>NC_136504.1:12674564-12752064 GCF_053919585.1 Euprymna scolopes | reverse complement strand
TCATGACACACAGGAGACTTATTGGTCTGTACTGAGAGGGAGAGGACTTATCACCTGAGTTTTTAAATACAGGGCATACTGATGAGGTATTCTAGGGTGTTGGGAAGCACTTCTCTTTAAGGCAACGCTTAAACAGTTTTGTAAGTATGGGGACACGTTCTAGTTGAAGCTTTTTCAGCACAATGATTGGAATGCCGTCAGGGCCAGTTGCTTTACTGGAATCAAGGTTCTTGATTAGCTTGGCGACATCACGCACAGATATTTGTATGTTGTAGAGCGTGTTGTCCGTTATAGGAGGAAATACGGGGAGTTGATGGCCTTCGTCGCATAAGGTAGAATTAGCTGCAAAGTTCTTGGCAAATAGTTTGGCCTTATCTGATGCTGACGAGATGACCTCAGCTTCATTGATGATGGTCGGGATAGAACGCGCGCTTCTGTTCAGGATCCTGTTCTCTATTTGCCAAAACTGGTGGGAACCAAGCCGCTGCTCAGCTACTTTGGATTTAACAGACTGAGCATATAGCTCTCTTGCATGTTTTATTACTCTTTTGCAGTGGTTGCTGGCAGTCCTGAAGGCAGCTTTAGTCTCAGTGCATCTATTACGTTGGTAGTTATAGAAAAAGTGATTTCTGTGCGCGATGGTAGCACCACATTCTGGGGATAACCATGGCTGGCTGTTAGGCTTTTGTTGGAATTTTTTGGCTGGTATGAATCGGTCTATGCCTACAATTAGCCATTCGGTCAGGTCTGATACTATGGAGGACACATCCTTTTTAAACATAGAATGCAGTGGAAGATCGGATATAAGTGTACGGAAGCTATCCCAATCAGCGGTAGAGTATCGATATACAGTACGGTGGAGAGGTACATCTCCAGGCTTATTGCGTTTCGTTTTTATCTTAACTGATACATATTCGGGTCTCTTATATCCGTGTTACACTGTATCATTTAAGACAGTAGCTCAACTATTTCCAAACAAACAGGTTGCATTAAATACACATAGTTACAAGTAACCGCTGTTTAGATTTCTATATCTTATGATTTTGGTTGATAAGTTTACGGCATATCAAGCCTTTTCAAAACGCAATATAATTAATTGTATAATTAATTGTAGGATCAGACCGTATATAGATTGGCAGAATACAGGACGTATGTTCACAGGGGACAGTAAATACAAAACATCGCCCACTTTCGGATAGCCTTTACTCAACGTTCTAATACGCTTTTAAATATTGGAAGTCGTACACTTTTTTGTTGTTGCTGAGAAATGCTTGCATGACAGCAAGGATGAAATTACGTTTAAGCTATGTAAGTTTTACGTATAATATTTATTAAAAAATTCCCAGTGTTTATGGTTTAACTTCATCTCACGCACACATTGTTTTAAACATGACATTCTTTGATCGTATTAACCAATTTTAGCTTGCCGGTTGAGACACGTACGCAAAGAGACTTGAATTCCGTTAAAGACACAATAAAAACAAAGCAGTTTTATTTTTTGATGTAGGACCACATTTCCTCTATGTCTCTGATTTTTCTTAGATAAAACGTGGCGTAATGGATAAAGCACTTCGTAAATTCAGCTGTAAGTTACACTCTTCTAGACGTTGAAGGTTCAATCTTTAGTGCGAGCAATACTAAGAATACAATTTGCGAATTACTTAACACTTCTGTCCGATTGTGGTTGACGGAATGAGAGCACGGATTAAGTCAAGGGTTCCGTTCGAAATTTTGTGCAGATGCCTAAGTTCGACAGAAATTTTCCAGAGTTCGATATAAAGTTCGACATGATACATCTGAAGAAAGTCGGGGGTTACATCGGCCGAAATGCTATGAAAATAAGACACATGACAAGAAACAGAAGTTCGAATAATCCAAATAACACACAAAACAACCAAATATAATATTCAATATGGCGTCTGTTGGCCTTAATAACACATAGAATTATTACAAGCATAGTTTTTATGCACTTCTCAGCAGTCTATCACGGAAAGATTCCCGAGTTCGACGAAAAGATTCCCGAATTCGATAAAATACACCCTAAGAAGGTCGAAGGTTACATCAAGCGAAACGATGTGAAAATAACAATTAATGTGAATAGTAGTCCGAATAACCCAAATAATACGAACTAATATCAAATTCTCTCTGATTGTGACATAACACAGACGCGCGTATGCGTATGTATGCGAAATGACGTCACCGGTAGTGAAAAATGAAGACTTTAAAAAGGAGATATCATTGGAGATAAAAAGAAAAAATGTTTGACATTACGTGAGAGGCGTGAGTAACGCTTCAGAAGACAATCACCTGGGGGACGTCACGACCGTACAATCAGAAAATAAATGTCTTTGTTACAAAGTAAAAAGCAAGTTGGAATTCTTTCCTATTCTTGGTTTTTGCGACTGAGCATACAATGTGTTGGCTCCTAGACAATGTTACATAATTAAAAACCTTGCCACATTAAAAGACAAAAGTTACGAGGAATTCTCTCAAACATTTAAGAAGCACTGCAGGCTAACGCCATCCGTTATAGCTGAAATTCAACTTGTACACGTTCCGTTAACAATCAGATCAATATTTTTTTTCATTTTATTACTTGTTTAAAATAGATGAGGAAATTCTGCAAGTTTGAAGACACGTTAGAGAACATATTAAGAGACTTGATAGTTGTGGGCGTGTCAGACGACACTATTCGCAGGCGTTTACTGTTTGAAAGGAAACTAATATTTCATAACGCTATCGAAAGTGCAAACAAAAATGTTGGTGACTCGACAGTTTATACAATGCACAGAAAAAAGTCAAGCAGGTTATTGAGCTCGGAGATTTATGTGATCTGAATTTATACACATATTTGTATGTATGTATTTTCGTTTGTATGCATGTGTTGACATATATATGTGTTGCTCTCTATATATAAGTCTGTATATTTGTATATTCGTATGCGTGTGGGTGTAATCGACGGATATATAATGCAATTGACTATTGATCTCCAATCTGTTACAATGTTTCTGCACCCTCAAAGATTCCAGAATTTTCCTAATTTTCAGCAGCAACGAATTTTTACCTCACCGAAATTATGTACTATTTCTTCTGCCTTTGGAACAAACATTCTCGGAACTTTACATATTTTGGATGTTACTTCCGGTTTGGATTTTTTCAATTGTTATGGATTACTCTGTTGCTTCCGGTGTTTTTCCTTGGATTATTTTTCGTCCGCCCTGACAGGAATATTTCGCGAATAACTGAACTTAATTCAACGTTTGATTGTTTAGACCGTATAATATTCTTAATCTATGTTTTTTCAAAAATTTTCAATAACATTTTTAATATATGTGCTAATAAGAAAAATATGTGTTTACTCATAATTAATCATTTAGCTAACTACATTTTCGTCTGATGATATGTGCCATTATTGAAAATCCATGGATTAAGGAAAAAAAAAATTATTTTCCATATATCTCTTGTTTCAAGGATTAAATTCTTGACTTGAATATATTTATATATATTTTTAATCCACAGAATTTAACTATAATTCCTTCATTTATATTTGCTCTAATTTATATAGTGAGCTTTTCCTTTTTGGCTGGGATCATCTTGAAAATATTATCTTATTATAATATTTAATAAGAAAATAATTCATTTGATTATCAAATCTGTGATTTAACGCATTTATACACACGCACATCCGGTGTTTTTCTTAGAAAGTCGCCCATTTTTTATTTGGACGTGTATATATCTATAATATAAAGATGAACGCATGTGTGTGTGTGTGTGTGTGTGTGTGTGTGTGTCTGGTCACGAATAGCCTCCTCTATGGTTGACTATTTAAAAAAAAATGATTACATATGATAGAAGATGTATCGAGGATAAGGAATGGGTATGTTTGATCTGGCAGAACGGTGGTTCATAAAAATTGTGGGGTCTGCGTTCGCGCCTGGCCCCCAAAGTATGGAAATAAAAAATGAAAAAAAAAAAAGAAACGTTTACAAGAATTTTTGATATAGATATAGATGTACATAAGAATACTTTGATAAATATGGTTCAACTTAAATAGGGATGGTATAATAAAATTGTGGGGTCTGCGTTCGCAGCTGTACTCCATGGAAATATGGCACAAACTTTAACAAAGACTTTTCATATCTATTTGCGTAAGTATACTTTGATAATTATGTTCAGTTTGAAGAAATATGGTATAATAAAATTATTGGGTGTTCGTTCGCGCCTGATCTCCATAGAATGTAAATATGTCACAAAGTTTAACAAGGTTTTTTAAAAGGGGTGAGGGTCCACAATAGCACCTTAACTTTAATCTTAATTCACGTTAGCTTTTATTTATTTATTTTTAGTTGAATCATATTGTGTCGAATAAATTCACCTCATGAATTCACGTTCTTATTAAAGTGGAAGCAAAAAAAAATCGGAACTTTAGACAATTCTCGGCACAAACTTTGCATAACTCTGTTTTTTTCCTTCTCCACTTGCACGTGGCACTCTTTCGAAAATAGATAAATAGATGAATAGATAAATAATAAAAAATAAGAACGTTACTTGTTATCGTGTCAAAAGAAGGAAAAGATCCTGCTCACGTGATTACGTGTCTTTTTAAAAACATTTACATAATTTTTGATTTTTATTTATAAATCTGTTTAAGCTTTTTTGTCAGTATACTAGAAGGAATTAAGTTGATTACAACCCTTTCTGCGTTTTCTTTACATTACAATAGTACAATTCTGAATCCGACGGCGCAATACTACACCGTTCAATACTGTAAAACTGAAACGAAGCTGTTCTGCTTGAAAAGGACGCCATTTTCTTCTTATTCATATTTATATCGATTCTTTGCTTTAAAAAACTAAAGTAAGTACGTGTTTACTTTTTTAATATCCCATTTTGCTGTTTCGGATTATTTTACTAAAGTAAGTAAAGCTTCATTATTTTTCAAAACTGTTTTTGTTTCTTTGTTTTTCGATATTTCGTCGATATTATTTAGTAAGAGTGTGTAGCAGAAAAGCCAACAAACGACTACCCGAAAAAATAAATATACAAGAAATAAATGTTACCATAGTCAATAAAAGTTCAGTTCATGTTTGTTTTGTTTTGAAATAGTTTTTAATGCTCTTTACTTGAAATAATTTCTGCGAACCGAAATTAAAACGAAATTTGAGGTGATAACTACTTAAATGAATTTTTATATAAACTACACATGCCATAATCGAATATTCCTCAAGCACAAAATAACGGAAAACATTAAAATATGTTTATAAATATTTTTTACGTTGACGGAACTCTCTTAAATTGTAGACACAGAATGCTCAGGTGCCCCTCCTTCAAACTGAAAACGGGGCTCTCCATTTCAAAGTCGCTGCCATTTTGATTTTTTTAAAACCGGTTCGTAAATTAAAAAAAAATTATTTTACTAACTACTTAAAAATACAAACCAATGAACTTTTCTACCATAAAAGTAACTTTTATTAACTATGATAACATTTATTATTTCAGGACTGCTGCCCCCTCTCCCAATCTTTCATAATAAACATCGTCTAGTTTAAACCACTGTCAAAATTTTTCCCCACTCTTTAACTATGCCAAAACGAAAACGTAGATTCCATGAACAAAGCTTCTTTCTTAGAAGTGCACGTCAGTAGAACTCTCTTCCGTTTGCCTGTTTCCCACCTGACTACAACTTGGATGTCTTCAAGTCCAACATAAACGAATTCCTGATGATGAGACACTTTATCAAATCTCCAATACTAACGATTAATACGATACTATCCCATTGACTACTGTACACGCAATAACCCTTATCCTCGAGTGGCTTCCGGACCTTGATACGTGGTGACTTCCATGTAAAAAAAAATGAAATCCACCCAATAAAAGTTACTGACCGTGCTGAAATAATAACATTATTTAGAAAGCTAGCCTTAACATAAAGAGGAAGGTTCTTTGTTAACTATTCTGTACGTTCACTTAACAATTTAACAAATAAATAAACTTGAGAAATTAAAATTCTCCCCGGAAGTTATATTATTGATGAAGTTTAATATTAGGAAAAGGATCTGACCAAACACTGTTTGCTGCTAACTTTGAATAGGATACTGTTCTGGTTTGCCAATATTTATAAAATTATTATTTCTTTTGTTTTGTCTTTGTTTATTTATGTTTTCCCCAATTCGCAATTATAACTTTTGTTGTGAAAGAAAATTAGCTATTACTAGCAGAGAACCCCAACATTGCCCGGAATTGAATGATGATCAAGGAACGTTTTACAGTCCCATATTTTTATTGTCATTGAAATTGGTGAAATCGTCCATTTTTCAGTCAAATCGATTGATTACCTGTTTTTAGTTGGAGACCCATCGCGGCGCACCGGAAGCTTCACATGCCTCTTCGCATACATTGTAGTTTACATTGTACTGTAGAGAACCTAATGTTGATTTTATAAAATTATTGTTATATAATCGCTTGAATTAAAGTTTAAAACGCAAAAGTCAAGTACGGTCGTTTAGTTGTATTTTTAATAGAACATATATTTCAGACGCGCCCTTATCATATCCAAGAACCCACTGTTGATTTTATATGCCTGACTTTCCGCTGGTGCGTTGATAATAGTGTTACTAGGGTTATAAATTGTGATGAACAATCAAACGAATACAGAAAGAAAGGAAGTGAGTATAACATCAGTAACATTTTATAGTCCTTATCTCTACTTCTTCAAAAACTTTTCACACTGGTTTGATAAAATAATCGGTCAAACTAACAAAAAGCATTTTCAGTTTTATGTTGACCACGATTAGCCCCTATTTAAAAAGCCTAACCCCTAACTGTGTAAATGTCTACTAAAAATATTTATTTAATTTTATTTTTGGGAGCATTTTAAACTAGAGGAATAAGAGCTTAGCCCGCACTTCTCGAACATTTCTGCTTTTCCGTTGTCAACGTGCATTTTTGCCCATTTATTCACTTTTGCCATTTTTACCGGTGCCATTTTTTCCTTGTCAATTTTTTCCTGTGCCATTGTTTAAATTAGTATTAAAATATAAGCTTTTAAAGAATAATAAACGTAGCTTTTCATACATAATTTTATGTTTATTGGCTAGATAAATGTATAAATGTTCTGGTAAAAATAAACTTTAGTCATTTTTATTTTATTAGAAAAAATATTTTCCAGGTACGCCATGGAAAGACTTATATAAAAAAAAGTTAGTTCTGTTTTAGAAGCAAAACATCGACTTCAGCTCCGTTGTTGGATTTAAAAAAATAACAAACGTGGTTTTTCCTATGCAATTTAATGTTTATTCGCTAGATAAGAATGTACAAATAAGTTATTTTTCTGTAGAAACTTGTTTTTATGACGGAATTAAATTTGGCACACTGGCGTACTTTTTGGCGAACCAAAATGGCGGATTAAAAACAAATCTCTAATTAAATATTTATAAAATATAAAAGAATCGGAATCAGAATCGTGAATCGTATTGGAATCGGAAATTTAGAACAGAATCGGTAATTGGATCGAAATCCGGAAAAATTTTGGAATTATCCTCTAACTAATATATATATATATATATATATATATATATATATATATATATATATATATATATATATATATATATATATATATACTAGACTACCCGTGGCCCGTTGGGTCAGTATGTTAGATTAGCTATGGAATTAATGTATGAGCGTGACACTTCTGACACAAAGAAAATAGTTTTTGTGACATAACAGAAGCATTTCTAGAAAGTATATTAAAATGAAAAAAGAATATAGATGGATTTCTATGAGTCGTTCTGATTATAATTGTTTATTTTTGAAAAAAAAAAAAACTTACAGCCATTGAATTATAAGTGGTTTGACATACTTATAGGTAAATGTGCACTGAATAGATACCGCGTAATACTTCAAATTTTGATATATCTTTTTTAAAATTAAAGTGTTACTTGAAAGTACAGAATAGTTAAAAACACTCTCCCCATATTAAGAATGGCTTTTTAAATAGAAAATGAAAATAAAATGTAACTTTTTCATGTATTTTAAACAAACATTCATAACCCATTGGGTCAAATATTCAATTTATGTTAATTATAAGGTCAATAAAACTAATTAAGACAATGTTGAAATGAACGATGTAAAAAAAAGCAGAAAGTATTAACAATTGTTTATTTGGATAATTTAAACACGAAAAAAAAAAAAGAAACAATTGGGACGCTGAAAACGCACACAGTAAAATAATACGTTTTATTGTGTTGATTATTTATTTGTAAAAAACAACATTTTCGGTGTTATTTATTTATGTTGGTAGTTTAGAAGAAAATGTATGAATGTTTTTAAGAAAGGTGTATTAAAAAATGGAGAATAAATTAAAAAAAAAAAGGAAAAACGTGGGTAAATCGCCGTTGTAAAATGTTCTTATAGTTATCAACGGGTCAAAGTTGATTTATTTGTAAGAAAATTGCGACAGTATAGTTGTAATACAGAATAGTTGCAAAACATCCCCACCCTTCCCATGTTAAATAATAATTTCTAAATAATAACGCTAATATTTCAGTCCGCAGGTCAAATTCTGCAAAAGTAGCAATTTGTGTTTATTTGTTTACGCTGTTATGGGTTTATGTTTATGTCCACATGCGCAACCGGAAGTCGTAAACCGGATGTGTGGTTACAACACTCATTACAACGTCATTTGAGTCTTATAATTATATAGATATATTAGTGTTGGGACAATTCCGAAATTTTTCCCGATTCCGATCCAATGACCGATTATATAAATATAAATATATATATATATATATATATATATATATATATATATATATATATATATATATATATATATATAGAGAGAGAGAGAGAGAGAGAGAGAGAGAGAGACATCTACACATATATCAATAGGCCTTTTATGAGCCCTTGTCCCTGAACTAAATAAAATTATCTAGTAGCTCATGCTGGTATTCCAACTGCGACAGAGAAGCTCAACACGTTCGAATCTAATGGCTAATAACATTTGACATGGTGGTGTGACCTTGTGTATCGATGACTCCATTTCATTTCAGTTACCAACTTTTGCGGCTCACAAACTTTTAGCTTCTTAGTGTACTTGCAAACAACAACATCAACAACAACAAATGCATTTCTTGAAAATAATCTATGGTTTAAAAAATAACCCAACCACTCGTTTCCGCCCTCTTATCTATAATAATACTGCATGCACTCAACGAGAATTAACTGCGCTTGATCCATATTGATTACGTCACTTTCATTCTTCCATCACGCCGAATTGCATGGTGGCAGCGGCAGCTGAAAGTTTGATAAAACAACCTTCTTAGCAAAACTACGTCAGCATTTGTTCGAGAGGAAGCCAATCTAGGAGATCAAGTTTCTTGTTTTTAACCAACGGGTTTCGATTCAACATATGAAAGTCAAACAAAAAGGTGAAGCACACACACAGACAGAAAGAGATAGAAAGAGAGAGAGAGAGAGAAAGAGAGGGGGGAGACATGTATATATATATTCATAAATTACTACATAACTACTTTATATATATATATATATATATATATATATATATATATATATATATATATATATATATATCGATCGGTAGATCTGCTGACTGTCAACGCGGTGGTTCTAGGTTCAATTCTCGGCACTGATGAGTTGTGATACAACGAAAAAGGATTGTATATATATATATATATATATATATATATATATATATATATATATATATATATATATATATATTATAGAGGGAATTTATATATATTTATCGTATTTAATATATTATATATTATAGAAGCAATTTGAACTGGAGTCTAAAGAGCAAAGTTTTATTCAATGTATTAATACTTTCGATTCAACACATGAAAGTCAAACAAAAAGGTGAAGCACACACACACAGACAGAAAGAGAGAGAGAAAGACAGAGAGAGATAGATAGAGAGAGAGAGAGAAAAGAGAAAGAGAGAGAGAGAAAAAAGAGAAAGAGATAGAGAGAGAGAAAGAGAAAGAGAGAGAGAGAGAGGGGGGAGACAGGTATATATATATTCATAAATTACTACATAACTACTTATATATATATGTATGTATATATGTATATATATATATATATATAGTAATTTATAAAATATATATGGCGATTAAGCTACACTGAATATTAAATTTGTGTGAGTAAATGAAGTAGTTATATATATATATATATATATATATATATATATATATATATATATATATATATATATATATATTTATCGATTGGTAGTACTGCTGACTGTCAACGCGGTGGTTCTAGGTTCAATTCTCGGCACTGATGAGTTGTGATACAACGAAAAAGGACTGTAAATATATATATATATATATATTATTATTATTATTATTATTATTATTATTATTATTAAGGGAATTTATATATATTTATCGTATTTAATATATTATATATTATAGAGGCAATTTGAACTGGAGTCTAAACAGCAAAGTTTTATTCAATGTATTAATACTTTAAAAGAAGAGTGCTCATAGTAATGTAGATAGATAAGATCAATAGATATATTTATCCTTGAGCTATATTAATATTGAGCATACAGATTGATGGGGGTGGAGTTTAAGACACTAAATTAAACTAGTATTTTTGTGCTGATAAAGAGATTATATTCGAAAACAAAGTATTTGTCAATTATTGTGAATGCTTATTTTTAATTTTAATAAAATGAATATCGTTTCCGAAACGATCATACACTCAATTTGATTTTGTTTGTTTTTCCTTTTGAAACTGATTCATAATTTACAATTATCAATCTTTATGCTCAATATTATATTATATATATATATATATATATATATATATATATATATATATATATATATATATTATATATATACTAGCTGTACCCTGCCACGCGTTGCTCTGGCGTAAATGGTGTAAATTGCCCCCCCCCCAAAAAAAATGCATGTGTCTGATATGTTTAATTTTCCAATACTTGTGGATACACAATATTCCTGGTAGTTCCTGATTCAGTGCAAATGAAGAGATTTCCTGGTTTGCCGACTCTAGAACACACAATATATAATTGCCCATGTGAGAAGCAATCACTATGTAAATATAAGCCGCACAATTCTAAAGATTGTCCCTGTGCTTTGTTGATCGTGACAGCAAATGCCAGTCTAATTAGGAATTGCAATCGTCTTCTTCATGAACAGTGTCGACGGAGTTGTATGTGACCAACTCACCAGGAATGTTCAACTGAATAGTACTGTTGAGTTCATGAACATCTTTGTTCTTGGGTGCAAGAATGGCTCGGTCACTCAGCGAACTGGGATCCTTATAGTAAAATTGGATGTCCGCAAAACCTTTTTAATCAATCGTCTTTTGTTGTCACTAAATTACAGAAGTTTTGTGGCAATATAATTTGCCATGTGGCCAGATTAGCCGGCAGTTTTCTATTCCCAATTTGCAGTAATTGATTTGAAAATAACTCTGCTGAGACACACATATTTCTAGTCAAATGGAATGTTCTCACATGTTGCCAAAAAGTGGAATATTTTAGGCAAGCATTTATTTCATCTGCTGGTGTTGATCGAGGAATTATAAGTAGTGTTTGCCTTAAATCTCCAGCTAGCAATAATACTGCATTCCTAAAGAGTCGGTCATTACCACGCAAGTCTTGCAATGATCGATCCAGAGCCTCCAGTGTTTTCTTTTTTTTTGTGTGCCATTGTGCATTCATCCCAAACAATAGGTTTACATTTCTGCAATAACTTTCCCATACTCGATGTTTTGGAAATATTGCACATTGGAGTTTCTATAAATTGCATATTCAATGTTAGTTTCAAAGCTGAATGAGCAGTTCTTCCACCTGGCAGTAATGTTGCAGCTATTCCAGATGATGCAAGGGCTAAGACTATGTCAGAATGTGATCGAATGGTTGCCAAAATTAATTTAATTAAAAAGCTTTTACCAGTTCCTCCTGGCGCATCTAAGAAGAAAATGTCTCCCACCCCATTATTGATTGTTTCCATTACTTCGTTGTAAATGTGTTTTTACTCAATAGTTAGTTTTGTAATATTTTAATGAATCTACAACAAAAGATCATCTGTGTTGTAAGTTTGTTCCCGACGCAATTCTACATCAAACAAAGTGGCAGCAGATCGATTCGGTGATGTCAATCCCAATTGACTGAGAACTTTACAATTTCTAAGCACAAATTTTACATCCGTATCAATACCTCATTATAAATTTCTGATGTAAAATCCAGGTAGGTATTTGCTGTTTCATTGCGTTTTTGATGCAAAATGTCTTCGGCTATGTGTGATTTATATTATTTCCATAACTCTAATGTAGATGAAGGAGAGCAAGTTTTCAATATGATGGCAAACAATGCACGAATTTGAATCGGATGCGATGTGTAACATGCATGATTAATGCATTCATCCCAGTGTCCGTCATTCTCCAATAAATTCAGTGCTTGACATGCACTGCGAAAAGTGGCATGTGTAACACCATTGACAATTTTTAAGTGCTGGAAAGATATTGGACCAGGGACATTTACCAACTGCGTGCGAAGGAAAAAACATTCATCTTGTTTGGGATGAATAGTATAAAGTCGGCCTATTGTGTTTTCTTTGTAAATTCCAGGGTGTCCGTCTACTCTATCTCTTCGTTTGCGTCGTTCAAATAATTTTCTACTCCTATTCCATGTGTAATACATGAGCACTTCCGAATAGAGCAGTGTTGATGCAAAGGCGTCATTTTGGCATAACGTGAAAAAAGCCATTAATGTTATCGCTGGGGATTAAGAGCTATCTGTTGCACATTTGAAGCTGTAAAGTAAACACGTTGTTCATTTTCTAAATGTACTGATAAGTGAACAATAGCTGGACTTCGTTCATGTATGGGAAATGAAAGAATTCGCCATGCAGCTTCATTACTGCTTATGTATCTTCCAGCTTAAAACTGTGCAATTTCATCGATATGTGTGTTTGCATTCCTTGACTTTTCAAACCAAAAACTGCCATATCGCTGCCTTTATTCACACACTTGCAAATGTATTTGATGGACTTAACTGAGTTACAGTATTCCACATTAATGTGCGATTTGTAGGCTTTTGAAAGCAAAGGTGAATATGGAACAATCCACCGGTTATCGACTTCAATATCACCATTGCGCATTTGTATGATTGCTAATTTACCGCCATTATCTGTAGATCTCCTGTATAAAGGATATCCATCATTTCCTGTAACTGTGTCTGATAATAATGCCCGAGGATATCGCTTAGAGCATTTTCCATCTTTCATGCATGGTGAATTTAGATTTAATATACCACAAGGTCCATGTATTATATGTTTTGTCACAACTTCATGCAAGTCTTTATCAATGTCAGCATCAGGTATTTCAGCACATATTACATTGTCGATTTGATCTGGACTGATTTTGTTATAGAGCCAGATTAGTATGTGTGAGTGTGGTCATCCTCTCTTTTGCCACTCCACTGAATACATCCAGCAGCACACAGACACAAACACTTTATGCTTAACAATGAAATTTATTAGCGATTTCAGGTTTTGTCTGAAAACACGTGCTGTAATATCATGACTATATACTGATGATTTTCCAGGAAGTAATAGTTGCTTTATATCATCCCAGGCAGGGTTGCATGTGAATGTAATGAACAGGTCAGGACAGCCATACTGACGAACACATGAAAAAGCATCCTGAGTGTACTCATGCATATGATGTGGACTACCTATATATGAAGACGGCAAAATTGTTAGTCTTCCAACGTTTGTAGTATTACCATCAATTTGAACTGCACCTCGCAAGTGAGCATATTCTTCAGAGCGAAGTTTGGACCGATTCAAACGTATAAATAGCAAACGTTCAGATTCAATTTTTGCGTACATGTCTACGATGTATTGGTGGAACAATTGGCAGCATTTCAGACTGTGATTGGTTTCATTTTCCTGAATCATTAATCGGTATGAATGATAGTTCATTGTGCTGCATTTTTTATTTGTTTCCTCACCATTAACTGGATCTAGCATGTTAACATTGAAATGATATCCATCAGCAGCAGCCCAGAAAATGATTGGATATTGCAGAGCAGTTTCTGCAATGTTTGTCAATTGATCATTTCCTATGAAGGACAATATCCCTCGGTTGAAATTGATCTCCAACAATAACAATTGCCACCTCATCTATAGTTGAAGCATTGAATCTTCGCACGTGTTCTCCAGCAGGAGTTTTGCCAGCACGAATAACAATCTTGTGTGTATCAGATGGCATCATTTCAATTGCAGTTTTGAATAAACGCACCAAATTATTTTTATTATGAAGCATGTCTTGCAGTTCGGAAACAATGGACTTTCTTGTGTCAGTTGAAATTCTACAACGTGCATTCAGTTCATCATTTTTATCACCGATAAAATACAGTTGTAGGAATCTATGATGACCGTCTGGGCAAGGAAGCAGAGATCCAACTTTATGGTAAATCTGTCCCTTAACTTTAAAGTTGGCATGAATTGTGCTGCAATGATTTCTGCACCGAACGACGTCATTTGGAAGAATGAGTTGTATTTCCTGATGTTCGATAGAAAATGCTTTGATTCAGCAGTATATCCAGCAAGCAAAGATTTTAATGTTTCTGATGGTTCCTCAAGTCGAGGTAGTTTAATTTTTCCATTGGCACAACACATTCCTTTAGTTTCCCCCTTAAATTTCAGAGCCTTGCAATAGGGACACACTTCGGTCATTGTGACGATTTTAATCTGATGACTCAAACTGTAATCATTATCAGGGTCGTAGTGGAATGGAAGCCGATCCTAATCTCGGAATGGTTGAGCATGGAGTCGTGTTTGACGCTGAGCCGCAGTTTCTCGTTGACGTCTTTCCGCATGTCGCAGTCTCTCACGTTCATTCCATCGAGATCGAAGCAGATCTGTATTACGGGATTGTTGTACCAGTAATCTTGCTGCGTCAAGTCTGGAAGCACGTCGACTTGTTGCTTCATTGGCACGTATCAAAATCATCCGTTGTCTGCTCTGCTCGTTTGCCGATGCTCGTTGTTCAGGATTTTGACTGTCAACTAATCGTCGAATTGAATCGGCTTTGCGGGTACGCCGACCTAAGTGTGATCTGTGGCGGGGCATTGTAAACGGAAAAAACTGTAACGCCACCGGTATTTACCAAGAAAGCCTTTAGATCCAAAGAACAGCCAAAAGGAAAAAGGGTTGTCATAAGCAGTAAATGGACAAATTGCTAATGTAAGAATCGAACAAAAGAAAGAATTCTATGTTTTTTTTGTTTGTGGTAAATAGGAAAAGTGACGTAACAATAATCCACGTGAATTTACTGTTTATGTAAAAAATAAGGAAGCAGGTAGGAAAAAATTGATTTACGGAGTTATTTTGTAAGTAAAAAAAAAACTTGTAAAAAATAGAAAAAAGCAACATAAACAAAACAAAAAAAAACAAATAGCGAAATGAAATAGCATACACTGATATTAGGCAATTATACACCGCAAATGCAAAAAGTAATATATAAAAAAGTAATCTATATAAAAAAGTAATCTATATAAAAAAGTAATATATAAAAAAAGTAATATATAAAAAAAGTAATATATAAAAAAGTAATACATAAAAAAATGTAATATATTAAAAAAAGTAATATATAAAGAAAGTAATATATAAAAAAGTAATATATAAAAAAGTAATATATAAAAAAGTAATATATAAAAAAGTAATATATAAAAAAAGTAATATATGAAAAAAGTAATATATTAAAAAAAGTAATATATAAAAAAGTAATATTTAAAAAAGTAATATTTAAAAAAAAGTAATATATTAAAAAAAGTAATATATTAAAAAAAGTAATATATAAAAAAAGTAATATATAAAAAAGTAATATATAAAAAAATAATATATAAAAAGTAATATATAAAAAAGTAATATATAAAAAAAGTAATATATAAAAAAGTAATATTTAAAAAGAAGTAATATATTAAAAAAAGTAATATATAAAAAAAAGTAATATATTAAAAAAAGTATTATATAAAAAAGTAATATATAAAAAAGTAATATATAAAAAAAGTAATATATAAAACAAGTAATATTTAAAAAAAGTAATATATTAAAAAAGTAATATATAAAAAGTAATATATAAAAAGTAATATATAAAAAGTAATATATAAAAAGTAATATATAAAAAAGTAATATATAAAAAAAGTAATATATAAAAAAGTAATATAAAAAAGTAATATATAAAAAAGTAATATATAAAAAAAAGTAATATATAAAAAAGTAATATAAAAAGTAATATATAAAAAAGTAATATATAAAAAAATAATACATAAAAAAGTAATATATAAAAAAGTAATATATAAAAAAGTAATATATAAAAAAGTAATATATAAAAAAGTAATATATAAAAAAGTAATATATAAAAAAGTAATATATAAAAAAGTAATATATAAAAAAGCAATATATAAAAAAGTAATATATAAAAAAGTAATATATAAAAAGTAATATATAAAAAAGTAATATATAAAAAAGTAATATAAAAAAGTAATATATAAAAAAGTAATATATAAAAAAGTAATATATAAAAAAGTAATATATAAAAAAGTAATATATAAAAAGTAATATATAAAAAAGTAATATATAAAAAAGTAATATATAAAAAGTAATATATAAAAAAGTAATATATAAAAAAGTAATATATAAAAAAAGTAATATATAAAAAAAGTAATATTTAAAAAAAGTAATATATTAAAAAAGTAATATATAAAAAAGTAATATATAAAAAAGTAATATATAAAAAAAGTAATATATAAAAAAAGTAATATATAAAAAAGTAATATATAAAAAAGTAATATATAAAAACAGTAATATATTAAAAAAAGTAATATATAAAAAAAGTAATATATAAAAAAAGAAATATATAAAAAAAGTAATATATAAAAAAGTAATATATAAAAAAGTAATATATAAAAAAGTAATATATAAAAAAAGTAATATATAAAAAAGTAATATATAAAAAAGTAATATATAAAAAAGTAATATATAAAAAAAGTAATATTTAAAAAAAAGTAATATATAAAAAAGTAATATATAAAAAAAGTAATATATAAAAAAGTAATATATAAAAAAGTAATATATAAAAAAGTAATATATAAAAAAGTAATATAAAAAAAAGTAATATATAAAAAAAGTAATATATAAAAAAAGTAATATATAAAAAAGTAATATATAAAAAAGTAATATTTAAAAAAAAGTAATATATTAAAAAAAGTAATATATAAAAAAAGTAATATATAAAAAAAGTAATATATAAAAAAGTAATATATAAAAAAGTAATATATTAAAAAGTAATATAAAAAAAGTAATATATAAAAAAAGTAATATATAAAAAAGTAATATATAAAAAAGTAATATATTAAAAAAAGTAATATATAAAACAGTAATATATAAAAAAGTAATATATAAAAAAGTAATATATAAAAAAGTAATATATAAAAAAGTAATATATAAAAAATTAATATATAAAAAAGTAATATAAAAAAGTAATATATAAAAAAAAGTAATATATAAAAAAGTTATATATAAAAAAAGTAATATATAAAAAAGTAATTTATATTAAAAAGTAATATATATAAAAAAGTAATATATATAAAAAAAAGAAATATATAAAAAAAGCAGGATGAAAAAAAAGTAATGCAAGTAACGTTGGCGGAAACAAAGTTTGTTTAATTTGATCAAAATAGAGAGGAGGGGAAAAAACAAATAAAAAACTGGAAAAGTAAACGACACCGCTAAGTGTAAAAATCAATATATAAAGGATAAGACAGGCTGCATAAAAAGGAATTAATACAATGGTTTATATGTAAATGTAAAGTGAACAAACAAATAGGAAAGCATGTAAAAAAAATTAATTTATGGTGTTTGTTTGTTAGCAAGTAAAAAAACCAGTCGTATAAAAAAGAGAAAAAAAATATCGAAATGAAATAGCAAACAGTGAGATAAGGTAATTATACACCGCAAATGTGGAAAGTAAGCTGTATAGAAAATGGAGGCAGCAAAAAAAAAAGTTGGCGAAAAAAAGTTTGTTTAATATGGTCGAAATAGAGAAGAGAAGAAAAAAAAACAAATAAAAAACTGGAAAAATAAACAACACCGCTAAGTGTACAAAATAATATTTAAAGGGAAAGAGAGGCTGCATTAAAAAAAAGAATGAATTAATACAATGATTTGTATATAAATGTAAATTGACGTAACAGTAATGCACGTGAATTTACTGTTTATGTAAAAAATAAGGAAGCATTTAGGAAAAAATTAATTTAGGGTGGTTTTTTGTTAGCAATTAAAAAAAAACGGTTATATAAAAAAAAACACCGCTAATGGGCAAAGATAATCTCTATTGGAAAAGCAGGCTGTAAAATTAAAAAAAAATAATTAATGTAACTTTTTATATAAAAATATAAGAGGGTTAATGGAATACTTAGCGATAATGAACGGCATCGAAGAAACCGGAAGTATTTACACTCAATGTGCTCGGGCGAAAACGGAAAGTGACGGAGTTGTTAAAAAGTTTTTTTTTAATATGGTAATATTTTTTAATGTTTAATATGTATAAACACAGTTAGGTTAGGTAAAATAATTAATTACAAATATGAAGACAAACGGAATTTTCTGAAACAGCTTTAAAGAATGCGAAAAATATTTGGGGGGGGGGGAACAAAAAAGATAGCCACGATATATTGTCGACACGTGTGTGCAATGGTATACTTAGCGGTAATGAACGGCACGCAAGAACCCGGAAGTATTTCCAGTCAATATCCTCGGCCGAAAACGGAAAGTGACGAAAAGTGACGGTGTAAAAAAAAAAAAGTTTTTTTTTAATATGGTAATGTTTTTTAACTTTTAATATTTAAAAACACAGTTAGGTTAGATACAGTCATTGTTTCCAAATATGATGACAAACGGACTTGTAAATTTCTAGTTTATCGACTTTGAACAAACCAGACGTTTCATTTTTATATATATATATATATATATAGATGTGTGTGTGTGTGTGTGTGTGTGTGTGTGTGTGTGTGTGTGTGTGTGTGTGTGTGTGTGTGTGTGTGTGATTATTTCAGGTATCTATTTCAAATTTTATAAGAAGACATATTTTATGTATCTATTTTCAGTATTCATTTATAACATACAGGAGTAGAGTTATGAATCACACACACACACACACACACACACACACACACACACACACACACACACACACACACACACACACACACACACACACACATATATATATATATAACAGAAAAATGCGAGCATGAAAAGTAATTAGGCATTAAGTATTTTTTAATTCAATTTAACATTATATAATCAATTCTTAAATAGTAGTCGAGTTAAGTTATGAATTTATTATATTTTTTACTAAAATATCTTGTCTTTTTCTTTTCCAGTTTATACACCTGCTTTTTTTTTTACTTTTCTATGCTTAAATCATATCACTTTTCCTGCTCGCATTTTTCTATGTAATCCATGATTTTTCCAGGCTTTGCTTTGAAATAATTTTTTTTTCTCTTTATTTCACTTGTTACCTGTGAATTATTAGCGACAGTACAGCTGAGCAATAGATCTAGACAGCAATGAATTATTAGCGACATCTTTTTATGTCATCATCTCTGCCGTTTCCAGCCGATTTGAGGTAGCGTAACAGATTTGGTTGCTATGGAAACTAACAGCCAATCAAAAAAAAAAAACAAAAAAAACCCAAAAAAACAAAAACCGTCTCTCCGAAAAGAATTTTATTTTATTATAACTTTTGTTTTACTGAACAAAGATTGAGTTTTTTTTTCAAAATATAGCTGAGATAGTGATCTATGAATTGTAAAAATTTTGTCGCAAAATGAGTGAACGGTGAAGCTTTAAAACAGTTCTAAATGAGTAAGACTAACACTTAACCAAATATTCAAACACTACCACTAGCGTTTTTTAATTATATATATATATATATATATATATATATATATATATATATATATATATATATACTAGCAAAAGTACACGTCGTTAACTGGGTTCAAAAACAGCCTACAGAAAATGGACTCTGATTTATGAAAGTATGATAGGTTATGAAAAGTAAAGGTTGTAAATTTGGGTTGAATTTGGGGGTATCAAAACCAAAGCAAAATATGATGAAAGTAAAAACAGCCAGCCATGGTTATCCCCAGAATGTGCTGCTGCTATCGCGCACAGAAATCACTTTTTCTATAACTACCAACGTAATAGATGCACTGAGACTAAATCTGCTTTCAGGAACGCTAGCAACCACTGTAAAAGAATAATAAAAAATACAAGAGAGCTATATGCCCAGTCTGTTAAATCCAAGGTAGCTGATCAGCGGCTTGATTCCCACCAGTTTTGGCAAATAACAAATAGGATCCTGAACAGAAGTGTGCGTTCTATCCCAACCATTATCAATGGACCAGAGGTCATCTCGTCAGCATCAGACAAGGCCAAACTATTTGCCAAGAACTTTGCAGCTAATTTTACCCTATGCGACGAAGGCCATCAACTCCCCGTATTTCCTCCTATAACACAGAACACGATAGGCAACCTAAAAATACCCGTGCATGAGGTCGCCAAGCTAATCAAGAACCTTGATTCCAGTAAAGCAACTGGCCCTGACGACATCCCAATTATAGTGTTAAAAAACCTTCAACCAGAACTTGCTCCCATACTTACGAAACTGTTTAAGCGCTGCCTTAAGGAGAAGTGCTTTCCAACTCCCTGGAAAACCTCATCAGTTTGCCCTGTATTTAAGAATTCAGGTGATAAGTCATCTCCCTCTCAGTACAGACCAATAAGTCTCCTGTGTGTTATGAGTAAGTTGCTTGAATCCATATTAAATAGAGAAATAGTCAACCACCTCAGCAGAAACAACCTTCTTAGTGACACACAATATGGTTTCCGCTCTGCAAGATCTACCGCAGATGTGCTAACGGTTATATCTCACAGGATTAGTGAATCTCTTGACAAAGGCTTCCTTTCTAGGGCAAGTGCTCTTGACATATCAAAGGCCTTCGATAAGGTATGGCATAAGGGTCTACTTCACAAGATTTCCAGCTACGGTATAACTGGAAATGTTTTCTCAATCATTAAATCATTTCTCTGCGATAGGCTCATAAGAGTAGTGGTCGATGGACAAAAATCAGAGGCCTGCTGTATTAATGCTGGAGTCCCTCAAGGGTCAATCCTGGGCCCAACTCTCTTCCTGATCTACATCAATGATCTCCCTAAACACATACTTAAATCATTCGTTGACATCTATGCTGATGACACGACCATCTACGGCAACACATCAAAGGCTGTAAATGACAAAGTTCTCTCTGATTCTCTCTCCTCTGATCTCGAGCGCGTGGTTCAGTGGGGGAAGACGTGGCTGGTTACCTTTAATGCATCTAAAACCAAACTCCTATCCTTACATCATCAACGCTCTGATCTCCAGCTGGCATCAATTGGGAAGGATGGCTCTCGTCTGGGTGAGGCCCCGTGTTTTGACAAGCTTCTGGGTTTTACCTTTACTCCTGATCTGAAATGGAACACGTACATCAAGTCTGTTGCCAAGGTTGCTGGAAAGATGGTGGGATCCTTCTATCGCTCCAGAAGATATCTCACTACTGATGCAATTCTCTATCTATATAAAAGCCAAGTACGTCCAAGGATGGAATACTGCTGCCATATCTGGGAAGGAGCTGCTAAAACAGCCTATCTTGCCTTGACAGAGTACAAAATAGACTTCGTGGCTTAGTGGGGGATGCCCTTTTCTCTACCCTGCAACTTCTCATCCACAGAAGAGACGTTGCGAGCCTATCCTTGTTTTATCGTTATTTCCATGGCAGGTGCTCGTCTGAACTCCAATCTCTGCCCCCCCCCTCGCCAATCTTTCACGAAAAACACCCGTCTAGCTGAATCCATTGTGAAAAATGTCCCCCACTCTTTATTTGTGCCTAAATCAAAACATTGATTCCATGAACAAAGCTTCTTTCTTAGAATTGCACGCCTGTGGAACTCTGTTCCATCTGCCTGCTTCCCACCTTACTACAACTTGGATGTGTTCAAGTCCAACGTTAACAAATTCCTAATGAATCGCCCCCTTAAGTAAACACTTCATCAAATCTCCACACTAACGTACTGTACTTGCAATAACCCTTATTCATGAGTGGCTTCCGGGCCTTGATAAGTGGTGACCACCGTGTAAAAAAAACTTATTTTTAGCTTACATTACGCCAGTTTGAACTTATAAATAAAGTCATTACCATTTAAATATTCGTATTAATAAATTTTATTAATTTTTAGAGATACTAATAAAAATATTCTATTTAGTATTTAATTAATTCATTATTTATAATTAATCTGTTTATTTTTACTTAGATGATATTAGTAATTATGATATATCTACCATATGTCTATATATTTATTAAATTTTTATACGAAACTATTATATCTTTTATTCCAGGTTGTATCAATTGTTGCTGTAACCTGATTTTTTTTAACCCATACATAATTCAGTTTTTATTACTAATTTAAATTAAATTGATTATTACATAAATTATAATTCCTTATTGTCATTTATTTATTTTTCCGTGATTATATTTAATTTCAATATAAGATTTCTAGTCGTAATATTTTATATTTATTTACATTTATTTAAAAGACCGATAATTTTCTTTGGTGCAAGTCTATTAATGGGCCGAAAATGAAGTCGGTTACATGGAAAATCTGCAAAAAAAGAGTATAACGTACGTACTTGTCATTGCATGTACATGTCATATTCCAAAATTCACGTAAATCGATCAAGTAGTTTTTTTTTTATTTAAGAAAATCAAATATTAAAGCACAGTTAATCGAGAATAAGTCGAGCGCCATGTTGGATCGACACTATGTCAGCTAACGCCACCTAACAGCCAAATGCGATCCACGGATCAAAGAAGGGGTAGATAATCGCCTTTTTAATTATGAATTAACTTAATAAATAAATAAATAAACTTGACTTCTAGTAATAAAAAAAAAATAACTTTTTTTTTTATTGTTTTTTAGAACAGAGGGTTATTTTCCGTTTACGATTTTTAGGGATTTCGGGCATTCTTCGTTGTGGGGAGATAACCAGTGACAAATTATAATAGTTTAATTATTTCTTCAGGTTTGTATTACGGGTATTGCATTCTCTGAAAATGAACCATTTGAATGTAAATGCACTCAACATGGAAGAATTGTGCTATTTGCTTAGGCGAAATGCAAAAGTCGTCGATTTCCTACAATCTCAGAACTTACTTTCGGCATCCGAAATTTGTCGCTGTGGAACAGACATGACATATCAAACCAGAAATAGACCTGATGGGTTTTGTTGGAGATGCAAGCGTTGTCATCCACGCGTCTCTATACGTAAAGGTAGTTTCTTTTCCGATTCCAAAATACCGCTGAAGGAGCTAGTAAAATTTTTGTATCTATGGGCCTACGATGATGTAAGCTGTAAAACTGTGAAGAGAGAGTGCAGAATTTCGACTAACCAATCTATATGTGATTGGCGAATATTCGTCAGGGACATTTGCGTTGAACATTTTTTGAGACATCCCCAAATACTTGGTGGCGAGGGATGTTCGGTCGAAATAGACGAAAGCTTGTTTTCTCGGAGAAAAAGTCACACCGGGAGAGTCACTCGGAAGTTGTGGGTGTTCGGAGGATACGAACACGCTACAAAACGTGGGTTTTTGGTCACAGTTCCTGCAAGAAATGCTGCGACCCTAATCCCAATAATAAAAAGATATATTCGGCCAGGCACGACCATAGTATCAGATTGTTGGCGGGCCTATGAAAGACTGGGTGCTGAAGGGTACCGCCACTTAAGCGTCAACCACAGGTACCATTTTGTGGATCCAACCACAGGTGCCACTACAAACCATGTGGAACGCATGTGGGCAGAGGCCAAAAAAAGAAACAAAAGCGAGTGTGGTACCCGTACACATGTGGTCGATTCGTACCTGGCCGAGTTCATGTGGCGGCAGAAGTTTTCAAGAAATAAACTAGAAAGTCTGTTTTGCCAGATAGCGGAACTGTATCCCCTTTAAATGCTCAATTTAACTGTTTACTAGGGAGAAATCAGTATTTTAAATTATTATTTTGTTGACTCTTAGGAAAAGAAGTCGTTGTCTTAATTTATCAGTTTATATTTTTTGTTATTCCAAATAATGTTTCTCCATAAAAAAAAAAAAAAAAAAAACTGTTTTCGACATTTTGTTTTCATGTCCGCTTAATAAAGTCTATTTAAAAAAAACTGATTCGGACATGAAATCAGTATTTGAAATTATTAATTTGTTGACTCTTAGGAAAAGAAGTCGCTGTCTTAATTTATCAGTTTATATTTTTTTTTCATTCCAAATAAATAACTGATTCGGACATTTTATTCCAAATAAATAACTGAATCGGACATTCCTAAAAAGGAAAAGAAGTCGTTATTGTTACTTTATTAATTTGTATTTGTAATAGGAAAAAGTTTGTTTTCGGCATTTCAGGAAAAAAAAAAATACATAATATGTCAATTATCTCCCCCTTCTTTGATCCGTGGATCGCATTTGGCTGTTAGGTGGCGTTAGCTGACATAGTGTCGATCCAACATGGCGCTCGACTTATTCTCGATTAACTGTGCTTTAATATTTGATTTTCTTAAATAAAATAAAAAACTACTTGATCGATTTACGTGATTTTTTGAATATGACATGTACATGCAATGACAAGTACGTATGTTACACTGTTTTTTGCAGATTTTCCATGTAACCGACTTTATTTTCGGCCCATTAATAGACTTGCACCTTTTCTTTTAAATTCAAAAGAGTTATTTCCCTTTATTTAAACCTAGTATCTATTACACGATTTTTCTTCTTCTTCTTCTTCTTGTTTTTTATCCTTATATTTATGAATAATATTTATATAGATTTAATGTTATATTATTTTATATATTTTGTTGATTAATTCAATTTGTGCTATAAATTGAATTCACTGATTCATTAAAAATTAAATATTAATATTCAAAAGATTTCAATATAATATAATCTATATTTATGAGTTTTATTTAACGATAAACTAAGTTCAATTGAATTTTTTCCGATGAATGATTAATTATTATTTCTATTAGTTATCAAATATAATTATAATGTATCTACTCTAATTTATTGAATTCAAATATATCCCAATTTTTATTATTTTTAAATGTATCCTAATATATTGAAATTAGATTACGAACTTAATTCATTTTAAATTTTATCGTAAGTTTTAAGTTAATAATAGAATTCTTTGATATCTTTTAATCTATTCAGTTGCGTTAATGTTATTTAATTGTGATTATTATCGACAAGTATTTTATTTCAAATTATAATATATTTATTAATTGATTTGTATATTGTGTTTGATTTTTGATACTTGATTTTTCCTCTTTCTTCCTTCCTTTTATTTTATTTTTCTTTTAAATTTTATTCTATTTTATTTTAATTCATCCATGAATAAAAAAAAAGTCATTTTTTTATTTTAATTAGAATTATTGAATATTTATGGCAATATCAGATTCATACTGAATTTAATTTATTATTATTATTTTATTGATTTATCTATATTTAAGAATAATAATAATAATAATAATAATAATAATGATTATTATTATTATTATCATTATTTTATTATTATTATTAATTTATTATTATTAATATTATTTTATTATTATTATTATTATTTTATTATTATTATTTTATTGTATTTATATAATTTATCTATATTTAATAATAATATTAATAATAATAATTATTATTTTATTATTATTTTATTATTATTATTATTTTTATTTTTATTATTATTTTATTATTTTTATTATAATTATTATTATTTTATTAGTATTAATATTATTATTTAATTATTATTATTGTATTATTATTATTTTATTGTATTTATATAATTTATCTATATTTAATAATAATAATTATTATTATTATTTTATTATTATCATTTTATTTATTTTATTATTTTTTTATTTTATTATTGTTATTATTATTGTATTATTATTATCATTATTATTTTTTATTATTATTATCTTATTATTATTATTATTATTATTATTATTATTATTATTATTATTATTATTATTATTATTTAGAAAGTAATGCTTTAAAATTATTTTTTCCTCTAATTGTTATCCTGTATATAATATTTTGATTGCAGAACTTTCCCTCTGTACTAAATTTCCGTAGATTTGCATTAACAGATGCCACATATAAATTTATTATATCTAAACTATTACTCAACTTTTGCACGCAGTTACACATTCAATCCTGATATTAAAATGCAACCGTGGAGAACAACCACCACAATCGCAATATTATAAGAGGGAGGGGTCCTTTTTATATTCTTTTTATATTCTATATTAAGTCCTACAACTACTACCAGTTTTAACCGAGTATGATATATTTAATATAATTGGATATCCGGCAAATCTTTGATTATATCAATCCTGTACCATTTTTTTCTCCGTATCAGTTTCAAAATTCAGTTCAAGTTTTCAATCAATTTGTGAATAAAAACTAAAAGATATCTGTAAACAGGCAAATATAATTAAATTAAAATGAAAATAATTTAATAAAAAAATTGCTTATAAAACCAAAGCAAAATAGTCTTTAAAAATCATATGTAGTTTTTGTTATCAAGATTATATTTGTAAGGCAGCACAAGTTAAAAGGGCGGATTTTAGTCTAAATTATTTTATTTATTCATTATAAGTATTTTTCATTATAGCATATTACTCTTTCTATCAATGTTTGTACAATTCTACCTAATAGTTGGGGAGCACATAAGTTGTCCCTATTTTTAAAAATGGCGGTGATTGTCTGACCCAACTAAATATCGGCTTGTTAGTCTTCTCTCTTTTATTAGTTAAGTTTTTGAGGTTAACGGCAAGCTTATTTATTTTCTAGAAAATCGGAACCTCTATGGTGATGTTTAATATGGTTTTCATGGTTTTCGTTTAACAGCTAATAGATTAACTGTTGTAACTGAACGGCTCTATTGTTTTACGGATAATTCAGGAGAGGGTTTGGTCACAGTGAATGACATTTTGAATGCATTCGACAGAGTGTGGCATCCTGATCTTGTACAAAAACTTCGAGGTTATGGTATTGGTGATAAAGTTCTTGACATTATTAAGTGTTTTCTTTTTTTTTTATCAAAGCATGGAACTCTGGGTGATGTATCTTCATTTTATTTCCTTATCAATGTCGGTGTTCCTCAAGTCTAGGCCCAACATTGTGTCTTCTATAAATGACTTTTCAAAAAACTATTTCTTCTTAAAAATATAACAGATTTATTACCATGTGGAGATATAGCTGAGTGGTAAAGCATTCGGCTACATATGAATGATTTCTTGTTCAAGCCCGGGTGTACCTCACCATTTTATTTTTTTCTTATTAATGAATTCAATTTACGATAAAAGAAGACGCACCAATTAAAATCGCCGCAAATCATTTTTTTCATTTGTATATTTTAAAACTAAACATTAATCAGAAGTGACATTTTCAGGGCATTCATCGTCAAGCCCAAATATCAGCTGACGTGATATTGTAAACAAACACAGACGCAATTTGATAAACAACATTATCATTATTATTTTTGTTTAATTTAATTTATTTTTTTAATTTATTTATTTATTTATTTTTTTTTTTTTGCGAATTAGTCCACCGGGTATATTATTCCTCGTAATATATACTAATCAATAAAGGATTGATTTCATTTTAGCCAAGATCAAAGTGTAGTATCTGTTCTTCGGATGCTGCACTTCCATTTCTTGTTCTCTTTCGGTGGAGGAGCAGTCCTTCACGACTGAGACAATTTTTTATTTTTGTACCTTTTCTCCACGTTGAAAAACGACCCTGGTGTCTAACTCTGTCCCGTGGGGAGGTATTGTAAATAGGTACATACACAATTTGCATAAATTAAAATATGTTTAAGCGTATTGCATGACTGGGCAATGCTAGTTTATTATCGGATGGGTGAAGCATTCACGTCCAGGTCATTTTTATGTCATTTTTTAGGGTTAGAATCACATAGTAGACAACTGTTGATTTGTTTGTGTTGTGGTGTGTCCCCCTTAAGTATAATAATGAACTCTGTCTCTTACTATAAAGACTGAGATAATTTGTCTCTCAATGCCAGCAAACAGATTATGCACCAGTCTTGCACTTGTAACAGCCGGACTGACGTATACCCACATTCTTTATTTGTTGTATTTGCTTTTCTGGTCAATGTATTTTGTTTCCACTAATTATATGCAGTTAAATGGGCTGGTAAACACCAAAACAAAATTAAATAAATACAATAAGCAAAGTTCAGCTAGAATTCGTCACTGCCAACTTTCTCTCTCAACTTCCAGCACGTGTTGTCCCCACCAAGTGTGCAGTGGAAGATGAGATCTCGTGAGATCTCACGAGACTACATCTTATAAATCTATAGCTGCCATCTTTAATGTCTCTTTTTCTCAGATCCCATCCGAAGGTAAGTTGTATAGCCGCATAATACACACACACGCGGGCGCTTTCTTCTTTGACTATTACATTCAACTCTACATTATAGAAGTGTGTCTTTCTTCCGGACTCTTACGGTACGACATTATGTCTAAACAATTTCTGAGTTCATTGTATGCGACCACAATAGTTTTTAAGAACCGTGAACGTCTCGATTTCGTGCAGTCTTGTTTCGAGAGATTAATTACAAAACGTACGACTGCAACCCGGACGCCACAGATAATTCATTGTATGCGACCACAATAGTTTTGTCCATTTTTACCCGATATCCATCATCATAATTTAAAAAAACAAACTTTTTTATTGTCATTTCACCTCAAACAAAGCACAGGGCCACTTAGTCATAAGGAGCTATATTTAGGACCAGATTTGCAGGAATACTATTTAGGGAGTTGAGCAACGAGATGTTTGTTCACATTACACATGAATTTCTGCATGTCAATACAGTAAAGGAAGCAAGGACCCTGGAGTGAATTCCAAAGTGCAGCTATTTGAGTATGAGGCGTTACAACATCTACGGAACTCTATAGTGTCGGGGTGAGATTTTGCTGCTTGTCGGGTTTGTGATTTAAAGTAAAACAAAAATAACTTCTTAATTTAAACTGACGTTCAGAAGAGAAAAGTTTGAGGAACCCGTCATCGACAAGTACTTCAGCTAATGTATATCTGATATCCGCCATATTAGCGTCTTTGATTAAAACGTAAGCAACCGGACACAAGAACCGTGAACATCTAGATTTCGTGCAGTCTTGTTTCGAGAGATTAATTACAAAACGTACGATTTCAACCCGGACGCCCACAGACACGAGCAGACGGTACCTCGAAACATCATTGTATGGCAGACAAGTACCAAAATTGTGTTATCGGAATGGAATGCTAACAACAACTACACAACAGCTAAATCGATGGTCATAGGTCAAATAGCAATATTAGACTGGAGAACATTAAGAATGTTAACGTTAAAGTCTATTTCAAGGTCGTTTTGTTATAAAACAGGGTCAAATTTTAAAAAGTCTTCGTGAAGAGATGAATTAAGAACGTAAAAAGGGCGGGAATATTAACAATATGAAAACATGAACTAAAATCTTTTAATCAAATTTTTATTGACTCACGCGAAGTAAGATCTCTTTTAGTTTCCCGTTTTTATTATTTTAGTGTTTAATTAATGTAATATTCAATATTTTATATATTTTATAGTTTTATTATCGTATCATTATATAATTTATTACTGCTACATCTATCATTTTCTTATATATATATATATATATATATATATATATATATATATATATATATGATTTTTATATCTCTTCATTAACCCAATATCATGTTAATATCGTAATATTAATATGGTTTACTCTATAATCATATATATATATATGTATGTATATAAGCGTAAATAGTTAATAAAACATGTTAAAACACATTGAAAAAGTGTTAAAAACATTTTTAATTTGAAAAGGAAGCACTAAATAAGTAAATAGTCCTAAATCCGCAGAGTTTCGAAGAAATACTTTCCTTCTCATCATAGGGTGTTATATATATATATATATATATATATATATATATATATATATATATATATATATATATATATATAATAAAATATATATATATGTTTTATTTTATATATATATATTTGAATTTTGAAAACTAGTTTCTTTTGTGGAAAGCACCCATTTTTTAAGTCGCCTGACGAGAACTTCTGGTTTTAACCGGCCATTTGTCCGAATTATTAGCATGCCCAGTGTCGTGGCCATGTAATTTTTATATTAATAAAAATATATCTTGCTTTTCTTTTATTGAGCACTGTTAATAACCTCATTACATTCATTAGGTATCACTCTTGAATACCTTTAATTTGATATATATATATATATATATATATATATATATATCAAATTACAATAGAAAAATGCGAGCATGAAAAGTAATATGGTTAAGCTTAAACATGGAAAAGTAAAAGAACTAGTTGTTAAAACTGGAAAAGAAAAGGACAAAATATCCAAGTAAAAAATATAATAATTTATAACTTAAAATATTACGATTAATGCTCCAATATTTTAAGTTATAAATTTATTATATTTTTTAATTGGATATCTGGTCCTTTTCTTTTCCAGTTTTAACAACTAGTTCTTTTACTGTTCCATGTTTAAGATTGAACATATTACTTTTTCATGCTCGCATTTTTCTATTGTAATCCATGATTTTCCCATGCTTCCAATAAATTCACTTGCTCTTTGTTTAATTTCAATCTTATTTTTTGCCCCATAAACACATATGTAATAACAATGTACGGCACTCGTCTGCTTTCAATAAAATCCCCCAATTATCTCCCTTTAATTCTTTCATTCTCTCTGCTTTACTTGTTACTTCTCTATTCGAGATAGCAGTGAATTAATAGCAACATTAGTCACGTAAGCGACGTGGTTGATATGGAAACCAGTAAAAAAAGCGTCGCTCACCTCCTTACATATTTTTATGATTTTAAACACCAGAAAATTCTTTTTTTTTAGGTGGAAAAGTAAAAAGAAAAGAACGAGAATAAAAGATATACTAATGCATATAAATTTAATCATCCAAATTACACTATTAGAAATAAGGAATATAGATGCTTTTATACCATAGTATTTCGAAGCCTCTTGTAAGAGCCCTTATGCCTAATGATGTAATTTCCTTATTGAATGGATGGTTAAATTTACATGCATTAGTATATATTTTTGTATTGTCGATTTTTTTCTTATTGCCTTTTGTTTCTATATATCTTTATTTTTATCACTTTATTTACATAGTCTCATGTACTTTTAATTTTATTATATTGATACATTATTATGATTTGATATTATATTATTATTAATATATAATTTTATTCTTCTATCATAATGATTATTATAAGTTAATTACCACGTGTTTAATATCTTACTGAATATATATTCTTTTATTTTATCTATTACTATATATTATTACTCTTAATTATCAACATTATATATGTTTCTGTTGCATCAAAGTTAATATTAAATGTCGTTATTTACTCTTGGCTATAAATTTTCAATTCATTTTGCTTTGAACCCCTAAAGTATTGAAGTAAATGGATTCAATTTAAAATGTGTCCTTTGTATTTTTTTACAACAAAATAACATTGAAAATATATTTTAACTTTATTTTGAACATTTTTTAGTTGCATCTACCCTATTATTATCGACTGATGTAAACCTTTTTGCTTCTTTATAAACCTACTCTCATTACGCAACTCTTTCTTTTGAAGAAGTGGTCTATCCTGGACACGGCACCAACATCATATACTTGCAGATTTTTTCCCAGTTAACGTGTAGATAGCTTTATTTAGATTTTTTAACACTTTAAACTGATCTGAATCGTCATTTTATATTATATACTAATAGCTAGACGCCTGCTTGTGATGGGTGAATGCATACGAACAATAGGAACTAACTATACATATAAATTCTGCAAACAATAATCACCGGCCTGGTTGGTCACATTGTGTATTCTTAGAGCCTGTTTATTTCTAATTTAATCATTGAATATTAAAGATTTGTGCTGAACATTCATTTGATTATCAATTAAGAAAGTGGTTGTAGTGCAATAGTTACCACCGACAACTTATATGGTATTCAAGTTCTCTCCCCGGTATTGCACCATTTGGATATGGATATTAGCAATCTTCATGTGGTGTCTCCTGTGAGTGCTGGATTCTAAAAATGAACCAGTGTGATCAGCTCAAACACCAGAATGGAACGTTACTTGCTGATTTCATGCGGGTTGCTTTTATCAATCAATACAAAATGGTGAGGTAGATGCGAACAAACGTAAAATGCTACCAAATGTTGTAAGTTACTTTCTGTTTTACAGCACAATGATAAGATGGGAACTGGACCTTCCCACATTTAAAAGCTGTCTGCCAGATCTTCTTTGTACTCGCGGGGAGACGAGTAAAATTGAAAAAGGTGTTATTAAAAGATGGATACTTTAGGGTGAATTGTCAATTAGATTTTATCTTGGCTGAATTTGACAGGTGTTTATAAAATCCCGGTCAAAGCAGTTTGACGGATGAAACAAATGTATCAGGAATCTAAAAAACAATACTTTCTTTTTCTTGTTGATATGTATTCATGCCTCTTATTCCTAATCCTTCGCTTCCTTTCCGCTCTCTATCTTTCTCGTTTTTTCGTCACCACGGGAGATTTGTTTTACAGCTGGAATCTCGACTTTCTAGGAAGAGCCAGCTCAGACAGCGTTCGAGTTAAAGTTACGTTTAACTTCAGATGCAGAAATGAATAAATGCGTTTTATTTTTTATTCATTTTCGTTAAACGTTCCATCTCAATTGATGGTCCCAGCCCAAATAGTTAATTCTCTGGAGTGATTTAATAACGTTTAATGAATATTCTTGAGTTCGGTCAATAGTACAGACGAGTAGAACTCCCTAACTAAAGAGATGTGCCTATTGCTTACCTTTCGGAGAGCGGATCGTCCCGTGTTTAGGACGTAACAGCCCTTCCAAGGGATATCCTCATGGCGCGGACATATGAAGTTACACTCCCGAGAAACGATCGTATCAGATTCTTTTTACTCTTTTCCTTTCATTCCTTTTTTCATCGAGTGGAAACGGGAACCCGTTTAATAAATAGCTTCGTGCTATGTCCACTCCCAAAACGAAGAAGCCAATAATTTCACATAAAGATAGAAACTCGTCATTTTCAACCAATGAAAATGATTCCTGTTTGTTAGTGAGGATAAACTTACCAAACATATGTGAAATACAAATTTCTAATGAAAAAAGCGACAGGAAATAAAACGCAGAATTAGAATTGAAAAAATAAAACGCAGAATTAGAATCGAAAAAATCGATTAAAAATAAAGATTTTATATCACATCAGGGACCAACGCATATCTGGCACATTTAACTGATAAAACAGATAGTGTATTTAACTTGTAGTAAAAACGTCAATTGTAACAAAAGTACAGGAGTAAGGGTTAGAGTTCATGGGAGAAGGCTAGGGTTTAGGAGAAAGGGTTAGGCTTCAGAGGCCAGACCAACTTTACTTTATATATCAGATAAATCTGTTGCATCTTGATTAGAGTAAAAGAAAGTATAAGAAAACAATAAAGGTAGTCAGACCGAAAAGAGAAATGCTACCCGCCACACTAGAAATCTCATTAGTTTACCCAGTATTTAAAAAATACTGGAAATCGATCTTCTGCATCTCAATATAGACCAATTAGTCTTTTCTGCTTCATGAGTAAGATGCTTGAATCCATGTTAAATATAGAAATTGTCAACCACCTCAGCAAAAACAACCTACTCATACACAAGCAATATGGTTTGCGTCCTGCAAGATCCACAGCTGATGGATTGACCGTTATCTCACACAGTATCAGTGAATTTCTCGACGGATTTCCTCTCTAGAGCAATAGCTCCTGACATGTCAAAGGCATTTCATACGGTTTGCATAAAGGTCTACTTCACAAACTTTTCAGCTATGGAATATTTGGAAATGTCCTCTCAGTCATCGAATCTTTTCTCACCGATAAGTTTAAACAGTTAATCATCGATAGGCAGATGTCATAAGCTCAAAGTATCAACGTTAGTGTGCCTCATTAATCAATCATGGGCCCAACTCTCTTCCTGATCTTCATAAAATCACATTCTAAGTTCATTCATTATCATTTATTCAGATGGACCATCTATAGCAACACTTCAAAGGTTAGCAACGGCCCAGATCTTTCTCTTTCCCCCGACTTTGAGCACATGGTGCACATGGGGCAAAAAGTTGTTGGTTAATTTTAACGCACCCGAAACTAACCTTCTATCTTTTCGCTACAAACGCTCTGATCACCACGTGGCGCTAATTGATATAAATGGTTCTCGTCTAAAAAAAACAAAACTACAAGCTTCGACAAGCTTCTGGTTTTGACCGTTATTCCTGACCTGAAATGGAATACTTACATCAAATCTGTTGCCAAGGTTGCCGGAAAAATGTTTACGTCATTCTACCACTTCAGAAGGTATCTCACACCCGAAACAATCATTTATATGTTTAAGACTCAAATATGCTTTAAAATCGAGTACCTTGTCTTGTTTATTCATTTTTTTATTACATTTTCGCCCCCAACAAGACACATTGCCACTTTGGTGTCGGGGGCTACTATCAAGGACATAAGCTACAGGGGTACTATGTAGGAAGTTGGGCAGCAAGATGTCGGTTCACGTTACACTTGAATTTCTGCATGTCAGTACAGTTAGGGAAGCAGGGAGCCGGAATGGATTTCCAAAGTCTAGCGGTTCTGGGGAAGAAACTATTGGAGTAGAAAGCTCTCCTACATCTAGGGATCTCCACTGTGTAGGGGTGGGATTTAGCTGCTTGTCGGGTTTGTCGAGGGTATTTACGTAGTGGGGGCACAAGTGGTTGCAGTTCGTCAGAGCATTCACCATTAAAATACTCATAGAACAGGTAGAGGGATGCAACATTTCGTCGGTGGGACAGAAGCTGCAGCTTAGATGACAGTTCAGAACCTATCAGATTGGCAACTCTCTTTTGAACCTTGTCTATGAGTAAGAGACTAGTAGCTGATACACTAGCCCAAATATGACAAAAATACTCCATACATGGGCGAATGGTAGCCTTATAGAGGTACAGGATACTTTCGGGCGTTAGTAGTTTCTAGCACGGTAGAGAGAGCCTACCTTCTTCGCAGAGGTCCTGGCAATGCTCTCAATGTAATTGTTCCAACTCATGTTTCCTATGAACGTTAGGCCGAGGAGTTTAATACTTTTAGATAAAGAGTCTTTGACCATTGATATTGGTGGTAAAGAAGGTTTCTTGTAATCATTGAAGGAAACAAGTTTAGTCTTGGCAGCATTGAATGTGACCATCCATTTTTATCCCCGTTCTACTACAGATTGGAGGCCATCCTCTAGTGTTTCTGCCACTTCCTTAGATATGTGTTCATTTATTTTCCTGTCGTGCCTGTTATAGAGCGTAGTGTCATCAGCATATATACCCTTTTCAGAGGCAATTTTGTCGAGGAGGTCATTTATGAATATCAGGAACAATAGAGGTCCAAGGATAGACACTTGAGACACTCCCGAATTTATATCATATTGTTTAAATGTACGTCGAGGACAACCTGGATTTTTCGCTTATCTAAGAAGGATTTAATTATGTTAAGTATTCGTCCAGTGATACCGTATGATCTGATTTTCCTGAAAAGACCTTCATGCCATACCCTGTCAAAAGCCTTAGATATATCTAGAGGTACCGCTCTACCCTTCGCTGCTTTGTCCAGTGAATGGTATATACGTTCAGAGACTACAGTTAGGATATCTGTTGTGAAATGGGCTTGCCTAAATCCATATTGTTGGTCGGTCAGAAGTTTAGCATCTGTAAGGTGATGGACTTGAGCTTGGTTAATTATGGACTCAAATATTTTAGCGAAAAGTGGGAGGAGACTAATGGGGCGATAATTTGATGGATCAGTTGTTTCGCCAGAATTTTTGAAACTGGTACCACAGAAACAGTTTTCCAAGAGTCCGGAAGGCAAGATTCATTAAGGCATTTGTTGTAAAGTTTGGAGAACTGGAGCTACTTCGGCGGAGCATTTTTAATAGCACAGCCGAGACGAGATCAGGTCCACATGCTTTTAAAGTGTCAAGGTTTTTTATGATTGTATGCACCTGTGATGGAGTGATTTTCAGATCGTCTAGCGTGGCGTCTGTCCGCAAAGGAAAGTCAGAGAGAGGGTTGTTAACAGGATCCAGTGTGGAGTTGGAGGCAAACCGACTGGCAAGCATGTTAGCTTCTAGGTTGCTGAGCAAACAACCTCATGATTGTTGGTTAGTAGGCGAATTTTTGATTGCCCATTATTTACTACACTGTTGTAGATTTTCCAGAAATCACGGGTTCTTAATTTCTGTGCTTCGATGCGTTTTTTGGTGGTTTCAGTAAATTCTCTCTTAACTGTCGCTATTTCTTTCTTACAATTACTTCTAGGCTCTATATATTTCTGTCTGTTTGAACTGGACTTATGTCGGTTAAATCTGCAGTACGCATGCTGCCTTTGTGCAATGGAAGTTGCACAAGTAGAAGTAAACCATTGGGGAGAGTGTGGCTTGCTATAAAATTTCCGCATGGGAACATGTGTTTCAATTGCCGTTTTGAACCATTCATTGGTCTCATTTGCGCACTGTTCAGCAGAAAGAGAAAAAATATTTCCCCATGGGGCATCTTTGGTGAGATCCCTAATGGCTTCCCAGTCAGCCTTTTTTTTTTTTTTTGAGCACTGGCTCCTTAGTTTTGGGTCCAGAATTTAGGCCGATTTCGACCATTATCACTGCATGATCAGCGTTCCGAGTGGGCTGTGTGCATTCGTGATACAATCATCAGAAACTGTGGTCAGAAACAAATCTAGAAGTGATGCGTGTTGTGTTTGCTGGTCTGGGAAACGGGTTGGAAACGTAACCATCTGTGATAGGTAGTGAGATATAGAAAAACTATGCGTTGTGCTACCAGCTGTGTCTGTGTAAGTAGAGAATCCAAGCCAGTTTTTGTGGTGAACATTGAAGTCACCAAATACATGTACTTGTGCGCTACTGTCGAGGGAGAGTACTGTATCTATGCTGTCAGAGACTTTGTTTATTATGCTGTCAGAGACTTTGTTTATTATGGTGCAGTCCTGGGTCGAGGGAGAGCGGTAGAGAAAATAAAAGTAGCTGATGTTATGTTGCATGTTTTGAGAGAGTTAAAAAATGTAGGAATACATCATCTCCATTCATGTTATTTATTCTGTTATGTTCTTGAGAAATCGATAAGGTGCCAATGCACGATGTTTGCCGCCCTCGAAGATCGGATCCCATGTTTGGGATCAAGAGCGAAAAAAGAAGGCCAAGTGGCTCAAATCGGGCAACATCGTCGAAGCCCTACCGCACCGACAATACTGCGTTCGAATGCACCACTCGGGAAGAGTATTTTTGCAGAATTGGCGATTAAAAAAAAAAAAAATGATCCCGATACCAACCACTAATTCCTGCCGGAAGCCACGTCAGTACCGAACTCACCCACAGAACAATGTTTCTAACACAACTGATGTACCCATCGTCAAACCCAAGGCGAATGTTCAGTGGATGCCAAGGAGATTGAAAAATTTACAGCCATTCAACAAACCTGGTTTTAAAAACTTGAGCACCATATTATTATGTATTAGTGTTATTCTTTTATGTTCTTTTATTTCAGATTGACTGTTTTACAACTGATCCCATGAGTTGTTATTCTCGCTTGCTGTTCGCATTCCACGTGATTCTATAATAATAATAATAATAATAATAATAATAATAATAATAATAATAATAATAAACGGTTTCAATTCTATTTAAAAAAAAAACGGCTTTGAAACGTCTAGTTAACGAATTCGTCTAGCTACAACCACTATCAACAATTTACCCCATTGTATCTGTGCCTAAATCTAAACACAAATCCCAAACGTTTCTTTCTTGGAACTGACCGCCGTGGAACTCTGTTCCGCATGCCTGCTTTCCAACTAACTACAAAACTTTTCTCTTAAATCATCAAATTTCTACATAATTTTCACCACTACTGATCACTAAGCTATTAACTCAGTGATCACCTGACACTCATTAACCCTTATCCTCGAGAGCCCTTTGGGTTTCTTTCTTGGAACTGACCGCCGTGGAACTCTGTTCCGCATGCCTGCTTTCCAACTAACTACAAAACTTTTCTCTTAAATCATCAAATTTCTACATAATTTTCACCACTACTGATCACTAAGCTATTAACTCAGTGATCACCTGACACTCATTAACCCTTATCCTCGAGAGCCCTTTGGATTTCTTTCTTGGAACTGACCGCCGTGGAACTCTGTTCCGCATGCCTGCTTTCCAATTAACTACAAAACTTTTCTCTTAAATCATCAAATTTCTACATAATTTTCACCACTACTGATCACTAAGCTGTTAACTCAGTGATCACCTGACACTCATTAACCCTTATCCTCGAGAGCCCTTTGGGCCTTGATAAGTGGTAATTTTCTTGTAAAAATAGAAAATGAACAAAAAGAAAAATGTTATTTGACTTCTTCTTCTTCTTCTTCTTTTTTCTTTTTCATCCTCATCTTTTCCATCATCATCATCTTTTTCTTTTTGTCATCCTTGTTTTCTTCTTATTTTTCATCATCATCTTTTCCATTAATAGTATCTTTTGCCAATTCTTCTTCTTCTTCTTCTTCTTCTTCTTCTTCTTCTTCTTCTCTACCCCCTTTCTCCGGCGACCTGTCTGATGCGTACAACCGTCTCAATATTTTTTGCTTTGCTTTGCAATAAACGGCGCCATTAATGCGTAGCTTTTGATGTCGTCTGCAAAATACAACGACGGTCACTCGTTACCTGAAGCAAGAGGTATCCCTTTGATCTTACGCAGTTTCGGGAGCGGGGTTGGGTTAGGGTTAAGAGTTTACAAGAAATTGCTAATCGAATGTTTCCGTAGACTTCAAACAGAAATCTCGCTGCTGATACAAGCTTGTCATCGCAATAGCACCAGGCACCGCCGCCGCCGCCGCCGTCGCGCGAAGCCATTTTAAAGAGAGAAAGAGAGCGAGAGGGGGGTATGAAGTGGTGGGTAAGGGTAATATTACTTTGTACTCATTTTATTGATGGCATATAAACAAACAAAATTTGAACTCAAAGCTGCAGAATTCTTGAACGTGATTAAAAACCATCAGCAAAACAAAATATTTACATTTAACAATGAACAATACAGATTCTATAAAGAGGTTGACTATGTGTGTGTGTGTGTGTGTGTGTGTGTGTGTGTGTGTGTGTGTGAACACGGAAAGAAATACAAATATTGATTGGTCGCCTTTTTTTTTTTTGCTAAGATTAATAAAGCCGTGGACTTTGCAATCTAGCAAAATTATTGCTTATTTATATATGCTTTGCTGTTATATTTAACAAACATAGAACTTTTAATTAAAAAGAAGGATTATTACACATACACAATAAGTGAAAAATAATCAAAAAAGCGTATTTTTAAAACTCTCTCTCTATCTCTCTCTCCCTCTCTCTCTCTCTCTCTCTCTCTCTCTCCCTCTCTCTTTTATATACATATTAGCAGTTAAACCCAGCTTTGCTCGGGCCCTATGTACTGTTCATAACTTTATGTGCATATATATATATATATATATATCAACTTTGAAACAGGGGGCTACTATCGGGGACATAAGTTGCTGTGTAGCAAGATGTCTTTTCACATTACACTTAAAACTTCTGCATATCAGTACAGTTGGGAAAGCAGAATGTGAAGGGATGGGATTTAGCTGCTTGTCGGGTTTGTCGAGGGTATTCATGTCGAGGGGGTACAAGTGCTTGTAGTTCGTCAGAGCATTCATCATTCGTCAATTTATCTATCTATCTATCTATCTATCTATCTATATACATACATACACGCACATAATATATATATATATATATATATATATATATATATATATATATATATATATATATATATATATATAAAGTCTCAAGCGGAGGCATTTGGACGATGTCAAAACATCGTTAATTCATTACCCACTCAGCATCAGCCGTACAGCGTAATGGTGAGAAGCCTTGACTTGCCTGTCTAGCTGCATTGATGAGTACTGTATGTGGATTGAATATATGAGTACTGTATGTGGATTGAACATATATATATATATATATATATATATATATATATATATATATATATATATATATATATATATATATATATATAGTAATTTATAAAATATATATGGCGATTAAGCTACACTGAATATTCTGCGTTTCATCCACTCGAGGACTCCTCAGGCTTATGCACAGAATTCGCGCATAAGCCTGAGGAGTCCTAGGGTGGATGAAACGCGGAATATTCAGTGTAGCTTAATCGCCATATATATTTTATAAATTACTAACTAGCTCTACCCACGTATTGAGCATTTTTGAAGTAAATACTTAAAGTTTCCGCATAAATCTATACTTTCGTATATTAATTTTATGTGAGTAAATTAAGTAGTTATATATATGATGATTGCAACGTCTTGTCAGACGAGTGCCACTCCCTTAGTCACTGAAAGTCCATGAGCCCGAAAATAACCTTTTTTTTTTTTTTTTTTAGTCTTGCCAGCGAATTCAAACGCTCAAGCAGATATGACATTGAAGACGGTCCTTGGATTACATATATATATATATATATATATATATATATATATATATATATATATATATATATATATACATATGCACACATACATACACATACATACCCATAAACATACACACATGCACACATCCATACATCCATACATACACAATGCATATAATACATACATACAAACATATACATACACACATGCACACACATATACATATATATGCATACACATATATACTATCATGTACAAATGCATACACACATATACATACATATTCACATACATATACGTACACATGTATGCACATATACATACATACACATAAAGTTACCTACATATGCGTACACATACATATATATGCACCTGTACGCATACATATATATGAATATATACATATACATATACATACACACAAATATATATACGTATATACATACAAACACACATAAACATGTATACACAATAAATAAATAAATAAAAATATATACACACATACATATATACATACATATACAAATAGGTATACATACACATACCTACACTAGTACATATATTAACATACATACATACATACATACATACATACACACACATATGCATATATAGAATGATGGCAGATGAATTATTACATGCTTCCAGCATTTCAAGGCTACACACATGACACTTTTTCCATCGCCACGGACAATTTTTATTGACAAATGCCTGAGGAAGTATCTATACAAAGATGATGTTACAGAGTTTTAGCTTTGTACGACAGCTAAGTCTCTCTCTCTCGGTTCAAAATGTCGAGATCCAGCAACAAGCATGAGCAAGATAGCCAGCAACAAATCAAACTGCAGACCAGCTTAATGCGGGTACTGGTCTCCCACTTTATGTATGTTTTTTTAATCAGAGATTTGCTTCACCCAGAGGAGTAGCCTTAACAGGGCTTTTGGGAGTCCTCTCCACCCCACACACATATCGAAATAAAGATATACACGTACATATACAAGCGTGCATACAAACAGATGCACGAAACCATAAACATACATACACAAGAATAAATACACATGACAACATGCACATACACTCATACATTATTAAATACACGCATGTACATACATATGCACACACACGTAAACATACACGTACATGTAGAATATATATGAAGGAGAATTTATCATGACGATGATGATGGTTGTTAGGAATACGTGAATTCAACATGAATAAAAGAGTAAAACAATCCCAAATACACAGAACATAGAATAGAGAGACGTTCGCTTCGCCAGTTGTACAGTTTTTAAAATGAAAACGCGTTCATAACGGCACAAATCCACAACGTTCATGACGACGACGATGATGGTTGTTACGAATAGGTGAATTCAACATGAATAAAAGAGTAAAACAATCCCAAATACACAGAAGATAGAATATATATATATATATATATATATATATATATATATATATATGCATGTAGGTGTGTGTGTGTTAATGGAAAACGCATACCCACATGCATGCTCTGCATATCTTCTTTTATATCTCCAGGTGACCGGAAGTGATATGCTATGAACTACAACATTCACACCTCAATGTTTTTATTTCCGTTTTGGATATTATATAATGGAGATCATTTTCTTGCTTATGCTCGCTATCCACGTTGCTTTTCCTAAATAAAAATTTAAGAAATATTTTTTCTCCTGAACTATAAGTTTTATTTAAGGCATTATTTCTTTCTTTAGTTTTCGTTTTCGAAGAGATCAATTTATGAACAATTCAATTTACTTTCCTAGCAAAAATTAAATCTGTATTTGCGCCAGTAGCATTCGGCGTTATTCAAAAAATTCAGATAAAAAAAATTCGTTATTCAGATAAAAAAAATTGTGGTGCTTAATTTTCTGCTTCGACAACATTTGCCTTTTTGATTGCTTTTTGGAATACGTCGATAAATCACTCGACCAGTTCGTCTGATCTTGGGGGGAAAGGTGCACTTTTTAGATAATTTATCGAGAATATTTTTTACATATAAATAAGCTGTTGCAAAGTCTATATCCGTTATAATTGTATATATCGTTTATTGGAAAATTGTGGATGCCACATCTATTCCATATTGAAGTCTTTTATTTTTAATAAACCTTTATGTGTATTAATGATCAACAATTTAGCACACTTTTCTTCAAAAATATCTTTTTTGAAAATATCTAATTTAGAAAATTGTATAATTGTATGTATTCATATATATGCATGTATGTATGTATGTATTTTATATTTCTTCTTATTTCATTTGGTTTCCTTCAAAAACTCCTGCTGATAATTTAATTCTTAAATAATAACTTGTGCATTTCCGTTGAACTCTTTTTGCTCAAACTTTTGGCGCCTTTAACGTCATCTTGTCTGGGTCATTTTGACATTGGGTTTTCTATTTTAAATTTATTCCAATCACCATTCAACTTTTTTCCTCCATTCTTCTTCTTCTTCTTCTTCATCCTCCTCCTCCTCCTCCTCCTCCTACTCCTCTTCTTCTTCTTCTTCTTCTTCTACTACTACTACTACTACTACTACTACTACTACTACTACTACTTTACTCATTTTCCTTAATTCAGCCTTGCCTCGACAGTCGAGCTGTATATTTCTTCCATTCCTTTTTTACGCACATTTTATCTTTCTTTTAATAATATATTGGAATTCTTTCCCTTTTCCTTATACCTATTTGTGAATTATTCCACGGATTTCTGCCTTTTGGATTACTTTGGATTATCTTCCAATTACGCGACTCCCTTGGATTTTACTTGTGCGAATGGAAATTTAACTAATTTTCTTGGATTCTACATCTTTGGATTTTACCGTCATTGGATATTTTACCCTTCACCAGACTATTCAAGTAAGATCTATGACTTGTAGTTTCATTTCATACTTTTGCAAGCAAAATCCGATCCTGCATTTTACTAAATCCTACCCTCTGATGAGAAGGAAAGTATTTCTTCGAGACTCCGCGGATTAAGGACTATCTACTTATTTAGTGTTTCGTTTTTAAAATTAAATATGTTTTTAACTCTTTTTCAAAGTGTTTCTTAACATGTTTTATTAACTAATTGTTCTTATATATATATATATATATATATATATATATATATATATATATATATATATACGGTCTTCGTGTATCGTTTCGTGGTATAAAATGTTCTTCTAATGAATGTGTGTATACAGAGTGTATATACGTTTGTATATATGCAACAGAGAAGGCGGAACTGCTTGTCTGACGATTCGCTTCCAACTCTACATTAGAACCAGCAAACAACTCCCTCCCTAATTTCCCTATGCGGACTGAAGCCACAATAGTTGATGTAAATATCACCCCTTCTCATGTCCGCGATATCATAAAACACTTAGAACCCTCAAGACGTGTGGATCTGATCTAATCCCTGCTGTACTTAATTAAGAAATGCTTAGCTGAGTTAGCCCTGTACTTTCCAAACTCTACAATAAATGCCTTGCTGAATCTTGCTTCCCTAATAGCTGGGAAGTGGCCTCTGTGGCATCAGTGTAAAAGAATTCTGGCGAAAAAACCCTCTCAATTATCCTCCTATCAGTCCCCCCCTCTTCGCTAAAATCTCTGAAACCTTAATTAATCACACACTAATCTCTCTGAGAAACAATATGGATTTAGGCAATGTCGTTCTACTGCAAATATTTTCAGTCATCTCTGAAGGCATATACCATCAACTAGATAAGGTGGACAAAGCCAGAGCTGTAGCCCGCCATATATTTAAGGCCTTTGACAAAGTCTGGCACGAAGGGCTGCTAATGAAAATTTAATCGTATGATATAACTTGACGTATACAAAATATATTTAGATCATTTTTAGACAATAGGTCATTGATGGACGTACATCCAAGCAGCATAACATTAACGCAATTCTTGGACCACTATTATTCCTGATATTAATTAACGACTTCCCTGATAATATTGTATCCGAGGTGGGTATATTTGCTGATGATACAACGCTCTATAACATGCACAAGAGAAGAACGGATGTACACAAATCTAAGACAATGGCAAAATTGTTAGAAAATGACTTCCAGACCATAGTGGAATGGGGCCGTAAATGGATGGTAAGACTAAGTTTTAATAATTACAAAATGCCTCCCCAAGCACCAATATCTATGACAAATAACATCCTACCTGAGAATTCTTCCTTCAAACTCCTCAGCCTAACATTCACAGGCAATATTAACTGGAACAAATATATTGAGGGCATTGCATAGGCTGCTACTAGAAAAGTGGGTTCCCTCTATCGTGCTAGAAGACTAATCACACCTGAGAATCTTGTACCTCTACAAAGCCACCATTCGCCCATGTATGAAGTATTGTTGCCACATCTGGGCTGATGCATCTACCACTAGCCTCTCCCTCTTTGAAAGGGTCCAAAAAAGAGTCTTCAATCTAATATGTCCCACTTTGTCAACTAAGCTCCAACCTCTGTCCCATCGCCGCAATGTTGCATCTCTGTGTCTGTTTTACAAGTATTTTAATGGAATATGCTCTGGCGAACTTGTTGTCCTTGCGCCCTCTTGACGTACATATCCCCGACAAACCCACTTAGCAACAAAATCACACCCCTTCACTGTTGAGGCACCTAAATGCCAGAAAGCTTTATACTCTAATAGTTTCTTCCCTTGAACAACTAGACTTTGGAATTCTCTTCCTGCTACCTGCTTCCCTGACTTTACTGATATTCAAAAATTTAAATGTAACGTACTACCAACATCTTGTTAGGCATGGTTCCAAATAGTAGTCCCTTGCGTCCAAGTGGCAATATGCCTTGTTAGGGGGTGAACGTGAGTAAAAAAAGTATGTGTCATAGTCATCTATACGACGTGTGTATATACGTGTTCATCTATGACCGCCTAGCGTTGTAATCGTCAAACCTAGTTTTTCTATTGTTTGTTGAATCGATGCGTGTACAACACTTACGACAGTATTTATATATTAACAGATACAGTTTAATAACAGACATGTAACATTTACAACAGAAAGGGACGAATAACCGTCTCTGGGTGTTTACATCAGCCAGTGGAGAAACATATCTGTTCTATTTTTGGTTTTTATTTGGCAGTTCTCGCAAAAGCTGCAAATGAAGATTCGTACAAAGTGTTGGTGGTATTTACAGCAGCTTTATTTACCAGGTGTTTCCCCTATTGGAAAACTGCAACTCTGGTCCTAGACTATCGCCATTTCTGATCGTCTCTACTCGGATCCGAAGATCGCTTCTTTCTCCTTCTGTCTACCAACTCGGTCTGATCTCTCTGACTCCCAAATTTTTACTAAAAAGATACATGTCTTTCAAGCTTCATCCTAAGATCCACGTCATCTTAAGTGACCTCTACGTAATACTACGCCAGACTGTATAGATCAAATCTATTTTTAAATTATTATTTGTTTGTGTTCTAACATTCTTTTCTATTAAAACATCTTCACATAAATAATTTTGTTTGTAAATATTTATTTTGCTATGGTAACATTCTTTCTGACATTCTATTTTTACAAATATTAATAACGATCAGAATAATCGTCGACCAGAACATTTTTTGGCATTGCCTGGCAAATATGTCACAGGAGTTCTGTTTTTACTTTTTATTTTGTTTTTAACCCTATCATAGATTTTAATATTTTGCTCATGACATGTTTGGTTTTTAATGGACAGTTTTAAATGTAATTCCCTACAGCCTTAACGGTTAATTTTTAAAAGTTTTTTTTTTGTTATCTTCTGCCTTCATCTTTATCGCATGAATAATTGCTATATCGCGTTCTGCGATTTTTGCATTGTCCACTCTTAAATTCAGAATTTCTTATAGTGCATGAATATTTGACTTTTAAACTTGTCGGACATTATCTTGTTCAACCATAATGAGATCAGGCAACCAAACAAAATGACCGAACTATTCAGTAAACAAATAAATATGATATGAACATTTACTGCTGCCACTGCAACAACAACAATAAATAATAATAATAATAATAATGATAATAATAATAATAATAATAATAATAATAATAATAATAATAATAAATCCTGTCAAATTGTAGACTTTGCAGTCCCAGCTGCTCACAGGATGAGTATGAAAGAAAAGGAGAAACGAAGCAAATACACAGAGCTAGCTAGAGAGTTAAAAGGGATTTGGATGATGAAGAAAATCAAAATAGTACCGATAATAGTAGGAGCACTAGGAACAATTCCGAAAAACTTCGAAAAAAGAATGTCAGAAATTGGAATCAGAGGAATAACTGCAAAAGTACAACGACTAACGATAATGAAAACGACTGAAATATTAAGGAAAACCATTGAATGCGGAGAATAATACAAGACAATATAACGAATAAGCGTTACAGGGAATGAAGAACATGAAACTGCATATTTACAAGCTATACATCCCCCCCCATCATGCATTCCCCCCTCCATTGTTTTAAAAAAAAATTATACCAAAGGGCCGAGAAGGGTCAATAAGGACTGAAAGACCGAGGAGCGAGCGCTAGCCAGACCTCGGCTGGACAAGCGCAAAGAGAACTGGGTCCTTGGGGAGGCTGAGCGCCACTCAAATTCCAGTATAAACCAATGCCACTGCCAGCGAGAAATCAATGGTAAGCGGCTGTTCAGATGATGCAAATTCATTTGCAAATGCTATCGAAGGAGGTGGAGAGAGCTGGACGTCTGGGGAGACTTGTTGTCACTCAGCTTCCAGAGAACATCACAGGTTACCAATCAGATCGTTTGTTGACTTGTGTGAAAGCTCCATGTGAGCCGCCAATATTAATAATAATAATAATAATAATAATAATAATAATAATAATTTGAAATATCACATTGATAAAATTGCTAAATGTCGACTGTGTGAACAGAAAGGTGAGAATGTACAGACAGTAACTCCCAGATCGTCAGGACCAGCAAGCCTCACTTCTGGATCTATTTCTGACAATAGTAACTGAGGATTGTGTAACAAATGCCGATTGCCCACACGGGAAAGCTGATCATGCTGTGAAAATGATAGACATTACTCTAAACTCTGGACTCCAAGTTGAAGAGCCATTGCTGAAAACGACAAGGTACTACAATAAGGCTGACTTGGATGTCATTAGAGATTACATCAGAGATGCCCCATGGAGAAACTTCTTTTCATTTCCTGCGGAACAGTGCGCAAATGAGACCACTGAATGTTTCAAAGCAGCAATTGAAGCACATTTTCCCACATGGAAGTTCTATAGCAAACCACAATGGTTTACTCCTACTTGCACAGCAACCATTGCTCAGAGGCAACATACATACCGCATATTTGTCCAGCATAAGTCCAGTACAAACAGACAAAAGTTTATAAAAGCTAAAAGTAATTGTAAGGAAGAAGTAGCGACAGCTAAGAGAGAATATATCTAAACTACTAGAAAATGCAGTGAAGCATAGAAATTAGAAACTCATGATTTCTGGGAAATCTACAACAGTATATTAAATAAGGGGGATTCAATAATTCCCCCACTATACAACGATCATGAGCTTGTTTACACACCAACAGAGAAAGGTAACATGCTTGCCCGTCAGTTTGCCTGAAACTCTACTTTAGACCCAACAAACCACTCCCTCCCTGATTGTCCTTTACGGACAGAAACCACACTAGATCTGAAAATCACTCCTTCTCAAGTACATGATATCATAAAAAACCTAGACATCTCATAAGCATGTGGACTCGGTCTCATCCCAGCTGTACTATTAAAAATATATTCTGTTGAAGTTGCTCCAGTTCTCTCCAAACTCTTCAACAAATGCCTTAACGAATCATGCCTTCCTGACTGTTGAAAAACTACTTCTGAAGTACCAGTTTATAAGAATTCTGGTAAAACAACTGACACATTAAATTATCGCTCCATTAGCCGCTCTCTTTTCGCCAAAATATTTGAGTCCATAATTAATTAAGCTCTAGTCCATCACCTTACAGTTGCTAAACTTCTGTCCGCCCATCAATATGGATTTAGGCAAGCCCATTCTATTGCAGATGTTCTATCTGTAAGCTCCGAACGTATATACCATGCACTGGATACGGCAGGGGAGGGGAGGGAAGTAGTCCTAGATATATCTTCTCATAAAAATCAGATCCTATGGTATTTGATGAACACTTAACATAATTAAATCTTTCTGAAATAAGAGTAAAATCCAGGTTGTCCTCGATGGTCGTACGTCTAAACAATATTATATAAATGTGGGTGTACCTCAGGAGCTGGTCCTTGGACCTTGGTCCTGATATTCATAAATGACATCCCTGATGAAATAGTCTCTGAGATGGGTATATTCGCTGATAACACCACGCTCTATAACAGGCACGAGAGGAAAATGAACACATATCAAAGGCAATGTTGGAAACCCTAGAGGAAGACCTCCAGTTTGTAGTGAAATGAAGTCTAAAATGGATGGTAACGTTCAATGCTGCCAAGACGAAGCCCTTTTTCTTTAATAATTACAAGAAAAATTCACAGCCACAAATAGCTATGGCTAAATATACATTACCTGAAGAAGAAGGTGAGCTCTCTCTACCGTGCTAGAAAATTACTTATGACTGGAAGTATCCTGTACCTCTACAAGGCCACCATTTTCCCATGTATGGAGTATTGTTGTCACATTAGGGCTGGTGCATCTACTACTAGTCTCTGTGACATAATCTTTAAATTGGATTATGTATTTAAATCCAAATTTAAATATTTAATTTTAGACTGACGAGATATATCGTTTTTTTTATTTTTATATTTTGTCGCCGAGGCAAAATAAAACATGATTCCCACAAGATACAGTAGTTGTTTTGAACTGAGCGAAAGTCTACTTATGTACCCCCTCATCTTTAAAACTTGCAGAGACTTCACCGGCTTTACAAGTCTATTTTTAGACCAGATTGTAAAGCAGAGAGAAAGAGGGGGGACCGGAAGTGGTATTGCTTCCCCTTTCCCTTTTTAACTGGACACTAGTGGAAATGGCTCTTTTCGGTTTGGGTCGCCGACCTGTTAAGCGATCTCTCTCCTCGTGGGAGGAGGGGGTCGACTTCTTCCCCTCATGCGAAAAGGAGATATAGATACACAACACGTGAACGACGCGACCTTCTTCTCCAGTCATGCGAGAGAATGCGATTAATTTACTTTCTCACGAAAGAGACGATGACTTTTTCCCCATCATGCAAAGGAGATGCGGATGTACTGATGCGGACGATGTGATCCCTTATCCCTCACGAAAGCGACAGATATATAAAGTGCGTGAATTTGCTATTTGAACTTTTTCCCCACCGAAGGAAATATCTTGGATTAACTGTGTCGTTGACGAGTTGTGAAACACTCCAGCAAAAGAAAAACAGCGGGGGGAAACAAAAGAGACCTGTAAGTGCAAAGACTTTGATTACCCCCCCCCAGACTTTCGCTCATTTCAATACGCGTAGATATACTACAGATTCCATAACTTTGAATACATTTCTTTTTCTTTCGTTAAACTCTTCCTTTTTTTTTTTATCTTAAATCTATTTTTTGTATCATTTGGAAAAGTGTCTGTTACCTCGTTATTTCATCGCGTTTTTATTGTGTTCGTCCTTGTATCTCTACACACTTATTTTAATTTTGCTGTGTCACATATGCGATAAAGAGAAAAATACTTTATTTTTTGCTTTCCCGTACATTCCCTTATACCCCCCCCTTTTTGGCAACGTGTTACAAATGTAAACGATATTTGTTTTTATCATTAAGTTTCCGTTCATACCCCTACGTTATAAATTGCTTTACCACACCTTTTATCACATATGTAACAAATGGTGCTCTCGTCCGGGATATTTGAATCCAGTTGTGAGCTAAATCACTGGGGGGCTACGAGCCATATAATCTGTTTGTAGGTGAGACATACGGGACAGACGAACACAAGCGAGAAATAGCGAACTTGATAGGATTAGGGGATAGAAAAATGACTAGTGTAGAAGTATTTTTAAAGTCGCTTTCGTGCGAATGCCTTCAAAAAGTACCCAAGGATGATATCGTAGCAATAGGAAAACATAATGGACTAGATGTTAGACTTGCTCTTCGTAGAGCACAATTAATTCCTATAGTGGAGAAGTATGTTAATAGTCAAAATAAAAACGTTATGACAGGAGTAGATAGCTTCATAGAATCTCCCACATTCGAAGGACTACATAGTTTAAAGAAAGACGACATTGTGGTATTATCGCTTCCCCGGGAGGGTTACTTGGTTGATGAACGTCTTGTGAACGCAGCCAGCTTCCCGGGAATAGACGATTTCCAACGATATCTAAACTGTAGATGTAGATGCTGGAAACATCAACGAAAACGGGTCGATCCGTCGTCGGCTATAAATGTCTGGCATGGGTCGCATTACGTGTGGTCATTGTGTATTCATTGTGTCGTTACAGGCATCTTTCTGTCGTCGGCATTAATGGTATGCTGAAATCGAACACTTGTATGAAAACAGCGAACGAATGCATTTTTATAGAAATATAATTTATTAAACAGTTAACGAGTAGGAAACATATTTAGTCAACCCATCGCGTATAGCGACCAATCCTCAACTATTTTAAAACAATCAAATTATATTTCATTTGTCCCTTTCTTCATTGAAAGAGAGAGAAAAGGAGTGAATGAGAGAGAGAGAGAGAGAGAGAGAGAGAGAGAGAGAGAGAGAGAGAGAGAGAAATATGCGTATCACGCAATGTTTTATTTTTATCCGCGTGTAAGTTTTACCTTTCTTGACACCGGTGAAGTTTCATAACATCTGTCATTCAAACCCAACCGACATGATCTAACATTCCCAAACCCACAAAACAACTTCATTACAAAGTCAGACACAAGGTTAGAAGCTAGATATAGGGATTATTAATGTAGAAGCCCTTAGCTCCCTTAAAAGGGGCTACATCATTGTGCCACATCTCGCCCCCTCCCTTTTTGTGACCTTTGCTCTGACTGGCAAATGTCATAATATCATCGGGTCATTGGCATTTAAAATCTTTTTCTCTTCTCTCAATTATTCTCAAGTATTAATCACCTTTTTTTAAGCATACATTCTTTTGATCATTTTTTTAAATAAAATATTATTATTTTATGTTATTTTATTTATTTTTAACCCCCTTTATCTTCCCCTGTTAAATTTTTTTCTCATTCAATTTTATGGACTATTTTTTTTAAACATTCAATCTTTGGATCATTTTTTTAATATAATATTTTACCAATTTGTTGTATTTTCTTTTCTTTTTTTAAACGTTAGTCGTCCTCTGTTTCCTTTTATAGTCATTTGATTTTTCATTGACTTTTTGTGAAGCTTTATTTGTTTGGAATTTTTCAACACTTTTTTTTTATGTGTGTGTGTGTGTGTGTGTGTGTGTGTGTGTGTGTGTGTGTGTGTGTGTGTGTGTGTGTGTGTGTGTGTGTGTGTGAATTTCTCTTTGCTCCTCTGTATATATATTTTTCTTTTTTTTTTCAAACTTGGCCGTTTTCAAAAGTTTCTTTTGCTTTGTAGTCGGCTTCTACTTTTAATCTTGGACAGGTGTACATTTGAGAATTCTCTAAGTTGTGGGTTACCCGGATATTTTGTACGCGTTTCGGAGTTCTTGGATTTTGTGTAAAGGGATTAGTCATTGAAAATCCCTTCTTTTTCTGAAAGGAAAAGTCCTGTGAACATCCGGCAGTTTTTCTGGGGCTTTTTACGGTTCACAGGTACCTGTGGTGTGGATAGGTGGGAGCATACTTTAATTGCCTCTGTTACAGGTTTCCTTTTTCGGACTGGTGATCGATGCTGACGGAGTGGATTCTTTTTTTTTTTTGTTGTTGGAAACTACTCTAACAGTACTCGTCGATGCATAGCATGGCGGTGACTTGACTCTACCACTGGTATTATTACCAAGTGGGATGTTCACCCCTTTAACCGTTAGTTGGTTAAGGTGAAAGGTTATTTGGGCTTGGTTTCTTTGCAACCAGTCTGCACTTAATATCAACTCCCGATCCAAGTCTGGGGTGATATAAAACCTAGGCTAAGTTTGTGCCTTCTTCATTTTAATAGGCAAATGCGCCATACTTTTTAGTGACATCCTTTGCCCGTTTGCGAGAGTAACTGTTAGGTTAGAATCCCTTAACTCTCCTTTATGCGTTTTTAACTCTTCAAAAACTGATGTTTTGAGGAGCGACACTTCCGATCCAGTGTCGATCAGTGCCTCTATCGGCGTACCTCTTATTTTAACTAGACACTCCATTCCGGAGCTCTGGTTGGGGATTTTATTTCGTCGGGTTTCTCTATTTTCCCGAGTTTTCTTGACCGATTTATTTCTTTGGTGGGCCAGTTTAGGTCTGCTCTCACCACTTTCTAGACATCCATGACCTCTGGTGTTTATCTTTCCCAGGGTTACTCCTTTCTTTAAGGGTTTGTCATGGTTGCATGTCCGTGTGTTTGACCTCTGTGGCGGTCGGTGGTGAGTGGGTTTCGAGTGTAACCTGGCCTTGCTTTTTCCTGAAGTGAAGTTATTTAATCTTTCTTCAGGTGAGCATTGCCAGTCTCGTTCTAGCCTATTATAGCTGGAACGCTCTTGCTGCAGTCTTGCTGAAGCACACCCACAAAACTTATATCTTACAGCGTTACAGCTGCTGTAATGTTCGGTTTTGGGTAACCTAAATCTAGTTGTGGCCCCCTTGGTCCCTGATACCTGTTAAAGCTATTATTTAAGAAAGCCTGCGCCTTCTTGTGGCCACTTCGGAGTCGCTCATAAAGCATTTCGCTTTGTCTAGCAGCAGACAAGGCCTCCGATAATGTCGTCGGATTCGATCTGACCACATCCTCCTTGATAAAGGGGTTATTTAACGCATCTATGAAGAATTCAGCTAAGTGCACTTGCATAGCTGGACCTTCCTTCATCTCTGCGTCCCTATAGACTAACTTAGTAAGTATATTCATCCTACTTGCTAAATCGGCGAGTACCTCACCTCGATCTTGCTTTATTCTTATTAAAGCCCGAGCAGCGTCGGCAGCGTTTGTAAACGCGCCGTACTGGGCTGCTACTTGATCGAGCAGATCCTTACTGGTGCAGTTTGGATGATCATCGAGAAATTCTCCGATTATTTCCGATACTAGTCCGTCCGTAAAATCGTACGGTAGGTTTACTAGCTCTGGGTCTGTAAGCTGATAGATCCGCTCTTTCTTTTTCAGAGCTGCTAGCCATGGCCCAAAGTCGGATGGTTTTCCAGTAAAGATTGGGATCTTCGATCCACCTGTGAGGACTCTAGTAAATTGGGTTTGGTTAGTGTTAACCATTTTGTCTAAATGTATATTTTTAAATAGCCGACGTTTAAACAAAAAGCTCTATCAACAAAATAATTTTTACAAATTATTAAAACCAAAATATTTTCAGAGTAAAAAAAAGAGCAGAAAAAATAGTCACCTTCCTTAGTTTTTCTTAAGAGTTCAGGTGTCTTTTTTTTCTCTATAGATGCTGGGTTGAAGTGGCTGTATTGGAGTTGAGTTCTTCGTTGTTGTGTTTCCGTGAACTTTGATTAATCTTGTGTTTCTTTTCTTTAGTTTTGTGTCCGTGGATTTTTTATTTGTATAGTGGTTGATTTTTTTTGTGTGTCCGTGGATTTTTAATTGTCTAGTGGTTGATTTTTTTATCTTCTGTGCGTGGATTTTTCCGTAGGATCATGCTTGTTCCTATGCTAGAAACACTCCTGGATTTACGGCAACGTGGTACTATCGCTCCACCCATCGCGTATAGCGACCAAGCCTCAACTGTTTTAAAACAATCAAATTATATTTCATTTTTCCCTTTCTTCATTGAAAGAGAGAGAAAAGGAGTTTTTAAAAATTCTGGCGAGAGAACTGACACACTCAATTATGGCAACATTAGCCCCCCTTCCTATCTTCGCCAAAATGTTTGAGTCCTTAGTCAATCAAGCACCAGTCCACCAACTCATAAATGATGAACTTCTTTCTGACCGACAGTATGGATTTAGACCCGTTCTACTACAGATATCCTAACTGTAATCTCCAAATGTATATACTACGTTCTGAACAAGACAGGGGAGGCTACTGCAGTAGCTCTAGATATACCTAAGGCCTTTGACAGTACGATAGTGTTGTCATGAAAATTAACTTAACATAATCATATATTTCTTAAATAAGAAAAATGTCCTAACGGTACTGACATGCAGAAGTTCAAGTGTATGTGAACAGCTGAACTCCTTACATAGTTGTTCCCAATTAGTATCCTTTCACGTTAAAGTGGCACTGTGCCGTGTTTGGGATAAAATAACAGTAAAATAAAATAAAAAAAATAATGATTTCATTAATTAAATTTTTGCCTTCAATTTTCAATTTTTAGTCTACTTTTGCTCTGTGCAATTAAACAGGGTCCTGGGCGACGTTAACTAGAATCGGTTAACTTATTATAATAGAACAGTGTGAAGCTACACATAGTAAAAAGAAAAAGAATACAAAACGTTGCAGAAAATATACTGTTTAATTACTGGTCATCCTTTATATTAATTGAATTAGTTTTTATTCAAGAAACGTTTCTTTTAATTGACTAAAACTCGTTTTTCATCATAAAGAAAAAAAATTTCAGCATTGTGCATGTCACATGGAATGTCCTGGTGGCCGATATTTCTTGTTTTTACCAATTATACTATTGATGCAGATGCAACCAGGATGACGAATTGGTATCTATGCAACCTGTCAGATGGAATAAACGCCAGCATGGTTGCTGTGCAATGGCACGCAAAACACTGCCTGACACAAAGCAGCAAATTATTTGGAGTTTTGGCCGCAACAATATCTATGACCTTTTGTGATGTCACAATTTTCGAGGGGAGGGACTTTTCATGGCTAAAATACAACATAGACGGCATTACTGCAAATGCCTTGACTTCGAAAAATAAAATGCTAGTTTATAATTGATTCATAACAAGGTCATTAATAAATTGTCAATCACCCTATATCTTTATTTTTATTCATACACTGACTAGTCTTGCCACATCTGAGCTGGTGTACCGACCATTTGGTCTGATCGCATTATCTTGTGCGGCTGTTACTAGGGATCCAATTTCCTTGTTTATATTTCCTTTTTGTAGCCATGTCCAGATATTATCTGAGGAGAAGGTTTTCTTACATCTAGGGATCTCTACTCTGTAGGGGTGGAACTTTGCTGCTTGTCGGGTTTGTCGAAGATATTTACGCCAAGGGTTTGTACTTCATCGGAACATCCACCATTAAAATGATTGTAAAACAGGCAGAAAGAATGCATCATTTCGTCGATGGGACAGAGGTTGAAGCTTAGATGACACTTCAGGACCTATCAGGTTAGCGACTCTCTTTTGAACCCTATTCAGGAATAAGAGATGTTACATATGTGATAAAAGGTGTGGTAAGGCAATATAACGTAGGGGAATGAACGGAAACTTAATGATAAAAGCAAATATCGTTTACATTTATAACACGTTGCCAAAGGGGGGGGTATAAGGGAATGTACGGGAAAGCAAAAACCAAGTATTTTTCTCTTTATTGCATATGTGACACAGCACAAAAAACAAAAAACAAAAAAAAACAAGTGGGTAGAGATACAAGGACGAACACAATAAAAACGCGATGAAATAACGAGGTAACAGACACTTTTCCAAATGATACAAAAATAGATTTATTTAAGATAAAAAAGGAAGCGTTTAACGAAATAAAAAGAAATGTATTCAAAGTTATGGAATCTGATATTTTTTTACTTTTTCTTTTTCATTTTCCTCCACATTCACGTCAGCTGACACTGCTATATCAATGGTTATTGCCTTGTGTTTCTTTTTTTCCAGCATGACTAAATCTGGTCTCCTTGCTTCAATCATTTTATCACATTAATTTCACATTATCAATCTCCACTACCTTTTGTGGAACATGCTCTTACCATTATTATTATTATTATTATTATTATTATTATTATTATCATCATCATCATCATCATCATCATCATCATCATCATCATCATCATCATTATTATCGATGTTGTTTCTGTTATTATTATTGTTGTTGTTGTTGTTGTTGTTGTTGTTATTATTATTATGTTATTATTTTGATTATTTATGTTGTTATTTTTATTAATATCATCGATTTTGTTGCTGTTATTATTATTGTTGTTATAATCATTATTGTTGTTGTTGTTGTTATTGTTAATATTATTATTGTTATTGTTGTTATTATATTGTAGTTGTATTATTATTATTATTATTATTATTATTATAATGATAATAATAATAATAATAATAATAATAATAATAATAATAATAATAATAGAACGAAATAAGAGAATACCGTTTTTTTCGTATTGCATTGATTTACTACAAACTTAGATTTTTCACAAAAAAATGGTGACATGAAAGTTAATCAAAGGTAAACTAAGGAACACAGGAAAGAAAACTGAGAAGAAAAAGAAAAGGAGAAAAAAAAATCAATGTAAATCAAAAGTGAAAAAAAAAAACTGAAGAGGCAGGGATCTGCGATAACGAGATGTTCTCACGAAGGTGACACGTGACCCTAACACGTGACCATAACACGTGACCTTAGCCTTCCGTTCTGACTCTTACTGTTTTCCCTTCCGTTTTCATTGTTGTTCTTTTATTTCTTAAAAAAAAAGGCTAAAAGGAGAAAGAGACGCAAGTCTGTTCCTCACGTTAAAGTGCGATTTTACATTAGAAAATGTGACCTCACATGAAAACGAGGCAAGGTTAAACGATGAAAACGAGGTCCTACGTAAGAATGACAATCATCTCACCTTACACAAAACAGGTTACATTAGAGAGCGGTCTCGCGTTAAAAACTGGTCTTTTTTTACCAAATCAATATACATAACATGTCATGGCAAGATGCTATTCGAGGATAATGTTTAATGAGATGCGATGGTGGTATTATATCAGCATGCCGGAGTAACGCTGAAATTGTGTTAGTTGATTATTATTATGATTATTCAGGCCAAAACGTTTTGTCGGCTGAAATATGTTTTAGAATAATCAAAATATTCAAAATAAATATTTATTTACATTAATTTAAGAATGTACCTTACCAATAGTTATCAACAATTTAGTTGACAACTTAGAATAATGACACGTAAAAACATCAGGTGAATATCTTAGTAACATATACTAATGCCGTAACGAGGAAGCTTGAAAGACACGTTGATGCGTGTCTTTCAAGCGTTGGGAATCAGAGAGAGAGAGAGAGAGAGAGAGAGAGAGAGAGAGAGAGAGAGAGAGAGAGAGAGAGCAGACAAGGTCGGTAATCAAAGGGAGAAAGGCGGTCGTGGACAGCAATAGCACTAAGTAGGGGAAAATGTCGATGGTAAAAAGCTAGGACCAGCCTTACAGCTTTCCAAGAAGGGAAACATCCGGAATAAAGCTGCTGAAAATACCACCAAGGTTTCAGGACGTTTGCATCTTTTCTGAGGATCCGTCAAGATCAACCCAAAATGGACTAGGTATGTTTTACCATTGGCCGATGTAAAACCCTAGAGTCTGTTATTTGTCCATTAATGTTATAATTGTTATATGTCCTGTTTAAACAATCACTAGACGATAAATAGGCACATTAAAAAAATATATACACGTAAATAAAGATCATATATACCCCCTCCATGTTATACCACTAGACGATACATGAATTCAGATGTATATATATATATATATATATATATATATATATATATATATATATACAAGACACACGTAGTTAAGCATATTGAGAAGTGATACACGAATTACCATTAACGTATAAAGCGGTGCTCTTTGTGTAAACAAATCGAGGTTAGGTAGTTCGGACAATGTCAAAACATTGTTAATTCATGACTCGCACAGCAGCATAATGGTTACGAGCCCTGACTGTCGTACAGTCGGTCGGGGTTCAATCCTGGCTTGAGGTAGTTGCCAGTCTAGCCGCACTGATGAGCTCTGAAACAGCGAAACAATACTATATGTGGATGACACATTCTACCGAATAATAAAACCGTTTTGTAAAATTCTACTTTACAACTCTGTTTATATATATATATATATATATATATATATATATATATATATATATATATATATATATATATATATATATATACTAAGTTATGAAAATATATATGGCAATTAAGCTACACAGAATATTCCGCGTTTGGAACATAGGGTTGCCACACACACAACACAATGGTTGTCAGAACCAAATCCGAATATTTATGTGGACGATTCTAGATCGGTATTTGTTTAGATTGGCTTTGAAGCGGTTCCATGGTAGTGTGTGTTCTACAGATGGCAAACTGTCGTGAAAAGCTCAGCTTGTCGAAATTCCGCCCGACGCTCGGCACATTTAGATTGAAAGGAAACTTTTAATTTCGTTGTGATACTAAGACGTGTTCAAGCCGTGAATATATTATTATGTGGAACTAAAGATTTGAGCCCAGTCGAGTACCTTACATGGAAATAACGAGTAGAGAGAGAGAGAGAGAGAGAGAGAGAGAGAGAGAGAAAGAGAGAGAGAGACAGAGACAGAGACATACATACATACATACATACAGACAGACAGACAGACAGACAGAGAAACTGTAATGAGCTAGACTTTGAATTTTGTCAAGGCAAGGAAAAATGTGCATATCACCACCTTCCCAAATCTGGTGGCAGTGCTCTGTCAAGTTAAAAAAATCAGACTTTGCCATAATAAAAACGTGCGTAAAAATAGATTATTATTATTATTATTATTATTATTATTATTATTATTATTATTATTATTATTATTATATTTGATTTATTTTTTTTTTTACTCACCGAGAGAAGTCAAACAGGCCATCATCAAAGATTTTTCTTTGAGAACAATCTGTGTTGTTTCCTGGAGTCTAAGTGACAACAAATCTCCCCAGATTCCCAGTACTCTCTACATCTTTCGATAACCTTTGATGATGAATTTGCATTATTGCAACAGCCGCTTACCATTGAGTTTTTATTGGTGGCAACCATTGGTCTTCACTAGAGTTTACGGAGCAATAAGCCTCCACAGGTTCTCGTCCTCTTTGCATTCATCCAACACAGGTCTGGCTAGTGCTTTCTCTGCTTGGTCTTTTCATCCTCCTTGACCCTCCTCGATTATTTGGCGTAGCTTCAGATTATGGTGACAGGCACACAAAAAAGTGGGGGGGGTGCAGGGGTGCAAGGGAGTTAACTTACAGTTATACTGTTTCAGTTCATTATTATTAGTATTAGTATTATTGTTGTTTTAGTTGCTGTTGTAAATTTTACCATTTAGAGGATACACAGAATCCACACAGTACTCCTCAAATTAGAAAAATAAAATTAAAACTAATGTATTATACATATTGCTTTTACCTGGGACGGGTATCTTGCTAGTATTCCATCTATATGTCTATAAAAGTGAAAATGTGTATGTGTGTGAGGACACTTCTCAACCTATATACTTAATAATTTTTTTATCTACGGATTTGAAATTTGGTATATAGGGTGTTCAGACATGTGGAAAAACTTAACCGATTTTCATCCGAAAAAAGGGCTGATAAGGCGTAAAACTTTAAAAATTGGTATGTGGGAGTTATTAGATTTTTATCTGTTTGTCAACTATTTCATGACGACGCATGCATGAATCGTTCACATAATATCTTCCTTATGTTAAGAATAAGTATCGTTTGAAAACATCTTTTTAAAAATTACGCCTGAATAGCCTCCTATATGGTTGACTATGATAGAATTTTAAAAAACCGATTACATATAATGATAGAAGATGTATCGAGACACAGGAATGGGTATGTTTGATCTGGCAGAACGGTGGTTCATTAAAATTTTGGGGTCTGCGTTCGCGCCTGGTCCACAAAGTATGGAAATAAAAGAATTTAAAATTAAAAAAAAACAAAAACGTTTACAAGTGTTTCTGATATAGATGTACATAAGAATACTTTGATAAGTATGTTTTAACTTAAATAGGGATGGTATAATAAAATTGTGGGGTCTGCGTTCGCGCCTGGCCTCCATAGAATGGAAATAGACACAAACTTTAATAAAGACTTTTCATATCTGTCTGCGTAAGTATACTTTGATAATTATGTCTCAGTTTGAAGAAATATGGTATAATAAAATTATTGGGTGTTCGTTCGCGCTTGATCTCCATAGAATGGAAATATGTCACAAAGTTTAACAAGGTTTTTTTAATATAGATCCACAGAATATTGTGATAAGTGTTTCAGTGTGAACAGGTATGGTATAATAAATTATGGGGTTTATCTATTTTATTTTTACTTTCATCACATTTTGCTTTGGTTTTGATACCTCCAAATTCGAAGCTATCTCTTTACAATCCTTCTTTTTCATAACCTATCATACTTTCATAAATCAGAGTCCATTTTCTGTAGGCTGTTTTTTGAACCCAGTCAACGACGGGTACTTTTGCTAGTATATATATATATATATATATATATATATGTAATTGTTCAGTTATATAGATGTAAATACACTTTTTAGTTTGACACAAGGTAATATAAGTGAAGAATACTAGAAAGAAATTAATCCACAACCTAATTAACTATTACGCCATGGTTGCTCATTTACTCGTATTTGAAATTGTGGTTATTTTACACCTGGATACAGACAGACACGGCATTTACCGTCCGTGGGTTTAACAAACTTCCTCCGAAGTGTCATGGGAATATTAAATTCACAAGCGGTCCCCAGACTCATGTCTATTCCGGTCAGGAGATATAATGATGCTTTTTTTTTTACATGAGCATCACCACTTATCAAGGCCTAAAGACCACACGAGGATAAGCGTTAAGAGTGTACAGTAGAAATTGGACAATATAGTAATGGAAATTCGGTAAATTTGTTAACAAGTGGAACGGCTCATCAAGAATTTGTTTACGTTGAACTTGAAGACAATCAGATTGTAGTCAGCTGGAAAGCAGGAAAACGGAAGACAGTCCACAGGAGTGCAGTTCCAAGAAGGAAGCTTTTTTCATGGAATCTACGTTTAGGTATAGGCAGATAAAGAGTGGGAGAATTATTGAGTTTAGGCAGTTCTTGCAGGGAGTTTAGTTAAGTTTTTGCTGGGAGTTTTTGCAGGGAGTTTTTGCAGGGAGTTTTTGCCAGGAGATTTTGCAGGGAGTTTAATTAAGTTTTGCAGGGAGTTTAGTTAAGTTTTTGCAGGAAGTTTAGTTAAGTTTTTGTAGGGAGTTTAGTTAAGTTTAGGCAGTTCTTGCAGTTAAGTTTTCCCAATGGTCACCCATCTGGCACTAACTAGGCTCAACGTTGCTTAACTTCGGTGACCTAACAAGAAATGGTATGTCAACAGATTATGCCGTATACCTGAATCTTGGAGGAAGGATGAGAATCTATATTCATATCGTAGTACTTTTAACGTACGTACGTGTGTCACTGTTTCCAGATTATAAATTATTCGATCGGAAGATTCTATTTATAAAAAAAGAGGACAGAAGATGATAACATGTTACGAACATAAAATTAGTATATAGATATGCTAATTCAGTATTCGTAGTATGTTATTATATTCTATCCTTCTTTTTAATAAATAGGATCTCCCGATCACCGCAGACGCAATGTATAAAAATAATTAAAAAAAAATGATAATGTCGCTTTTAAGCCGTACGTGAAACTAAAATAAACCTTCTTTGTCTTCTGGCTAGGATTCAAGGGTAGTATCTGTTCCGTCTAAAGATGGTATAATGATATCGTGGGGGGTTCCGTTCGCGTCGGGCGTCCATACAGTGGAACTATGTTGCAGATTCCTATAAGGATATTGGAGATAAACCGTAATATATATATATATATATATATATATATATATATATATATATATATATATATATATATTCTGACACAACATTAACTAGATTACTTAGATATATATTTTTACAGTTCAAACAAAAGCGATACAATAATATCCTGGTCTCCATTCATGCCGAACAGAAACCCCACCAGCAATATATTACATTATATTATATAAAGGCGTTTCTTCTCGGGGCCGGGGGAAAGATTGTTTTCTCGAGGGCTCTAAATCTGTCATTTTGTGACAATGCCCAATAGAAAATTACATGCGTTCACAGCAAATCTGATCCTCGCTCACGAGAAAAAGATTTAATCAACTTTTTGGACTCCTCGAAAGAATTTACGAAAGTGTATTTCCGTATGCACGCGTCAGAAGAGATTAGTCTTACACAAGACAACTAAAACTGAGCACATTCAATTATTCATTGATATTCCCGATGTATTGCAATGACGTCACATGCAGTAGATTAAAAGATTATTGTCACTGATTCTGATATTTGTTTCTTCTCGCTATCTATTTCTCTCTCCTTCCCCCTCTCCCCCTCTCCCTCTCTTTCTCTCTCTCTCTCTCTCCCTCTCCCGCTCTCAATATCCCGTTGTTGTTCTTTTAGTTTGTCGTCAAATTCCACACCTTCCTCCAGGTTAGTCTTTTCTTTTCTGATTCCCCATCTTCCCACGCTTTACAAACACGCTAGAATTTAAATTGTTATGCAGCTATTAAATTTCCACGTCCGTTTATTCTATAAATCTAGAAGTAAATTCTAAATTCCGACGTCGCTCGGGATTGAATGATAATCAGCAAATATTTCACACTCCCATATTTTTATTGTCATCGAAATCGATGAAATAGCCCATTTTTCAATCAAATCGATTACCTGCTCTAATAGGGGACCCATCGTAATGCACTAGGAGGACGTTTCACATGTCTCTCGCAGTGACTAAGTTCACAAAATATTATAGTCTACATTGCACTGTAGAGAATTCACGGTTGATTTTATAAAATTATTTTTATATATAATGGCTTGCATTAAAGTTTAAAAATTCAAAAGTCAATTATCACACTTCAGTCGTGCTCTAAACAGAAACATTTATTTCGAACGCGCCCCTGTCATATGAAAGAATCTATGGCTGATTTTATATGTTGGTGTTTTCGACTTGTATGACAATACAACTTCTCAAATACACTTGCGATGTTAGGCTGTGTAAGATGTTAACTTTGATCAAAATCGCCTGTTCCTTCTTTCATCAGATTATTTCGATTATCGATGATCGATACTTATTGAAAACATTCCGACACAAAACTTATCTAAGAACACTGCTAGGCACATAAAGTACGTTCTTGGGAAATTTCATAAAAATCAGCCTGTAGGGAACGAACACAGACACACAGGTATACAGACACGCATACAAGGTTCTTTATTGTAGGTGTAAAGTATATTCTCATAATATATGATTGTTTTATTTCAGTCTCTATTGGTTCTGAGACTGGTCTTACACTGCACCCTTAATCTTAAGCGTCCATCCGTCTTTCTGACATAACGCCCGATATTTCATTATATATAATTTCGTTCGCAACGCTTCGCTGGACCTATGGCTTTTGGGTTTTCCTTCACTTGTCAAACGTGCCGTGATTCCGAGCAAAACACGTAAGCGACTAATTTGAAAGCAACCAGCCTAATCGCATAAGTACACCCGCCTATTCAAAGTATTTACTCTACTATAAAGCTAATTTTCTAACACTATTCGCAGGAATTTGGGAACCTTTTCCTTATATATGTGAGCAAATAATTAAATTGTACACTTAATTATTTCTTAACTCCATTGTATTAATTTGGTTTTCGTTTACTGTACACATAGCTAACAAAAGCTATTGTCCACTAAGACTTACCATTCAGCCCCAAAATGAAACAGGGACGGATAGGAGGCAGTGCTTTTGCTCGAAACAGAAAACTGGTGATAGAATAGGAAAGTTCCTTCCAAAAGAGAGTTCCGAGGTGTAAGTCAGAAGGACCTGGCAGTTTTTAGTCATTATTTATTCGGGCGGAACGGCATCTTATAGTTTGAATATCATTAATTGTAACTACTCTCTTTACTATCAATGCAGATATTGTTTGTGCACTCTTGGAATACATTTTGCGGGGCCAATCCATTTCATTGATACAATTACAACGTAGTTCCAAACTATTGCACGTATTGCCAGTTAGTATTGTTTTCATGCTTTTATTAACCATATTCAAATCATTTATGCAACTGAAATACTATATTCTTATATTGATTTCTATTGCGCAATGTATGAGATTAATGAAAATATTCCTTCAAAACGTTAAAAATGTCCGGCCTATTTTGGTTTTCAATATGTTATATATGGCGGTATAAACCATGCATTTTTCTTCTTCCATTTTTGGTTGCCATTCTGTTTTCAGCTTTTTATACGAGATTAGATTTGTAACTGTTTTCAGGGGGCGTTGATATACATCCTTATGTTTGTTCAATATATCATTTCTCTTAGAAATAGTTTGTTTAATAATAACCTTGATGGTTTTAACTTGAAAGAAAAAAAAACGATTTTTCTGGAGGCCTAGCAGGCAAAAGTGATAACAGAGAACCATAACCACTCATTAAAAAACGCAAAGACCGAATTCAGATAAGGGAAAGTTCAACTCTTAACGCAAGTATATTTATTGAGGTAATTCTCCAAATTGTAAGTATCATCATATCTTTTCGCTTCTTGAAAAAAAAAGTAAAAAATACCAAACAAACCAGACAAACCGTGAACTTTTAATTCTGTTGCGAATAAAAAAAAAGCTGTCCACTTTTAAAGTGTTAATGTAATTTCGCCACGAGTTTACGTTGACGGTAAATAATTGAAATATAACATTTTAGTTGTTCTTGATTTTTCTTCTCGGGTTTTGAAGTGTCTTCTAATATTTTTTTTTCTAACTGTCGTTGAAAGAGAACTTTTGCTTTGTAAAAAAAAAATAAAACTAGTTTTTTTTCTACTATCTCTTAGGCAAATATTCCCCCTTTTCCTCTACTTTGTCTAGAAGGCCAAGAGTCTACGTTGTTCCAAAGTAAAACTTTTGGAAAAAAGTTTATCCTCATTTGTATTTTGGCTTTTAATGTTTATAACTGAAATCCCCAAGTGATAAAAAAGAAAGTTCCAGCCTTCACACACACAAAAGGAAGATAGAAAGGACGAATTATTATGTTATTTTTCCTTCCAGTATTAAAAAAAAGTAAAAGAGAGAAAGAAAAGAAAGAATTTTTTTTCGTCGTTCGCTTGGAGAAGATATTCAACATTGATGTGTTCAAGGCAATTATCACACAGTTACTCAAGGTTCAGATTGACCAGCAGCAATAAATAAATAAATAAATAAATAAAAATAAAAAATAAGAAAAAAAAAACGGAGGAAATTTTAAAAGAACAAAATAGACAGCTCCAGTTGCAATTTCAACAGCAGTTTCAGCAACAACAGAAACTTTCCCTTATTGGCCGATGTAGACAGAACAGGTCAAGAACATCCACAACACATATAATTTGAATCTCATAGTACAAGACATAATTGTAGCGAAAGCAGAAACGTTGACTGAAGTAACGTTTTAACTCCGTGTCTTTAACAGTTCACATACAATCTGAAACAACAATGCTGCTTTTGATAAGGATAGGTTTTAGAGAAAGAAGGATAAATACAGACCTGGTCAGAGATAGGCAAGGTTGGAAGTCAATTTCTAAAAACCGTTTAATACATGCCAACATGGAAAACAGACTTGAAACCGAATATAATGATGAGAGAGAGAAAGAGAGAGAGAGAGAGAGAGAGAGAGAGAGAGAGAGAGAGACAGAGACAGAGACAGAGACAGAGACAGAGACAAAGAATGCTCAAATCTGGGTTATAATAGAGAGATGTGTGTAGATCGGGAGACTTCGATGGTTTGGCCATATTGAAAGAATGTGTGGGAGTATTCAGTTTAGGAGACGTAAAAGTTGAAATAGCAGAATCAGTTGGTAGGAGAACATAAAGGAAGTGATAATGATGAATTTAAGAGAAAGAGGGATAAATAAATACCTGGTCAAAGTTATGATAGTTTGAAAGTCAATTTCTAAAAGCCGTTTAATACATGCTTGCATATAAAACAGAATGTTTTATTTCATCGCATTCCAGCTAAGCTTCCAGAGATGAGAATCCGCAAAATACAGCATAGTTCTGGATGACATGGTTTCAATTACAAGACAAGCATTAAAATACCAGAAACGTTTGATCTTAAAATTTATATTGTCAGATACATCATCAAGTCAGATAGATTTTGCATGACGTTATCTATTTTGTGTTTAATAAATACAGTTCTTTCACCATCAAAGATTCTGAAAGACGACTTATTCAAATCTACTAATTACTTGTTGCATAATATAAATTTCACCTATCTGTTTAAATGTATGTATGTATGCATATATGTATGTATGTATGTATGTATGTATGTCTGCCTTAAAATTTCGAGAGAGGCGACGGATTTTTACGAGATCGGTATCGTTTTGAAGCTCGACCCTTCGAACGACAAATATCGAAAAATTGGCCCAAAACAATAATTACTTCACCATCAACTGGGCACTTTTCTACAGGGAGGGGTTGCTTTTTTCGCCGATATTTTCGAAAGTCATCCAATCTTTTCGATTATCTATCCTTAATTAAAACCTACGTCACGTTTTTTTTTTCACATTCTTTTTCTCCTTCATGGTACTGGTTCGAGCCTGCTTGCCTCCTCCCACCTTCAAACGACCGGGCAACGCCGGGCAACGCCGGGTAACCAGGCTAGTCAGCTATAATCGAAACCAAAATGCACGAAGAACTCTTGGTAAAATTATTTTTTTACAAAAAAATGAACGTCCATCTATAATATAAATCTCACCTGTCTGTTTAAATGTATGTATGTATGTATGTATGTTTACCTAAAACTTTTGACAGAGGCGACAGATTTTTACGAGATCGGTATCATTTGGAAACTCGACCCTTCGGACGACAAATATCGAAAAATTGACTAAGAACATTAATGCCTTCATCTTAAATTGGGCACTTTTCTACGGGAAGGGGTCGCTTTTTTCGCCGATATTTTTGAAATTCATCCCCTCTTTTCGTTTGTCTAGCCTTAATTTACACCTACGTCACTTCCGGTTCGGCGGTGGGCGCAACAGCAAATACATCACGTTTTATTCACGTTATTTCCCTCTTTCACTCTACGGGTTCGAGCTTACCTGCCTACTACTACTTTCACAAACCTCCAAACACCCTGGCAATGCCGGACACCAATGTTAGTCTATAACATAAATCTCACCTGTTTGTTTAAATGTATGTATGTATGTATGTATGTATGTATGCCTAATACTTTCGACAGGGGCAACGGATTTACACGAGATTAGTATGGTTTTGAAGATCGACCCTTCGGACAACAAATATCAAAAATTATCTAAAAAAATTAATTCCTTAATTCTTAACTGGACACTTTTCTACAGGAAGGGGTCGCTTTTTTCACTGATATTTTCGAAAGTCATCTCCTCTTTTCGATTGAATAACCTTCGCCACTTCCGGTTTGGCGGTGGACACACCGACAAAAGCGGCACGTTTTGTTTTCACGTTCTTTTACTCCTTCGCAGTACGGGTTCGAGTCTGTCTGCCTACTTGCACCTTTTTTTTTCAACACACACCTTCAAACACCCGGGCAACGCCAGGCACCCAAATTAGTCTTAATGATGATCAGAAAATCTTCTTTCTAGTTTTGGAAACTCTTGAGGTGGAGCAGAAACAAAGTCGCTTGTTTTTTTATCATGATACGTTGGACAAAAAAATTTGGGTATGCTCAAGATTGTCTGCTTTTTTGAACTTACGATTTCTGCTTCGAAGACGAGACAATAGTGACAAACAATATATATAATTCCTTTTAATTAATGATTATCTTCATCTCAAATTACGTGGAAGCCCAACCTCCTTTACCCTATGTTACGAATGCCTTTCTTGTTCACCTGATTATGTCTAATCCAGTAGAATCCGGAAGTCAGAAAGACTAGACAATCTTGACTATAACCAAATTTTTTCCAGTAGTCACATTAACTCTTCAATGACTGAAATCAAGGAGAAACTTCCTCAGTAATGTAGAGCCACTTCTCAGGAAGAGATCAGACTATAGCTGTAGACTATATGCTAGAGAATGGCATGGAAATTTTTCTTTTTAATACTCTCTTGTACAAAAGTATCCTGCTCGAAAATAAAACTGAGGCGATTATTTTTTTTAATTACATTTTCACCCCAAACAAGGTAAATTGCCACTTTGATATAGGGGCTACTATCAGGGGCAACAACTACTGGGGTACTATGTAGGGATTTGGCCAGCAAGATGTCGGTTCACGTTACACTTGAACTTCCGCACGTCAGTACTGTTGGGAAAGCAGGGATCTGGAATGGAATTCCAAAGTCTGGCGGTTCTGGGGGAGTAACTATTGAAGTAGAAAGATCTTTTACATCTAGGGATCTCTACAGTGTGGGGGTGGGATTTAGAAGCCTGTCGGGTTTATCGAGGGTGCTCACGTCGTGGGAGCACAAGTGATTGCAGTTCATCAGAGCATTCACCATTAAAATACTTGTAGAACAGGCAGAGGGATGCAACATTTCGTCGATGGGACAGAGGCTGAAGTTTACATGCCAGTTCAGGGCCTATCAGGTTTGCGACTCTCTTTTTAACCCTGTCAAGGAGCGAGAGACTAGTAGCAGATGCACCAGCCCAGATGTGACAGCAATACTCCATACATGGGCGAATGGTGGCCTTATAGAGGTACAGGATACTTTCGGGTGTTAGTAGTTGTCTAGCACGGTAGAGAGAGCCCACCTTTCTTGCAGCGGCCCTGGCAATGCTTTCAATGTAATTGTTCCAACTCATGTTTCCTATGAACGTTAGGCCGAGGAGTTTAATACTTTTAGATAAAGAGTCTTTGACCATTGATATTGGTGGTAAAGAAGGTTTCTTGTAATCATTGAAGGAAACAAGTTTAGTCTTGGCAGCATTGAATGTGACCATCCATTTTTATCCCCGTTCTACTACAGATTGGAGGCCATCCTCTAGTGTTTCTGCCACTTCCTTAGATATGTGTTCATTTATTTTCCTGTCGTGCCTGTTATAGAGCGTAGTGTCATCAGCATATATACCCTTTTCAGAGGCAATTTTGTCGAGGAGGTCATTTATGAATATCAGGAATAATAGAGGTCCAAGAATAGACCTCTGAGACACTCCCGAATTTATATCATATTGTTTAAATGTACGTCGAGGACAACCTGGATTTTTCTCTTATTTAAGAAGGATTTAATTATGTTAAGTATTCTACCAGTGATACCGTATGATCTAATTTTCCTGAGGAGACCCTCATGCCATACCCTGTCAAAAGCCTTAGATATATCTAGAGCTACCGCTCTTCCCTCCTCCACTTTGTCCAGTGAATGGTATATACGTTCAGAGATTACAGTTAGGATGTCTGCTGTGGAACGGGCTTGTCAAAATCCATATTGTTGGTCAGTCAGAAGTTAAGCATCTCTAAGGTGATGGACTAGAGCATGGTTAATTAAGATCTCAAATATTTTGGCGAAAAGTGGGAGAAGGCTAATGGGGCGATAATTTGATGGGTCAGTTCTTTCGCCAGAATTCTTGAATACTGGTACAACAGAAGCAGTTTTCCAACAGCCCGGAAAGCAAGCTTCATAACGGCATTTGTTGTAGAGTTTGGAGAGAACTGGAGCTACTTCGGCTGAGCACTTTTTTAATAGCACAGCTGGGATGAGATCGGGTCCACATACTTTTGAAGTGTCAAGGTTTTTTATGATAGCATGCACCTGAGCAGGGATGATTTTCAGATCATCTAGCGTGGCGTCTGTTCGCATATGAAAGTCAGGTAGGGGGTGGTTTAGAGGGTCCAGTGTGGAGTTTGAGGCAAACCGACTGGCAAGCCTGTTAACCTTCTCGGTTGCTGAGGAGACAACCTCGTGATTGTTGGTTAGTGGGGGAATTGTCGATTGCCCATTATTTACTACATTGTTGTAGATTTTCCAGAAGTCTCGAGTTCCTAGTTTTTGTGCTGGGATTACAAAACTGACCCAACCATCTGCGAATGTGGAGAGGAACACTATACGATGCAGCACTGCCTTATCTGCCATCTACTGTCCAATCGATGCAGGTTGGAAGTTATCACAGAATACAGCAACAATGCAAAGGATGTCATAAAAAGTGAGAAATGTTTGTGTTGTGGCGGCAACCACTTATTTGCATATGCGAATAACATAACACTATAAATGGCAAGCCTAGGTTGGCCTTGGTGTGTCTTACTCAAATGCCACCGGAAGTGACGCCGAAGAGCGTACATGTTCTCCCACCAAGACTCTCTGACTCGACACCGTCATTTGTACATATTGTAAATATACCTTTTCTTTAATACACTTATTATTGCGTTATCTTGTTGTTTGCGTCTGCATTGTATTTCCTTACGAATTATTGTTCAACCTTGCAACCACAACAGTTGGCGACGAGATATGAAGCGTCAAATATAACAGTTTGACGAAGAACTATTTAAAAAAAAAAGTACAACGCAAAGGTTGACCATTTTTTTAAGGAATGCAAAGTGTTGACGAGCAAACGGATTTTACGCTAAAGAGAAGTTTCAACTCAAGTGAAAAAAAAAACTCTAACGTGGCAAAAGCGACAATTTACGCCGTTTTCTGGGAATCCGACTTGCAAACGAATGTAAAAGTGAATTTTTGTTTTGTCGCTACACGACAAATCTTACTAAAGGACCAACTTGCAAACGAAAAGCGAACTTTGTTCTGTCGCAAAAACGACAGGTCAGACCCGTATTACGAAAAGCAAGGAAGTAACCTACGAAAAAAGTTCACCAGTGGATTCTAATTACTGTTCTCCGTAAACAAAACAACAACTAAAGGACTTTTTAATTAATGTTTTGGTTGACGTCGGTACTAAAAGGAAATGCCACAGCTAAAACTAAAATTCAAGGAAAGAATTTTTTTTTCTTGAAGTTGTCACTGAATAACGGATAATACAGTAAAACGTCACGGAAAAAAGGTAATCTCAATTTAAGAGGTATTTTAATTACTAAAATACTAAAAAAAAATAAATAAAAACCCCAAACTTTTATTTGGTGGACAGAGTTACTTATTAGTAAGTGCCTAAAAACGGAAAGTCAATTCCATTTCGTGATTCCAGATAAACCTGTTTTATTTTTTTTTTTTGCAGCGTGACTCGCAAAAAGAATATATTATTGCAAGCAGCGATATTATTATTGAACACAGGAGCTTACAGCAATTTGCTTTTTTGTTGTAACCCAAACCGGTGTATATTGTACATGGTACAATATTTTTTTTAACTACACACTAAAAAAACAACAAAAAAAACATGGAAGACTTATCAAAAATGTTCATGCAATTTTTACAAGCATAGGCTGAGCTTTTGCAAACACAAATACAGGCACAGGCTGACCGCGAGGAAAAGAGAGTGGACAGATTATTGAAATGGCAGCAGGAACAAGAAGAAAAGCAGAAAATGGCACAATTAAAGCAGAAAAAAACTGCAATTGGAACAGGAAGAAAGGCATAAGAAACTACAATTGTGTTGTGGTTGCAAGGTTGAACAATAATTAGTAAGTAAATACAATGCAGACGCAAACAACAAGATAACGCAATAATAAGTGTATTTATGAAAAGGTATATTTACAATATGTACAAATGACGGTGTCGAGTCAGAGAGTCTTGGTGGGAGGACATGTACGCTCTTCGGCGTCACTTCCGGTGGCATTTGAGTAAGACACACCAAGGCCAACCTAGGCTTGCCATTTATAGTGTTATGTTATTCGCATATGCAAATAAGTGGTTGCCACCACAAGACCCCCTCCCAAGATTTGAAGTTACACAGATTTCAATATCTTTTTCTTTTTGGGTTTACCATTAATCGTTCATTCACTTTTCTTTTCCTACCTGATCTTCGGGGTTCAGGTGCATTTTGAGGCGGTTCCAAATTAAAAGATTCGTATATGATATCTATGGTGTCCTCCTCTTCGACTGTTGTCGTATCATCATCATCTTGGATATGACGCTTTTTTATCTGATTTAGGTGCCTTTTATGTATATTCTGTGGACCTTTAATTATGTATGTACAATCACCAATGCGTTTATCCACTACTCCACATTCCCAGTAAGATGTGTTATTTCTGTAGCACTTAAAATATACTCGATCTCCCGAGTTATATTTCTTTCTTCTCGTGTGTGTAGTGTTTCGGATAATTGCCTGCCTTGGTAATAGTTTGTCAAACGCTGATTTGACCTTTCTGGCAAACATTAGATCAGCTGGTGATATGTTTGATGGTGTACTAGGATGTGGTGTAATCCTATATACTTGCAAGAATTGTTGCAAAGCTTTTTCTGTTGGTGTTCCAATGGATTTCTTTAACGCTCGTTTTAGCGTGTCCACGAACCTTTCCGCGAGGCCGTTCGACCTTGGATGATACGGCGGAGTCGTGATGTGCTTCACTTGGAACGTGTCGCAAAATTCCTTAAACTCTGCGGATGTGAACTGCGTTCCGTTGTCAGTGGGTAGTGTGTCTGGTACACCGAATCTTGCAAACAACTCGTGTAGGAACCCTATTGAGTTGTTCGTTGTTGGATTCCTGCAACGCATTACCTCCGGCCATTTTGTGAAACTATCCACTACAATTAAATAATAGTTTTCACCTACTGGACCAGCGAAGTCCATGTGGATTCTCGACCATGGTTGGTCGGTTTTCGGCCAAGGTTTGTGTACTATAGGTGGAGATTTTGCCGCTAACTGGCATCCTTTACATTTATCAATTGTTGTCGCTATGTCAGTGTCCATGTTACGCCAGTACACGTAGCTTCTCATTAACGACTTCATTCGATTTATCCCCGGATGTCCTGTGTGGAAATCTCTTAACATCCTATTCTGCAATGTTTTGGGTATTACCACTCTCTCGCTGTACAGTAACACATCGTCACATATGGAGAAAACTTCCTGCACCTTTGTGTCCGTTATAATTTTCTCTTTTATGTCCTTTATATATTCGTCTTTCTCGGCTTCCCTTTTAATGTGCGACAAAGTTACGGGTAGTTCCTTAATGATGTTTGCTACCATATTTTTTACTTCAACATTTGTCCGAATTGCTGCAATGATTGATTCTTCCAGATTGTGTTTCTGTGGTATCAGTCTTGACAGTCCATCCGCATGGCAAATCTTTTTTGATGCTAGATGTTGTAGCTGGAAATCGTAATTAAGTAGTGTTGTACCCCAGCGCAGCAATCTATTTGCGGTGTATACCGGCAATCCTTTTTTTGATCCATAGATCGTGACTAACGGTTTATGGTCGGTTTCAAGTATGAATTGTCTACCATATAAATATCGGTGAAATTTAGTCACGGCAAAGATTATGCTCAACGCTTCTTTTTCGATTTGTGAATATGCCCTTTCGGCTGGTATCAGCGTTCTCGAAGCGTGCGCTATTGGTTTTCTAGACCCATCCGGCATAATATGTTGAATGCATGCTCCTAAGCCGTAGGAGCTAGCGTCACTAGCGACGACTATTTTTAAGTTTGTGTCAAAGTGCGTTAAGAATAATTCGGATATTAGTGCGCCCTTTATTTTGTCAAAAGCGGTTTGACATTCTTGCGTCCAGTTCCACGGTGTATCCTTTTTAAGCAGATTATTTAAGGGGGCTCGCAAGTTATGCATTCCTTCAATAAAAGATTGGTAATAATTTGCGAGTCCTAAGAAACTCTGCAAGGTTGTTACATTATCGGGTGCTGGCATATTTTTTATTGCCGCAGATCTGTATGGGTCTGGACGTCGTCCATGTTTGTTTATTATGTGTCCAAGATACTTAATCTCGCTCATACAAAAGTCACATTTACTTTCTTTTACTTTAAAGCCGAATTCTTGTATTCGAGTAAATACTTGTTTCAAATGTTCCTTATGTTCTTCTAGGGATTTGCTCCTGACAACAATGTCGTCCAGGTATGCACATGCGCACTCAATACCACTTAGCATGGTGTCCATCGCTTGCTGAAAGATGGCAGGCGCTACTTTGATGCCAAAAGGCAATCGGTTGTATTTGTATAATCCCTTATGCGTATTGATGCATAGTATTTTTGAGCAATTCTCCTCGACCGGTATTTGCAAATACGCGTCGCTCAAGTCTTGGAGAAGATATTACCCCCATTCAACTTCGTGAATATTTCCTCTGGGCTTGGTAGGGGGTAATGGTGATCTTTTAATAGGGAGTTGACCCCGGTCGAAAAGTCTGCGCACACTCTAACTTCGTCATTCTTTTTCTTTACGTATACGGTGGGGGCTGCCCACTCGTTGTGTTCTATTTTTGATAGAATTCCCGTCTGTTCCAATCTATTTAATTCTTTATCAATCTTTTCCAACCCAGCGAACGGAACATTTCGCTTTTTTCTAAAAATTGGGCTGGCGTTTTCTTTAAGTTCAAACGAGGCCTTGAATTTATTGCAGCGACCTAAGTTAGTCGTGAATGCCTCAGGAAATAATTCTTTTAAATCGTCTTTTATATTTACTGTTTTTGGAGAAGAACATTCTAATTTTTTACAGAATGTATTGATTGGCTTATCCCATAGTCCGAATTTCTCAATTAAATCTATTCCAAACAGATTTTCACTATTTTTTAGTACGAATATTTTTAATTTCTTCGAAATCCCTTTCAATTTTATCGGGAGGACAACTTCTCCTTCAAATTTTATACCACCACCAGTTACCGTCCGGGCTGCTTTACTAGTTTTCATCATGGCCAGTTTCAGGTTTATTATCGAAACATCGGAGCCGGAGTCGAGTTGTAACTTTATTGATGTTTTAAATATTTCCACTTTTACGTATTTTCGCCGATCTTTGTCTAATTTTGTATTTGATTTTGTTTGCTGTACTCTCTTTCTGGTGTAATCTTTATATCTGCAGCAACCGCTTTTGTGTCCCACCTTCTTACAAATGTAGCATTTTTTCTTCTTATAAGGACAATCTGATTCCCAATGCTTTTCTGCACATCTCTTACAGTTATATCTAGGAAGAGGCTTGTTATATTGTGTACTATATTTATGGTTATTATCTTTGGAATATCCCGTTCCATTGCTTTTCTTTGTAAAGTTCTTGGTTGGTGCGTATGGTTTTCTAACTTTTCTTACATATGCCACTCCGGAGTCTTCTATATTTTTTAAATCCTTTTTTAGTGTAATGGCCCTTTCACAGTCCTCTGCTAGTTTCTGGAGGGTTAAATCTTGCTCAGATTCCAGCTTAGACAACACTCGTCTGCGTATTTCTGCATTTTTCGTGGAAACTAACCCTTGAGCGAAGATTAGACATTTAAAATCTTCTACCGTTAGTTCTGCAAGCTTAAAATTATCGCAGTTTTTATTGACAACTGATGCGTATGTCAAATAATCTTGGTTGTCCATCTTTCTTAGATTCATGCACAGCCATTTTTTATGAAAAAGAGATATATTTGGATTAAATAATTCTTTTAGTAATTTTAAAGCTTCCATGAACTCTAATTCCGCAGTTTTTTTAGGTAATATGTAATCTACGAATTTGCTGTGTTCTGATGTACCCAATTTTCTGAGTAAGAGGCTCACTTTCTGACTATTTGGCCAATCTTTACAGTCCAGTTTTCTTACATATGCCACTCCGGAGTCTTCTATATTTTTTAAATCCTTTTTTAGTGTAATGGCCTTTTCACAGTCCTCTGCTAGTTTCTGGAGGGTTAAATCTTGCTCAGATTCCAGCTTAGACAACACTCGTCTGCGTATTTCTGCATTTTTCGTGGAAACTAACCCTTGAGCGAAGATTAGACATTTAAAATCTTCTACCGTTAGTTCTGCAAGCTTAAAATTATCGCAGTTTTTATTGACAACTGATGCGTATGTCAAATAATCTTGGTTGTCCATCTTTCTTAGATTCATGCACAGCCATCTTTTATGAAAAAGAGATATATTTGGATTAAATAATTCTTTTAGTAATTTTACAGCTTCCATGAACTCTGATTCCGCAGTTTTTTTTAGGTAATATGTAATCTACGAATTTGCTGTGTTCTGATGTACCCAATTTTCTGAGTAAGAGGCTCACTTTCTGACTATTTGGCCAATCTTTACAGTCCAGTTGAAAAGCATCCTCGTATCTTGTGTAGTATGCTTCAAATTCTTCTCTTCCTCAGGCACATAATGAAATGTGTCCATGCTATTAAAAATAGTTGTATGGGAGAAATTAACACTATCGACATTTTCTCGATTACTCTTTAGTAGTTCCAGTGTTTTAGCAAAACGCTCATCTTGTCCTTCTTCATATTCCAATTTGTTGTGGTGGCAACCACTTATTTGCATATGCGAATAACATAACACTATAAATGGCAAGCCTAGGTTGGCCTTGGTGTGTCTTACTCAAATTCCACCGGAAGTGACGCCGAAGAGCGTACATGTCCTCCCACCAAGACTCTCTGACTTATCTGCCATCTACTGTCCAATCGATGCAGGTTGGAAGTTATCACAGAATACAGCAACAATGCAAAGGATGTCATAAAAAGTGAGAAATGTTTGTGTTGTGGCGGCAACCACTTATTTGCATATGCGAATAACATAACACTATAAATGGCAAGCCTAGGTTGGCCTTGGTGTGTCTTACTCAAATGCCACCGGAAGTGACGCCGAAGAGCGTACATGTTCTCCCACCAAGACTCTCTGACTCGACATCGTCATTTGTACATATTGTAAATATACCTTTTCTTTAATACACTTAT
>NC_136504.1:12662064-12672064 GCF_053919585.1 Euprymna scolopes | reverse complement strand
ATAATATAAAATTTAAAATTGTCAAAACAATTGTAACATTCGCAAAAAATACAAATATGATATAATCTTTTTCCTTGTTGGTTTGGTTTTTGCAAGCATATATAGAGTCTCGATTACAGAAATGTCAATCATGTTGCTTAATATTTGAATCAATTTACCTGGCTTAATTTTTTATTGATATATGTACATTGCCACTGGCTATGCATATATATATATATATATATATATATATATATATATATATATATATATATATATATATATATATATATATATAGGTTAATCACTTACTTGAAACATTCTCAGTTTGTACATACCAATCGAAATGGATTTTTAAAAAATCTCTAATAAAGTTTTTTATATTAAAAAGTTTTTATATAAGTTTTGAAGATAATCTAAGCTCAACGAATGCTTTTTAATTGGGTTCCAGAGTATATATAGTGCAATATGATAATTCTCTAAGAAAGAAAGAAAAAATGGCAGTGTGCGTCGATTGTATGAATCATGTTGTTCAAAATGATATTCTTTCTAAATTGTGATAAGAAGATGTGACACAAAGGCAAAGATCTGAAGAATACGTCACTAAAAATGCAACGAAGACATAATTTTGCAGACATGTTAGTCGCAATACAAATCGACAAACACACACACACACACACACACACATATATATATATATATATATATATATATATATATATATATATATATATATATATATATAAGGGCTACTTTTTGGGACTATATCTCGAGAGACATTTTGTAGGGAGTTGAGAAGTTATATGTCTGTTCACATTACATTTAAATTTCGGCATGTCAGTACATATAAAGAAGCAAGAAACTGGGAGGGAATTCTAAAGTCTAGTAGTTCGAGAGAAGAAGCAATTAGAGTAGGTTGCTTTCCAGCATCTAGAAATCTCTACAGTGAAGAGATGGAATTTTGTTACTTATCAGGTAGCTGGAACAATTGATTTCTGTGATTAAGGGAGGTGGTGTTCGATTAGCACTGCTGGGGAGCCATGATTAAATATACTGCATTGTTTTTAAACCCCCGAAACAGTGTTTCATGATAAACAACTGATGATCCCTAAAATAACATTAGGATTATTGTGAATTCGAGAAAGCAGGTTGATACAGCAATTGTATGTGATTAAATGACTTACTGACGAAATAGTTTTTTAACGAATCATCAAAAATATAAAAATTAAATGATTTTTTTTATATAGTTGTTAAGGTTAAAAAACTTCCAAGACTATATATATATATATATATATATATATATATATATATATATATATATATATATAGATATATAGATTATGTATATTATTAAATATTTTTTGGAAATGTCAAACCAACATACATGTTTAAAACATCATGTAGATCAGCAGTTTCGGCTCTTGCGGCTGCTTTCAAGCATGCACGTCCACAAACAATTCTCTATAATACGATGTGCATCTTTGACCACGCTGGCTATCGGTCCACTGCTTAACAACAGAAGCCTACGGATGATAGTCACCCAAAACCAACACAACCCATTCTTAATTTTCGCCGCAAATCTACCATCTTTTACAAGGTTCGACAGCATCGCGGTAGATCCCACAGAAGGCTATCAAAGCAGCCATTCTACTTTTCCAGTATTCTTGCTTCGATTGACATCGATTTGATCGTAATAGCAAAAGACGACTGTTCCACAACGAAAAGAGTCAGAATCGATCGACACAAACATCTATGCGGTTAACAATTTTATCCAGAAAGGTTACCGCGCGAAAGCACATATTTGTAAAATTTATCCTCATTCTGTATCTTCACAAATTCTGTTTGTACATAATTCTTTATGACTTGCGCAAGTAAAATTGTTAAATTAATATACTCTTTATCTTTTCCCGTGGCTCCCAATTCAACATTGCGTGAATCAATCAAACGATCACTCAATCCCTGCTCCATTATAAACTCAAACATTCCATTTCCCCCATCTCTCACTTAATCTACCATTTTGGACGACGACTTGACTACATTGCAACAAAAACTGCAGAAGCCTGTTGCAAGCAACAATTCCTCTTTTTTAGTTTCGCCATTTTTATTGACGTCGGTCTGACTGCGTTGTGACAGAAACCCCAGAAGATGGAGAGAGCCATTCTGTCGATGCCAAACGTGCAACCCTAATGTAAAGTAGTCGTTACATGTCAACACTCAGGACCCACGCATTGTATGCAGACATTCATAAAGCAACAAAGACAAGGAAAGAAATTGACTCGATCTTTTTTTTCAGTTGAAACATCAGACATTTATTTACATGTACTTTCAAGAACAGCGCCTTGTCTCTTGTTCAAAAGTTTTCCCGTGTTGTGCCGTGTCAAACGCGTAGTACTCTGTCTTTTTCCAGTCATGTTTAGGACACCTCTTTCAATGTCGATCTCAGGCCACGTGTGTAACATGTTTATTTCTGTCCTTCACTGCCACGTTTTTCTTTTTAATAATATTTTTCTTTTCTTTTTCCTCGCTGTGAAGTCACCTCACACACAGCTCGGTCATTTGCATACAGCTGCTGATGTTGTTGTCATACGCGCGTCCACGCTCTGTTACGCTAATACCTGAACAATCTTCATCTAAGACAATTTTTTAAAAGTGTTTTTCACCACAAACACGTATTTACAATGTGTATTCTTATCATTTTTGTTGAATATCATTTTTTTATTACTTGCCAAAGCAAAATTGCTGAATTAATACACGTTTCCTTCTCACCAAAATATGTCGCTCACAATTCAGCTTTCAGTGCTTACCTCTTTTAGACTATTTCTATTTTTTGTACGTGTAAGAGATGCACTTTCTTTCGGCGATAAAAATCCGCTCACACTTTAAAAAAGATTTGGTGTGTTAGTTCTTTGTTACCAACGACTTAGCTATTCACATTAGATATCGTTTAAACCTCAAAATGTCAGCAACAAACGAAACCGCCTCAAACAAAATAATAGGAGCATCTATAAGTAGAGCCATTTGTTCTTCTTTCTGTTGAAAAATCGTTTCATTGTCTATGAATAAATCGTTTAGGTACATTGCCAAAACCTCTGTTTTAGTCTCGTCATATCACAGAAAAAAATGGCCCTGAAGGAATGTAAGTGTTTTCTTTCTCGGTCAACTTCAGTAAAAATAAACTGTTATTTCTTACATATGTATGTATGTATGTATGTATGTATGTATTTGTGTATGTATGTATGCTGGCGCTTTCTATGTGTCCATAGCTAGATATGTGAACCACACGAAGTCACACGAAAAGCGCCTTTATGTACCTTTACCTCCACAATCTACGAGGGGCGTGCAATAAGTAATGCCCCTGACCCACTTCCCATAGCAGTAGAGCAACGAAACTTGGCACAGTTATTAGTCTTTCTCTACATAGGAACCACCCAGAGTTATGCATTTCTCCCATCGTTTAATGCCGCTCTGGAGACCGTTTTTGTAGAACATCTCAGGTTGGTCCTCCAACCACGACGTGACTTCAGAAATCAAGGCTGCATCATCTGGGAAACGCTTTCCTTTCCAAAACAACTTCATGGCTAGGAAGAGGTGAAAGTCAGAGGGTGCAAGGTCAGGAGAGTAGGGAGGATGGGAGAGGATTTCATAACCATACGCCTGTGCTTCTGATCTGGCGACATGCGAGTTGTGGACCGGAGCATTGTCCTGCAGGAGGAGGTACCTTTGCTGATCTTGCCCCGCCTCTTGATTTTGATAGTTTTCCTTAATTTCATCGAAAGTGAAGCATAATAGGCTCCTGTAATTGTGGTACCCTTTGCCAGGAAATCTGTCATCACTACTCTGTCCTGGTCCCAGAAGACTGTGAGCATGACCTTGCCAGCGGAGGGCTGCGCCCTTGTCTTCTTTGGAGGTAGTGAGTCCAAGTGCTTCCACTGCATTGGCTGGGCTTTGGTCTCTGGATCATAGTGATGGACCCAGATTTCATCCTGTGTAATCAGTCTTTTGAAAACCTTTGACTCATCTTCTTGGCACATCTCCAAATTCACCCTCGAGCACTCGACGCCTTCTTGCTTTTGGAATGGTGTGAGCAATCTGAGAATCCATCTGGCAGGCACCTTATGCAAATGGTCATGAATGATAGTTTCCACAGACCCTGTACTAATCTTGACATCTTGGGCTATTTGGCAAATAGTAATGCGCCAATCTTCCAAAATGGCAGCCTCAACTTGACGGTCAGATGCCTCATCAATGGCAGAAGAAGGGGGCGACCAGGTCTGGGAGCTGTTTCCACAGACTTCCGGCCATGTTTGAATTCACGATGCCAGCGTTTTACAAGATCATATGATGGGGCATTATCACCATAAGTTTCTTTCATTTCATCAAAAGTCTCTTGCGGTGTGCGTCCTTTCAAATACAAAAACTGGATCACTGCTCGACATTCAACAGGCTCCATTTCACACCCAACTCAGTTCAAACACCTGTAAAACAGAAACCACAATTAGTTCAGAGCTGTAATTTGCCACATAAACCGTAAATATATAAATCATTGCACGTGCAAAATTTCAGCTAGATTAGACAACTGGAAGTGGGTCAGGGGCATTATTTATTGCAAGCCAACCTGCGTGGTGTGTGGCAAGAAGTGCAAGTCGATGTAAAGGGGCATATTGTTGTGCACAGGGACACTATATCACAGAGTGGGTCAGTTAACCTTTTGCAGACACTCGACTTCATGTGTCATTTTTGCTTCAGGCCATGTAAGTCAGCTGTTGGTTTAAAGAGCCACCTACGTGGCCATGGCAGATGAACTGGTGGCTGATGGTAGGAATTTTGTTGGGCAAGACGGTGATCATCTGCAAAGATAAAGTAATCATCGTGTATGTATGTATGTATGTATGTATGTATGTATGTATGTATGTATGCATATATGTATGTATGTATGCATTATTATTATTATTATTATTATTATTATTATTATTATTATTATTATTATTATTGGCTCACAAGGAGCTTTCACACAGGTTTTCAAAGATCTCTCTTTGAAAACAACCTTTTGCGTTCCCTGGGAGCTGAGTGACAAGTCTCCTAAGATTTCCAGTAGTCTCCACCTCTTTCGATCGCATTTGCCAATACATTTGTATTATCGCAACGGCCGCTTACCATTGATTTCTCGCTGGCAGCGGCCATTGGTCTCCACTGGTATTTGAATGGCAATAAGCGTCCCCAAATTCACAGTTCTCTTCGCACATCTGGCGGATGTCTGGTCAGCGCTATCTCCTCTGTCTATCCATCCTACTCGACCCTTGTCGACTATTTGGCATCGCTCTTTGGGAAGAGGGTCGAAGATGAAGCAATGGGGTGATGGGATGACAGATATGCAGCTTCAGTGTTTTTGTTTTCATGTAACGCTTTATCTTTTGCCTCTGCAGCAGTTTGTCTGGCCCGCACAAATGGCTCATGTGCATAAGTCTCCGCATTCAAGGGTTTTCCTTAATATTTCAGCCGTTTTCATTATTGTTATTCGTTACATCTATCCAGACATTCCCCTGATTCCAATTTCTCCCATTTTTTCCAAAGTGCTCCTACTGGCCAAGATCAAAGTGTAGTATCTGTTCTTCAGATGCTGCACTTCCATGTCTTGTTCTCTTTCAGTGGAGGAACAGTCCTTCACGACTGAGAAATTTTTTTTTATTTTTGTACCTTTTCTCCACGTTAAAAAACGACCCTGGTGTCTAACTCTGTCCCGTGGGGAAGCATTGTAAATAGGTACTATTATAGGTATTATCATGATTTTCTTCATAACCCATATTCCTTTCAGCTCTCTAGCTAGCTCTGTGTATTTGCTCCGTTTCTCCTTTTCTTTGATATTCACTTTCTGAACAGCAAAGTGTAAGGGGAACTCACTACAAGTTGTTCTCTGAGAGAAATCTTTGATCATGACCTGTCTGACTATTCCTGGTGAGTAAATAACAGTCACCAACCCTACACTGGTCGAGTGAAAACCAACAGTCGTTGCTAGCGAGAAGTCAATGGCAAACGGTCGTTGCGATAACGCAAATTTATTTGCAAAGTTTACCAAAAGAGGTTGAGTACACTGAAAATCTGGGAATACCTGTTGTCACACAGACTCCAGGGAAGACCACCAATTGTTATAAGTGGGTGATCTCTGATGGTGACCTTTGTGACTACAAATAATATTCATGTCACTTATTTTAGTATTGCGGTTCTCCTTGACCTTCGACTTAGAAGGCTTTCTTAATTTAGTAGACATCGTGTGGCTCGCGTGGAGATTGTTGCTTCTTCTTCTTCTTCTTACTCGTCAGCTTTCAAATGTTCACGTTTTGTTTTTTTTATTTATGTTATCATGTTTTTTTTTCACTGTTCACATGCAATTTCTCTTTTCTCTTAGCAAAGAAACGCAATCTTACCCGCTGCATGCAGTTATCCCCCCTCTCTCTCCCCCCCTCTCTCTCTCTCTCTCTCTCTCTCTCTCTCGCTCTCGCTCACACACACACACACATCCGTGCACACACACATACACACAAACTGTATATTTAAGTAGCAATATACAGTCGATGTTGTGTGGGAGCCAGATACTTTGACACGCCTGAAAGAATTTACAAGAAACTTTGACTCTCTCTCTCTCTCTCTCTCTCTCTCTCTCTCTCTCTCTCTCTCTCTCTCTCTTTCACGCGTGCGTGTGCGCGTGCACGCTCTCGACAACTCTCCCTCTCACTTTCGCTCTCCCCCTTTCTTAAGCTATGTCTCATCCCCCTCTCACCTTTTCTCTCGTCACTCACCTGTATCGCTTTCTCCCCCCCCCCACCTCGCTCAACACTCCTACATCTGTACGGTGCCATACACATAAGCGCTTAACACTGGTCATCATCGTAGTGGTATTTCAAGCAGCACACTACCTGTGCCAGCGACGTGGGTTCAACGCCTGTCTTCCATTGCCAACGGCTTTTGACTGCACGTGATCAAGCGACTTGTGCGTATCCACGTGTTATTTACTTCCTTCCAACCGCAAGAAGATTTGACACAAAGTCGAAGGGTGGAAGAGAGTCAAGCCAACGCAGCATGAAAAAATAGAATTTCATTTTTAGGGGCGGGAGAGGGGTACTTAGCGAAGAGTATTTATCTACGATATAATCATATATATATATATATATATATATATATATATATATATATATATATATATATATATATATATATATATATATATATATATATTTAATTAAAAAAAAACCTTCTTAATGCTTTCTCTTTTATGTATTGTATCCAAGGTTTTCATAAATTCATTGTGAGATTTTTCACGTGTGCCAGTAATAAAAATATTAGGTTTCGAACAAAAATAAATAAACAAATAAATAAGTAAAAGAATCGTTTTTGGAATCAGAATTTTTTCCGATTTCGATGCCCTAAAATGTTACGATTTTTTCGATTTCCGATTCCAATTAATCGTCCGAACACTAATATATATATTGCCCGGTCGTACAATACGCTTAAACATGATATTTTAATTTATGCAGATGGCGTATGTATTATTAAAGAATCAACTATCTATTGAATATTATAATTTGCTCAGTGGACTAATTCGCAAAAAAAAAAAAAATAGATAAATAAAAAAATAAAAAATAAAAAACTAAAATAAAAAATAATAATGATAATGTCGTTCAACAAATTCCATCTGTGTTTGTTTACAATATCACATCCGCTGATTTGGGCTTGATGATGAATGCCCTGGAAAAGTCACTTCTGATTAATGTTTAGATTTACAATATGCAAATGAAGAAATGATTTGCGGCGATTTTGAATGATACTTCTTCTTTAATCGTAAATTGAACTCAATAATAAGAAAAAAATTTTTTGATTTGAACCGAGGACTATTCGAATGGTCTAACATTGGGCTATATCTCCATTTGACAGTAGTTCTGTTTGTTTTTTTTAAGAAAAAATGATTTGCTGAGAATTGAATCTGCTTTTCTTTGCTGAGAATTATATTCGTATCGTAAAATATTACCCTGTAAAAATTATTTTTTATCCATGAGAAAGAATTACTATTTTTAGGATCTGAATTTTTCGATTTTCTATATTATCGGATGGATTTCTGTACAAAACATATCTAAGAACACTGCCAGACATATAAATTAGCTTTGTATGAAATTTACAAAAGACACTCAGCCGTTTCGAAACCTATAAGGAAGGAACTCACACACACACACACACACAAAGTGACATTGATATAAAAGTATGTACACACACAAATATATATATATATATATATATATATATATATATATATATATATACGAATATATATAGAGACGAATATTGGCTGAAGAGAGCTTGATAAGGATACCTTAAACGGGCCTTATTATCGGGCTTGAAACCGACGGTACCAATGATCTGTCTCAACTAACAACTTTCTGTACACAAAATATAAATACGCTCTTAAAATTTGGATTTTCCTTTTAATTGAGCACTCTGCTGGAATTCTTTTTAAAAAAAAAACTAATCATATATATATATATATACACATATATATATATATATATATATATATATATATATATATATATATATATATATATATATATGCATGCATGCATGCTAGGGGCGTTTCAAAATTAATGTCATTCGACTCAAAAAGATCAGACGAGATTGAAAATTGTATTTTAGGATGACTGAAAGGGGGCCTAAATCTATGGCCTAAAAGTTTCATCTTTCTGTGTCTATTTTAATATAAATATCTTGCTCTATTGATTATTGAGCACTGTTTATGTTTCAATATTCTTAACATGTAATATATATATATATATACATGTGTATATATATTGGTGACCTCCCCAAAAAAACAAAAGCTAAATGGAGCCCATCTAGAACATATGCTGTAGAACGGAGAAAAAAGGCCAAAGTCCCTAGTGTTTTGATGTGATGTTTTGAATATAATAAACTAGTTATGATCAAAGTTTCATTTCATTCAGACAAAACACTAAGAAACGGGGCCTAATTATAGTTGGGGCCCGTTTTTTGGGGGGTGTCACCCTGAATATATATATATATATATATATATATATATATATATATATATATATTCATTAGCCGGTGAATAACAAGAAAAGTTACTTAAGGGAAATTTAGATTGGTTAAATTATTAATCGATAAAATCGATAGAGATTGACGAAAAATTTCAACAAATGACTGGCTATTAAGAATCACGTATCGATTTATCAGATGCACTATCATGTGAATGTAACTTCGAGAATTCAACTTAAATTTCTTCGTATAGATAAGAAATGCATTTTTTTTTTTCAGTTTAACGCCCTGACTATTTTTAAATGAGTGAAAATTTAACCGAATTTGTATTTTATACACAGTAATGTTCATCTTCATTAAACTTGATACTTTAATTATTTCCATAGTTGTTTTAAATAAGTGGACGCCAAATAATACTAAGAGCACTACTAAAATCATTTCTTTAACCGTACACTCCTCTTCCAATAAGTGACAGTGGTTAGGTGGTTAATGACACAGCTTACTACCTGGGTGTGCCAAGTTCGAATCCACTTCGTTCCACAGAAAAACTTAACTTCTCTCCCGTATGCATCGGATATCTATTTTAGAAAATATTTAACGAGAAAGATACCAGAGCAACGAATGCCAACAATCAGATTCATACGAAATGGATAAATGATACAACAAATACGATGACGTCGACAACAACAACAGCAACAAACCGCGAGTAGGCATGACCTTTTAACGCCGACACTAATGATAAACGCTTCCAATGTTGATGAATTTAGATAACAAAAGTTATTATATTTTTAAAATGTGAAATCCTTACTCATGACGTCATCCTTTTAAGTACGACGTCATTTTGCTTGCTTATGTATCAGTGTTCCAGTAAGCAGCCTGATAATAACCTAGTGCATGTCCTCAAATGTAAGTATAAGTCCCAGTGCTAAGAAATATAGGATGCCTAGAAATGTACCCGCACTTCGAATGACGATAAAACCTTTAT
>NC_136504.1:12509564-12657064 GCF_053919585.1 Euprymna scolopes | reverse complement strand
GAAATATTCGTGGATCATCAACATTCAATTCCGGGCAAAGTTGGGTCTCCCTGATAGTAATAAATAAATTTAGAATTTAAATAAAACTCGGCGGCGAAATAAATTAGGTCAGACTGAAATGACATTTTTAGTTATTTCAATTCTAACACACACACAAACATATATATCATTAAAAAATAATTATATTAATAATTTTTATTTATTGCGGACTATTATCCTCATCTTTTCTTAGTTGTTTCACGACGTTTCGACCAACTATTACTCTAACCGCGACGTGATAGGAACTCGGAATCTCCTGACTGCATCCACTGCTTTTCGTAGTTGTCATCTCACCACGTTTTGGCCAAGTAAGCCTCTGACTGGCTTTGGGTAGGATTGAAACCGCTATCTTCAGACAACAGACGTAGAGATTCAACGTCTCTATCAACCGGGCCACGGGTGATCAAGGTCGAATTTTTTGATCTTATAAATCCACGTTTATTTATTATCTGATCTTCCATACCGAATGGTATATTATTAAATTGGAATTCATTATTCAGATGATTATTATTTATTAATTTTTATTTATTGCAGACTATTATCCTAATTTTTTTCTTAGTTGTTTCACGACGTTTTGGCCAACTATTTTTCTGGCCTTCATGACTAGGAACTGTGTTCTTATTGTTGAGAACTTTACGTGTATATGATAAAGTCGATCACTTAAGCCTACATTATAATCAGATGATCAGTCGGTATTCTTGAATGACATTTACGTTTTATATAAATGTTAATTTCAACTATATTCTCGCCGGGGTTAACGTTAGCCGAAGGTTTGTTTCTTGCTAATGAAGTCACAGATGGTTTCGTGGTCGGGTTTGAATCTTCCAACCGGCGGTGATTGTGACTCTCTGCACTGAAGCTTCCCGAAAGGATGAAACACTAATGTCTGTAATATATATATATATATATATATATATATATATATATATATATATATATATATATATATATATATATATATATAGTCAGCCACAGACAGATTGCTTCGCTGTAGCACAGCTCTTCAGTATCGCGACCACGATCAGCATCCATCCCAAGCCCGAGATCAAACCAACAACCATGGTGGACCATTGCTCTATTCATTGCCCATTGGGACAGATGCTGTCGGCAATGATATCAAACAATGCTTTATACAAACATACTCTCCTGTCTCACACACGCACACACACACACACACACACACACAAACACACACACACACACACATATATATATATATATATAAATAGATAGATAGATTTTTCTGTCCATTTCGACGTATGAGATTCACACAAAAACTAAGTTGTTTTAATTTCTAAACGGATAATTTGCTTATTGCTGTAAAGGCTTTCTGTTGAGTTGAGAAAGTTCTTTTAATTTTGATTTCAAATGATCTATTTTTAAATAAGTTTTCATTAAAATACCTTTACTTTACATATCATTTGTAAAGAGCGTTTTTCACTCTATCTAATCGTTTAAATTACAATCATTTTAAAACAATTATGTCTTCTTTTCAGGACGTTAAATATAAGACGAAAAAATGCAAATCCGTGAAATTTTCTTATTTCAATACAAGCTAGGTCGAAAAGCTTCCAGAACAGCTCGCGATATCAACAAAGAATTTGGAACAGGAACAAATACTGAACGCATAGCACAATGGTGGTTTAAGAAATTTCGTGGCGGCAACGAGAGTCTTGAAGATGATGAGTGTAGTGGTCGGCCATCGGATGTTGACAACAATCACTTAAGAGCCTTAGTTGAAGCCAATCCACGCACAACTGTTCGAGAACTTGCTTCTGGATTAGACGTAACAAATACGACGATTTCCAACCACCTGAGAGAGATTGAAAGGACAAAAAATTTGATAAATGGGTGCCTCGCGAATTGAACGACAACTAAAACAATCGTCATTAGGAAGCGTCATCTGAAAAGTGGGTTATTTACAACAGGCGACGCTCAGCTCAATGGTTAGACGCCGACGAAGCTCCATGAGACTTCCCGAAGAAAGTCATGCTGATTGTTTGGTGGTCTGCGACCGGTCTCATCCATTACAGTTTTTTTTTAATGCAGGCGAAATTGTTACGGCGGAAAACTTGTAAACAAATGAATGAAATGCATCAGAAACGTCAACAACACCCAGCATTAGTAAACAGAAAAGGTCCAATTCTCCTTCACGACAATGCCCGATCGCACGTTGGTAAACCGACTCTGCGGAAGTTGAACAAATTGGGCTACGAAATACTGCCGCAATCGCCATACTCTCTAGATCTCTTACCTACCGACTACCACTTTTTCAAGCATCTCGACAACTTTCTGTGTGAGAAATGCTTCAAAAACCTAAGCGATATCAAAAACGCCTTCAGCGACTTCATCGCCACCAGAACGCATGATTTTTACGTTACTCGCATGAATACACTTGTTTCGCGTTGGCAAAAGTGTGTTCATTCTGATGGTGCTTATTTCGCCTAATAAATTTTTGTGTGAGCTGAAATAAGTTTATTTAAATTGAAAAGTTAAACCCCGCAAGAACTTTCTTGTCAACCTAATATATATGTAACACATAAATATCAAAAGTCTATATTCCAAATTTCAAGATGTTGATTATCTTACCATTTATCTCTTTAAGTGACATGCACAATTCTTAAAGGAATGAATGGTAAGGTGGTAAAATTTGGAAAATAGACTTTTGTCATTTATTTGTTGTATGCTCTGTAATTACATCAAGTTTCATAAATTAAAGGATTGGTATGAATAAAAGATTAAATATAACCGAAAAAATATATTTCCACACACACATATATATCATTATTCTTTTTACTATAATAATTAAATACCTGCAGACACTAGTGTTTCATCCTTTCGGGAATCTTCAGTGCAGGGTGTCACGATTAACACCAGCCGAACGATTCGAACCCCGCAACACGAGACATCTCTGGCTCGATCAGCGAAGACCCAATCCATTCGGCTACCATTAACCGCGTAAAATAACGTTGAATTTAAAAATTTTAATTTTAAATGTTCATTTACGTCAGTCAGACAGTGATCTAATCGTTATCCGATGATCTATGCATAAGTGCTAAATTGACCGACTTTAATTCAACTGAAAGTGCTCAACGATAAGAAACGAATTTCTTAAAGGGGCTGTCATAATTATTTCTTTACTATGATAATTAAATAACTACATACACTAGTGTTTCATCCTTTCGAGAATCTTCAGTGCAGGGTGTCACGATTGATACCAGTCGAACGATTCGAACCCCGCAACACGAGACATCTTTGGCTCGATTATATGTATATATGTGTGTGTATATGTGTGTATATATATATATATGTGTGTGTGTGTGTGTGTGTGTGTGTGTGTGTATTTTAACAGCTTCAATCATTTTTAGACCATGTTCAAAGTAAAGAGTATACACAAAGTCATTAAAGTTGTTTATGGCTGTTTTAAGTCAGTGTTTATTTTCAATGATGGAATAATTTTTTTTACAAAACCAAATAAAGAACAGGATTTTTATAAGTATCAATAAAAAAAACAATCCAACAATGTTCATAACAGTTAAATTTCTGCCAAAGCAAGCAGGGATGGGGAGGGAGAAGGGAAGATAGAGCTGTGATTTTGAGATAGACGAGAAGAACGTCATCATGGGAGATCGAAATGACGTGTTGCTTCATCATTCCGTTACGCAGCGAGTTTGCTTTGGGTTATGACAATCTTCCTACAACTTGGACAGCGATATATCATCAGGTCAAAATGGTTGACAAGAATAATCGATCATCTGGCTGATGCAATTTTTTCTGTTTTTTTTTTTTTTTTTTTCAAATGACAATCGAATGTGGACCGAATAAGATAGGGGCATGATTGTTGGCGGAGACATTTATATCGAATGAGGCAGAAGCGGAAATTGAAACCGGGGGCGCTACTTCATTGACTCGCAATAAACACGCGAATTGACATGATTTCCTCCTCCTCCACCTCCTCCTCTGGCTACGACGACGACGACTATCCCATGTTCCACGACATAAGACGGCTATTACAGAATATCGAAACGACACAAATCATTTGGTTGAAATACTATTCTTAATTCCGAATCAAAGTAACATTTTCCAGACGCAAACTACAATTCATATTGGCGCTATACAATCTCTGTTACCATCGTTCTGTTGATTTGAACTTTGAAATACTTAACTATTTTGTTCATTTGCGCGAAAGATGATCAGTTATCAAGAAAAAAAAATGACAAAGTCTATTCATACTAGTAATGGGACGATTCCAAAATTTTCCCCGATTCCGATACAATTAACGATTCTGCTCTAAATTTCCGATTCCAATACAATTAGCGATTCCGATTCTAAAATCGCCTTAAAAAGTGGAATTTCATTTTTTAGGGAGAGGGCAGTTATTTAGTGAAAAGTTATCACGTACTTCTAAATCTATAATTTTTTATATTTGACGAATTCCTGGCAGAAGTGAAGATGGTTATTCAAATAAAATAAGCTTTACCATCGGTAATAACATCTTGAAATGTTTGGTAAGGTATTAGAATTATTAACCAATGAAATATATATATATATATATATATATATATATATATATATATATGTATATGTGTGTGTGTGTGTGTGTGTGTGTGTGTGTGTGTGTGTGTGTGTGTGTACTAGCAGTTCCGTCCGGCTTTGCTCGGGCCCTATGCACTGTTCATAACTTTATGTGCGTATGCATATATTAAAAAGTGTGAATATGCATATATTAAAAAGTGAGAATATGTACGATATTGCCTTTCTATATAACAGGCTTCCTTAACTGCGATAGAGAAAAGTTGGTAGAGATAGCAGACGTCAATTTTTTAAAACTTTGACCCCAATTTTGACCCCTTAACATTTATTGTTTTGGGCGTAAATTAAATTAAAATGTTTGACCCATATCCAAGTAACCTACATTTAAAATTTCAAGTGTTTACACCCAAAATTGGCGGAGAAGTTTGTTAGAGTCTTCAAAGGTCAACTATTTCAACCTTGAAACTTTCGCCTAAAAAGTGATTACAAAGCTTGTTGCATGTCTGAATACCCTTTATGTAAAATTTCAAATGTTTAGACCCAAAATTGGCTGAATAGTTTGCTAGAGATAGCAAATGTCAAATCTTTCGAACTTTGATCCCTTGGCAGCCAAATTTTCGGCCAAAAACCGATTAAAAAGCTTGCTCTTTATCTGAATACACTTTATGTAAAATTTCAACTATTTAGACCAAAAATTGGCTGAGTACTTTGGTAGAAACCGCAGAGATTAAGTCTTTTGCTAAATTTGAGCCCTATTTTCGCCTTTTAGCATTTATTGTTTTCGGTTTAAATCAAATTAAAAAGTTTGATCCATGTCCAAAGAATCTATATCTAAAATTTCAAGTGTTTAGACCCAAAATTGGCGGATGAGTTTGGTAGTTTTCAAAGATCAAATGGTTGAACTTTGACCTCTTGGCAGCCAAATTTCTGGCTGAAACCCAATTTAAAAGATTTTCCTTAATCTCAGTACCCTTATGTCAAATCTCGAGTTTGTAGACCGAAAATTGATTGAGTTATTACGTAGGGAAATATATACAGACAGATAGACAGATAGACATACACACATTATATATATATATATATATATATATATATATATATATATATATATATATATATATATATGTGTGTGTGTGTGTGTGTGTGTGTGTGTGTGTGTGTGTGTACTATCTGGACGCCCGGCGTGTCCTGACTGTACAATACGCGTAACCATGATATTTTAATTTATACAGATTGTGTATGCATTATTATAGAATCAATCCTCTATTGATTATTATATATGACGAGAAATAATTTCCCCGGTGGAATAAATCGCAAATAATAATAATAATAATAATAATAATAATAATAATAATAATAATAATAATAATAATAATAAAAGAAATAATAATGATAATATCGTTCATAAAATCCCCTCGGTTTGTTTATAATATCACGTCAGCGATGAATGCCCTGGAAAAGTCATAATACTTGCCTTTTGCATTTAAAACGTTAAGTGAAGCCATTATTTACAGATATTTTTATAGCATCAATTGATATTAAGCTTTAAAATATGCAAACAAAGAAATTATTTGCGGCGATTTTAAATGGCAACTCTTCTTTTATCTTAAATTGAACTCATTAATGAGAAAAAATTAAAATAAAATGGTGAGGTACATCCGGATTGAACAGAGGGATCATTCGAGCTGTAGTCGAATGATCTACGCTGAGCTATATCTCCAAATGACAATAAATCAGTTTTATTTTTTTAAAGAGGAAATGATTTGTTGAGATTTTATTTTTCTCTTGGCCAGTGCAACATAAAGTATTCCACTGTAAAAATTCTTTTTATCTATAAGATAGAAAATTTATTGTTAAGATCGGATTTTTTCGATTTTCCATCCTTATCGTATGAATTTCTGATAAAACATAACTGAGAACACTGCCAAACATATAAATTACCTTTGATAATATATATATATATATATATATATATATATATATATATATATATATATATATATATATACATATATATATATATATAAGAGTGGATATATACATGCATAATATAAATTGGCGGAGGAGTTTGGTAGAGTCTGCAAAGGTCAAGTATTTTAATTTTGACCTATTGGCAGCTAAAGTTTCGCCAAGAAACTGATTATAAAGCTTGCTTTATGTATAAATGCTTTTTATGTAAAATTTCAAATGTTTAGACCAAGAATTGGTTGAATAGTTTGCTATAGATCTCAAAGATAAAATCTTTTGAATTTTGAGCTCTTGGAAGCTAAAATTTCGGCGAAAAACTAAATTAAAGCCTACCTTATGTCTGAATACACTTTATGTACAATTTCAAATGTTTAAACCGAAAAATTGGCTTAGTAATTTGGTAGAGACCGCAGTGGTCAATTGTTTTTTTTTTTTTTTTTTTTTACTTTGAACGAAATTTTACCCTTTTTATTGTGTTGTGTTCAAATCAAATTAAAAAGTTTGATCCATGTCCAGGTAACCTACATCTAACATTTCAAGTGCTTAGACCCAAAATTGGCGGACAAGTTTGGTAGAGTTTTCAAATGTACAAGTCGTTGAACTTTGACCATTTGACATCCAAATTTCTGGCCGAAAACCGATTAAATAGATTTTCCCAAATTTCAATACTAAGGGTTGTTGCCTGATGAGGGTTCTAGTTAGTGAATACTAGTAGACCGAAACATGCCCATGACTGTGTAGCAACAAACTACTGCTTATGTAAAGACAAATGTAACCTGCTCTACTTCTGTATTGAGCACTCTTGTATGAATCTCGTTATATTTCACTGGTTACCCTACCTAGAAACCTCAAATTATATATATATATATATATATATATATATATATATATATATATATATATATATGTGTGTGTGTGTGTGTGTGTGTGTGTGTGTGTGTGTATACATATATATATATAGAGAGAGAGAGAGAGAAAGACAGAGAGAGAGATAGAGATAGATAGAGAGAGAGAGAGAGAGAGAGAGAGAGAGGGGGGGGGTTTAAAATATTACGATATTCAGTCGATTTATATACACCACTTTTCCCAGACTAGCCAGTCTAAATATCCGATAAATTTGTGTATAATCTAATTAATAAAACTCATTACGTCTGTCTGTCTGTTCGTCTCCATATTTTCAAACTCTATCAATTCCGAAACTAAAGTCGCAGAGCGGCGCCAGGGCCCTCAAATGATTCGATTTTTCATGAACCGTTCTTTTATTGGGCTTTAGCTGGTTAAAATCGTTTTCATATATAAGAATAACACGTCCGAATAACACAATTGTATTTACAAATATTGTAATGGTGGGTGCTGTGACGAACTACAATCCCTTGTACCCCCTCGACGTAAATACCCCGAAAAACCTCACAATCAGCAAAATCCCACCCCCTGCACAGTAAAGATCCCTAGATGCAAGAAAAAAAATCTTCTGCTCCAATAGTTTCTTCCCCAGAACTGCTAGACTTTGGAACTCCCTTCCAGGTTCCTGCTTTCCCAACAGTACTGACATGTAGAAGTTCAAGTGTAATATGAACATACATCTTGCTGCTCAACTCCCTACAGAGTATCTCTGCAACTTAAGTTCCCGATATAGCCCCCTACATCAAAGTCGCACTGTGCCTTGTTTGGGGTGAAAATGGAATTAAAAAAAAAAGATAAAACATCAATGACCATGTGAAAAATTGCGAAACGATTTTTCTTTTGTCCGACATTCGTTTTCAGCCTCTTTTTCTGCAAGATAACATGAATAGAATTTGGAATCCAATAAAATACTAAGTAACCCTACGGACGTATACGAACTGTGTCCACTACGTTAATGGTTTCACTTATGTATTATGTTTTCTACGTCGACTGAATTATATAGTCATCGGTTTCATCCTACTGATTTTGTATTTGATGAGGCTTCGCATTCTGTGAATCATCGGGTTTTAACGTCTATTTATTTTTTTCTTCTTTAGACGAGTGAGTCCATTTTCGATATTTGGAGATTACACGTCATAGAAATTAAAGATAGCACGTATTTCCCCCAGGGCATTGGTGTGTGCATTCAAGGTGATCATAAATATTAGTTTTTCGTGTCTCATAGAAATCATCAGCCAATTTTTTGGCGCCATTTTTACATGAAGTCTCGTTTCATCATGCCTCTCATCATCAAGTCTTTCCTTTAACGACTAAAATCAAATAAAATAAAATCATTTTCAACCATCGATTTTCATGACAAATAACACTCTACCTGAAATGTTCCCAACCCGTGGCTTAACATTCATAGGGAACGTGAACTGGGACAAATACAGTGAGGACATTACAAGGGCTGCTGGTTTTGTTTTGTTTTTTCTTTCTCACAAAATCAACTGCAGATTCTTTACGAAGCAGGTGCGTATTCGAAACGCATGTTTCTTTTTGGATCACAATTGAACCATGATGCTTGACTTTTGGATTTTAAACTTTAAGTGAATCCATTATCTGCAGATAATTTGTAAAATCAACAGTAGATTCGCTACAGTGCAATGTACACTACAATATATTGTAAACTAAGTCACTGCAAACAGGAACGTGAAGCTCCCCCCAGTACACTGCGGGGAAGGGGGCTCCGTAAATGTTGTAATATTATTATAATCCATGTATAAAAATGACAGAAAAACTATGCTGCGCTGGTGTTCGCATTCGCTATTTACCTACATATATTACTAGCCTACTCATATCATATAAATTTACGCAATAATTTTTTTTATATATATAAAATATTATTATTTCATTTTATTTCATATATAAAGTATTACTATTTCATTTCTGAAAACAAAAAGCATCCAGCACGTTAACATTTTTATTTAGAGCTGAGGATTTCTTTCTTTTTTTTTTTTTTTTTTTTTGTTTTTAAGGCGGTGGGGTAAATTTAAGGTGGTTGTCTGACTTGCTATTTGCTTTCTCTCTCATAAGCGAGCCTATGTATTTAATAAAGGGTTCCGTTCAAAATTACGTAGCGATTCTTTAGTTCGAGATAAAGATTTCCAATTCTGATAAGACACACACGAAAAAGATCGGAGATTACATCGGTCGAAACGTTGCTAGAATAAGACGAGAAGAATAGTACGAATGATCCAAATCAGCAACAAATCTTATAATGTTTGTTTTGATTAGATCGTATCATATTCGACAAAAAATAATAACAACTCATTTTTAATTAAAAAGCAAAACGTATTGCAAGTCAAACATTTACAGTTTAAGAACAAATAAATAAGAAACGCCACGTTGAAATAACTAAATAATATTCATTTCATTATTTAAAAAAAAGAACAATGATTGATTTATAAAAAAAACAAAAAAAAAAACAATAGCAATTTATAAAATGTTTCAAATTTGCGCATCACAAAAGCAACTAAATTAATATAAATAGAAACTAAAAAAACATCATAATGTTATAACCGATGACAAAAACTATGCTTCGTTAGTGTTCGCACTTGTTATTTAACTTCTTATATTACTAAAATGATCATAAAAAAATCATAGAATCACGCAGTAATTTAATTTGTTATATTATTATTATTATTATTATTATTATTATTATAAACCAGCAGGGAAACACGACGTTGCCCGGGATTGAATGATGATCAACGAATATTTCACACTCCTATATTTTTATTGTCATCGAAATCCGTGAAATCGCCCGGTAGGAAGCTTCACATGCCTCCATGCAGTAACTTAGTCCAAAATATATGTTATTCTACATTGCACATTAGAAAACCTACTGTTTCTTTTATAAAATTATTTTATATAAACTTCTTTCCAGTTTACAAAAAAAAAAAAAAAAAAAAAAAAAAGAATTAAAAAAAAACATTAAGAAATTTACGTGCGGGGTTTGAACCTGCAAACTACGTCATACAAAAAAAAAAACAAAAAAAAAACACGTAAATTTTCAAGACTTATAAAATGCAGTTAATGAAAACAATTATGAAATTTACTGTCGGAGTTAGAACCTACAGACCGCGCCATAAAAAAAAACCCCTGTTACCAACCTACCCAGTAGAATTTTCGTGGCCCGTTGTTGTAGCGACGACATAGAAAAAAATGGCTTTACTGATCATAGATAAATTAAAATAACAGTTTTGATTATCGGTAATTATCAGGGGTATTCTGAGACAAAACTTAACAACGATCACTCTCAGTTCTCAAGTTCTGTAAATTTTAAAGAAAATCTGTTCAGCCGTTTCGGAGTCTATAAGGAATGAACTCTCTCCCATACAGGCAAAAGTGTATTTATATAATTGAATATATATATATATATATATATATATATATATATATATATATATATATATATATATATATACTCACTAAGAATTCTCAAAGAGGTCATCATCAGAGATTACTCACTGACAACACTCAGTGGTGTTCCCTGGAGTTCTGGGTGAGAACAAGTCTTCCCAGATTTCCAGTATTCTTCATCCCTTTTGATAACTTTTACAAATAGATTTGCGTTATCGCAACAGCCGTTTACCATTAACTTCTCGCTGGGACCAACCATTGGTATTTACTGGAATTTTGTTGGCAAGAAGCCTTCCATAGTTCCCAGTCCTTTTCGCACTTATCTAGTAGAGGTCTGATAGTGCTTTCTTTCCTCGGTCTTTCCATCCTCCTTGACCCTTCACAGCTATTTGGTGTGGCGCCAGTCAATGACGATAGTACAATATTTTTAGGCGAAGTGCGCAGCTAAACTTATGATTTTGCCGTTTCAGTTTTCTTGGTTCCATGTGGGGCTCCACTTTTCTTTTTTTTCTTCTTTACTTCTATTGCAGTTTTCACATGACTGGTTAGTGTTTGTAGCTCATGTGGTTCATTTATGCATTCGAAGTTTTTCCTAAAATTTTAGCTGTTTATTTATTTATTTATTATTATTATTATTATTATTATTATTATTATTATTATTATTATTATTATTATTATTATTATTATTTTATTTATTTTTATTTTATTTTATTATTATTATTATTATTATTATTATTTTACTATTATTATTGTTATTATTATTAATATTTTTATTATTATTATTTTATTTTATTATTATTATTGTTATTATTATTAATATTTTTATTATTATTATTATTATTATATTTTATTATTATTATTTCTATTATTATTTATTATTATTATTATTATTATTATTATTATTTATTATTATTATTATTATTATTATTTCTTCTTCTTCTTCTTCTTCTTCTTCTTCTTATTATTATTATTATTATTATTATTTTCTAAATGTTAATTTACTTGTCCAAACGTCCAATGTAAAAAAAAAAACAAACAAACAAACTATCATAATCGCAAACATTAATTAATTAGAAACAGATTACCTCACTTTATAATCAGTCTTTATTTGTTAAAAATCATTTTAAAATCTTTTTAAAAAAGTCATGTTGAGAGTTTTGGGAATTTTTTTTTAATCTGCAAGTGGATTGAGACCTGTTCCTTTATAATATATATTAAAAAAAAACTTCAGAAAAAAAATGTGTTGTTTGTTGAATTTCCATTGAAAAAATCTAAATATTAAAAATCAATTCTTTTTAGCTTTAAAAATGTTAAAAATGAATTTGTTGAAAATTGTTTTAAATTCGTCGTCATTTGTTTTATAATATTTTTATTCATTTTATTTATAATGAGTTTTAAAAATTTTCAACTACCGTGGAATTTCCACGGGTTCTGCTAGTTATTATGATTTACTCACTAGAAGTATTCACACAAGCTATCACCAAAGAGTGTTTTTTGAGAACAACTTGTGGTGTTCCCTGGAGTCTGAATGATAACAAGCCTCTTCAGATTTCCAGCACTTTTCACCTCTTTCGATAACCTTTGCAAAAACATTTGCGTTATCACAACAGCCGCTTACCATTGAGTTCTGGTTAGTGACGAACACCTTATGCCTTCACTGGAATTTTGGGATGCAATAAACCTCCCCAAGGCCCCAGTCCTCTTTGCACATCCAGCGGAGGTCTGGCTAGTGCTTTCTCTCCTCGGTCTTTCCATCCTCCTTGACACTCCTCATTATTTGGTGTGGTACCCGTTTATGGTGATACTCACATAAAGAAATGTGGAGGGCGGTATCTTTCAATAATAAATTTTCAGTTTCATGATTCCATGTGATGTTCCTTTGTATTTTACATCTGTAGCATTTTCTGTGTGTTTAGTTTGTATGTAATTTATGTGTGGTGTTAGTTTCCATATTTAAAGGTTTTCCTTAATATTTCTGCAGTTTTCATTATTGAAATCGTTTTATCTTCTCTGCCATCCCTCTGATTCCAGTCTCTCCCATTTCTCCCCAATTTTTTCGGTATCGTTCCTAGCGCTCCTACCGCTAGTGGTGTTACCTTTACTTTCTTCATTTTCCACCCCCACCTTTGAGCTCTCTGGCCAGTATTTGCTCCACTTTTCAATCTCCTTGATCTTCACTCTGTGGCTGCTAGAACGGCAAAATCAACAATCTGGCAGGACTACTACTACTATTATTGTTGTTGTTGTTGTTGTTGTCGTTGTTGTTGTTGGTCCCCCCCCCCCGACAAAAAAGGGATATAACCTAGTAATTCACTCCCGCTCGTCCGTTCGTTTGTTCGCACTTTTCTCAATAATCACGCCTTGGGTGGTTTTTTTTTTCCCCACAAATATTTGTCATGGCGAAAATAAACTTTTTCCAGAACGGAATTTCAGGGATGACTCTGGTTGCCCTACGAGGGAGCATTATAGAGGTAAAATTGCGCCCAAATCGTTCATTCATTCGCACTTTTCACCAGAACCACGCCTTGGATTTAAAAAAAAAAATTGGCACAAACATTAGTCATGGTGAAAGTAATTTTTTCACTTGTGAAGAGGGACCCCGCATGCTCGGATTATTATTATTATTATTATTATTATTATTATTATTATTATTATTATTATTATTATTATTATTTCTGATATCCTGACCGCGTTAACATTATTTATTTAGAGTGGGTGGATTTCATACAAAATGAGAACAGTAATCTGAATAATGCAAATCATACACGTATATTTTCAAGTACCAAATTTTTCTTTTCTCACTTACGATAAGGATGTTGGCAACCTTCACACTGCCCCTTCTGTGTGTACCTAATTCTATCCTGTAATGGCAGCTAAGATAATCTGTGTAAAAAATGCAAGATGGGAAGTTAGGTGACTCAAAGGAGTCAGCACACATGCTAAAAAAAGGACATTAACTAAGCTTAGAAATAGTATTTGGGGGCATCTAAAACAAAAATTGTACATCCTTAAAATTTCGGCGATTGAAGAGATATAATCCTCTGTCGATCTTTATTAAAGTTGCTTCCCCTTCGTCAACCAATTTTTTCACACATACGAAACCACAGCCATTAAACAGAGACTAACTCCATGAATACGAAAATATCTACGAAGCCATTTACTTTTCTCACTTTCTTTTTCCAAACACCAATCAACGTGCCTGAAGACGGTCGAAGGCCAAACCGACCGAAACGTTGCACAAATAACACTACAGATGAGAACAATAGTCTGATCAGTTCAAATAATATAAAAAATAATTCTGTTAGAATTACTTCTCACCAACTTCTTAAACTATAATTCTTAACGTCGGTTTTCTCGCTCTTTTCTCGCGTTCTCTTTTTTTCATTATCTCGAATGTCAAAAGCTCAACGCCTAATTCGTTCATTTTATAGCCGCAACTCTATTAATTTCATATGGATATAGATGATCCATCTATAGACTGTGTTTTTTATTTGCTTTTTCTTCTTCCCTGATCCCATCACCTGATAGGATATACAGAAGTGCTGACACTTGTGTAAGTCACGTCTCTCATTTCCTTCGCCACGTAATCAGCTTTTTTTTTCATCCATGTTGCATTCGTCCATCTCACATAAATTTCCGGTGAAAATCTCAACTTCATGGCATTTATATTGATGGTAAATAAATCATAAAGTTCAGAAATCTGTGGTTTTTACTCAAAACTCATCGCTTGATTTTACGACTGAATGGACAGTGAAAATGTTTGTGCAAAAATAGTTGACATTTGACTTCTTGAGAAGTCGTGTTGAACTATTTGCGAGCCAAATCGATTCACTTAAATCAATGCATGAGATGTTAAGGCTTGGCTTTTGCCTGAGCAAAAAATATAGACTTGTTGGCACGCGCACTGAACAAGTGGATATATTTTAAAAAACAAAACAAAAAAAAACAAAACAAAAAACAAAACAAAAAAACATTATTTAGCTATACTGTATTGTACGGAAGTTTCATGGAAGTTTAATGGGAATGTTAACTTCACAAGCGGTCCCCAGTTGCATGTTTATCCTCGTCAGGGAAGATGACGACGTTAGTTTTTTGCAGATCTTGCAGGGAAGTATCGACGTCCTCCTACATACAGCGCCTCGTATTCCCAAATGGTTATCCATTTGGTACTAACCAGTCTTAATTTTGCTTAACCGGTGATCTAATAAGAACCGATGTGTCAACGTGATTATATTGTATTATTTCGCTAGGTGAGGAGATGAGAAATTCGGAACGGCTAATCGCATAGAAAATGAAATTAACAATCAGTTCGAATCCCAATGGAGTCTAAGATAGAGTACTGCTGCACATCTGGTAAGTGCCGCCCGTTTAGGCTACTCTTTCCTATTTTGATAAACTACAAAATCGAATTGGAAATCTAGTGGAAGATAAAAAAATCTTTTTACCCCAAACAAGTCATATTTTCGCATGGAATGTAAGGGGTTACTATTTGAGATTGTGTCTAACAGGAGACTGTGGGGAGTTGAGCAGTGAGGTGTCTGTTCATATTACAATTAAACTTCTGTACGTTAGTAGTTAGGAAAGCGGTCTATGTAATTGAATTTAACGTCCTATGTAATTATTGTAGCTGTTTACGCACGAATACTGCTATGAAAGGTATTTACTCCGAAACTTATAATCAACATAATTTTTATTCGATTACTCATCTACAATGAATCAGTAACAATCAATAATTTGTTTCGTTATTAAATAATTTAAAAAGGTTGATTTGTCGTAAATCGGGAAAACTAAAGTTCGAAATATATAAATTAAGAAGTATTCCCCCAGAAACAATTTGTTTCCTTTTCCTTCAGACAACAATTTTTTTTAACTTTCTGATGAAAGTGTCGTCAGTATGTATGACTGAGTAATGTGTGGCTATTTTCGACTCCTTAAGAAACATGTATAAAATTTATTTTGCTCCGAAATTTTTGGAATATCATAGAATGATATAATCTTGAATTTACATCATCGAAAATTAATTGATTTTAAACTGAAGAACATGACACGGACTATACTTTTTCTAGCGAGGAAAGAAAAAGTAAACTAAAAAAAAAAAACACTAACTGATTATATTCCTGATGATTGCGTTATATCGCCGAAACTTAGTCGATTTTAAACGAATAAATGTTTTTTTTTCATCGTAATTGTGCTTGCTTTCTAAACATACAAATTTCAATAATGCTTACATCAAGGGGAAAAATTCATATATTTATATATATATATATATATATATATATATATATATATATATATATATATGTGTGTGTGTGTGTGTGTGTGTGTGTGTGTGTGTGTGTGTGTGTGTGTGTGTGTGTGTGTGTGTGTGTGTGTGTGTGCGTGCAATGAGTAATGCCCCTGACCCATTTCCCATAGTTATTAGTCTTTCCCACAGTTATGAGTCTTTCTCTACATAGGGACCACCCAGAGTTATGCATTTCTCCCATAGTTTGATGCAGCTCTGAAGACCGTTTTGTAGAACACCCCAGGTTGATCTTCCAACCACGACGTAACTTCAGAAATCAAGGCTGTATCATCTGGGAAATGCTTTCCTTTCAAAAACAACTTCATGGCTTGGAGGAGGTGAAAGCCAGAGGGTGCAAGGTCAGGAGAGTAGGAAGGATGGAGGAGGATTTCATAACCACACGCCCAGCTTCTGATCTGGCGACATGCGAGTTGTGGACCGGAGCCGTTGTCCTGCAGGAGGAGGGCACCTTTGCTGATCTTGCCCCGCCTCTTAATTTTGATAACTTCCCTTAATTTCCTCAAAAGTGAAGCATAATAGGCTCCTGTAATTGTGGTACCATTTGCCAGGAAATCTGTCATCACTACTCCGTCCTGGTCCCAGAAGACTGTGAGCATGACCTTGCCAGCGGAGGGCTGCACCCTTGCCTTCTTTGGAGGTGGTGAGTGCAAGTGCTTCCACTGCATTGACTGGGCTTTAGTCTCTGGATCATAGTGATGGACCCAGGTTTCATCCTGTGTAATCAGTCTTTTGAAAAACTTTGACTCATCTTCTTGACACATCTCCAAATTCATTCTCGAGCACTCGACGCGTTCTCTCTTCTGGAATCGTGTGAGCAACCTGGGAATCCATCTGGCAGACACCTTACTTATGCATATGCAAATGGCAATGAATCATAGTTTCCACAGACCCTGTACTAATCTTGACATGTTGGGTTATTTAGCGAATAGTAATGCGCCGGTCTTCCAAAATGGCAGCCTCAACTTGACGGACAGATGCCTCATCAATGGCAGAAGGAGGGCGACTAGGTCTGGTAGCTGTTTCCACAGACTCCCGGTCATGTTTGAATTCACGATGTCAGTGTTTTACCAGGTCATATGATGGGGCATTATCACCATAAGTTTCTTTCATTTTATCAAAAGTCTCTTGTGGTGTGCGTCCTTTCAAATACAAAAACCGAATCACTGCTCGACATTCAATAGGCTCCATTTCACACCTGATTCAGTTCAAACACGTATAAAACAGAAATCACAATTAGTTCAGAGCTGTAATTTGCCACATAACCCGTAGAGATATAAATCCTTGCACATGCAAAATTTCAGCTAGATCAGACAACTGGAAGTGGGTCAGGGGCATTACTTATTGCACGCCCATCGTATATATATATATATATATATATATATATATATATATATATATATATATATAAAGAATAACAGTATAGATTCAAATATTTATTTTATGCAAAACAGTTCCTTCAGCATGTTAAAAAAATTTTTACAGGTCCGTTTCGTTATGCAAGAACAAACGATCATTATGATGTAAATACTTTCTCTTTTCGCGCATATACCCTTTAGAAAAATTAGAAATTTTTTGCTTAGATAGAAAAATTCGCAGTAATATAATGCTGCAAGAAGAAAAACGTTTATATATATATATAATGTGTGATTTCTTTTTTGAAACTGTTTAACCAATAAGATAATGAAAAACTGGTTAGTAAAATTTGTAGAATTTTGTTATGTCTTGAAGGAATGGAAGGGAACCTTTTTTCAGTCTAAAGTTCTCTTTCTGCCTATATAATATACGGAATTCATGACACAGATGTTAATAATTTTTCCAGCGTTTTTATTGGCTCGATGACGCAACATGAAAATAAAATGTACAGAGATTAAAAAATGGCGACGTCTTTTTCAGAAAACACATTCACATCTTCGTTATATTTTTAACGCAAAACTTAAAAAACTTAAATAATTTGGGTCAGCAATAATTAACCTACATTATATGTTTTACGAACATGCATGAATATCTATATACATACATATTTCTCTGTGTCTGTCCATCCGTTTCACTTTTTGTCAGAAACAACTGAGATCATTTGGCTTAAATTTTATATGAGTCTTTGTTATTATGAGGTGCAGTGAACTAAGTACTATGGTATCAGTTTGATGTACACAGCTAGGTATTAATAAAATTAATATAGATTAATAAAATTAATAGGGATTAATAAAATTAATAGGGATTAATAAAATTAATAGGGATTAACAAAACTTTTAGGGATTAATACAATTAATAGTGATTAGTCACCACGATATCACATTTACTCTCTCTCTCTCTCTCTCTCTCTCTCTCTCTCTCTTTTCGGAAACTACTGGGCCGGTCTGGCTGGAATTTTTTATGAACCTTTGTTATGGAAATGTGCAGCGAACTACATATTATGGAATCTGTGCGATGAAGTTATGCGTTAATAGGGATTAGAATTTAATGCTAAAATAAGCATAATGTAACCATATCCAACAATAAATTTGGCATAAAGCACTCGTTCTAATTCAACGGGCTATAACTTTTTTCCATTCTTTAGGAGTTTCTAAATATATTTTACAATTGAAATCTATCTATCTATCTATCTATATATATATATATATATATATATATATATATATATATATAGAGAGAGAGAGAGAGAGAGAGAGAGAGAGAGAGAGAGAGAGAGATAGAGTGAGTGAGTAAGTGAGTGAGAGAGAAAGACAAAGAGAGAGATTTTATATGAACCGTTCTTTACGGGTCGTTAGCCGGTTAAAATAATTTTTAAGGATCAAAAATGGGTCAAAATTGAAAAAAAAATCGTTATACATTTTGTACATCCATCTTACTTCATTTTTTAATCAGTCTATATGCATTTCACGTTGCTACAGTGGTAACGTCACCAGCTTTGAATGCTGCAGTTTTGCTTTTGATTTCGATTCTAGCCGATGACACCCAAATATTTCTTTTACTTTTGAAATTACAACTCTATAATAGTATATACGGAATTTGGTCAAATTTGAATATCATATTTAAACATATTTTACGCCCGGGCAAATTCGGGCACATCCCCTCGCTAGTAAATAATTAAAAAAACTAAAACAGTGTACATTCTGTTATCAATTCTTTTACAACAAAACCTTTATTCATAATTTTCTTTACGAACAAGGTCATAGGGTAATGGTCAGTATTTCATTGAACAAAAATATTTTTTCTTATCCTTTAAATTGCTATAAAATCGATTGCGATCGAAATCGATTACATCTACGTAATTTATGGATGCGGGGATTTCAACTTACACCTACATTTGCAACCTTTACCTTTTTTATGCTAATTTATCACCATTGTTTTTCTTCGAAGCAAAACGAAAAAAACATTGGAGAAAAATGGGTTGTCTGAAAACCAGAAATTAGGAGTGAATTTATTTCGTCTCAGTTTAAAAAAATTATTTTCATATATGTATTTTTTTAGCTTACTTTTAACTATTTTACATTTTTTAAAAAAATTAATCAAAATAAGTTAAAATTAATTAAAATAAAAATTAATCTATTTTAATAACATCACACGATCACAACACCAGTCAAGTTTTTGCGAAAGTGATTTTGAATCTTTTACACTGTCGAATAAACAACAAACACACACACAACATCAACAATAGGCACAGTTTTATATACTAGTAATTCTACCCAGATGTTTATTTCTTTTATTAGATTCTTGCTATCTAATTTCGTTTCTAAGTGTTTTCTAGTTCTGGTTATGTATTTTTATTTATTTATTTATTCTAATCTTCGTTTTCATTTTTGTTGATTTGGGAGTGTCTGCTTCTAAAACACTCGTCCAGTGCCTTCATCTCCTCTGGTTTGGGTAATTCCACACCTTTCGCTGCTTCCAGTTTCCCATTTCATCTCCATCAGTGTGCACTTTTCTTTTCTAAATTCAATTTGCATTCCCTGACTGAAGATTCTCGTTGTGTTCGTCTTTCACAAATAGTTTTAGGTTGTCCATATATTGAGGCAATTTATTCTGTATTCTGTACTAGCGGGGAGGGGCGCCCGACTTTGCCCGGTCGTACAATACGCTTAAATATGATATTTTAATTTGTCCAGATTTTGTATATATTATTGTAGTCGTGATTTCAAAAGTAAAAAACATATTTAGGTGCCATCAGCTAGAATCGAAACCGAAAGCAAAACTGCAGCATTCAAAGCTGGTGACGTTACCACCGTACCAATGTAACACGCATATGAAACGATTAAAAATTAATAATAAAGTAAGATAAATGTACAAAATTTATAACGATTATTTCAATTTTGACCCATTTTTTTATCCTCTTAAAAACTATTTTTACCGGCTACAGACCCATAAAAGAACGGCCCGTAAAAATCCAATCATTTGAGCTCCCTGGGGCCGCTCTTCGACTTTTAGTTTCGGAGTAGGTAGAGTTAAAAATATAAAGACAAACAGACACACAGACATATAGCCTTTTATATATTAGATTACTAATCTTGTAACCATTCACCACATTTATTATGTTGTTGAATACCATCATGGTTATGATGAGTAGTAGTGGTGATAGTGTATCTCTTTAGAAAATACTTCTGTGTATTCTTATTTTAGGTGTTGTCCTCCAGCTGTTATTTCCAAATTGATGATTTTGTCTGATATTTCATACATCCTCCAACATTCGATTATCTATGTTTGAGGGATGCTGTCGTACGCTTTCTTGAAATCGATTTACACAATAGTTATGTTTTTTTCTTCTACTTTTTATCTCCTTTACGATCTTTTGATTTATGTATAATAGATCACGTGTTCCCCATTTTCGCTTTTCAACATCCTTTCTGTTCATTTGGAAGCAGTCCTCGATTATTAAGTAAATTTATTTTCTCAATTGTGCTGGTATGATTTGCCACATAGTTGGTAATTGGGTTTTGGCCCTGAAGATACTTGGGTCAGTTCCCTTTCCACTGTCGTTCTGTATCAGTGTGTTCTACTTTGGTCATCAATTCTGGCACGTTTGCTTCGTGAATGCATCTTTTCAGATTTTGAATTAGCTTTTCATGTAATGTCATGATTTCTTTAACCAGTATGCGTGTATTCAGTCATGACGTGGTGTTCTCCTGTTTGCCATTTTTCTTAGAGTTGTCTTGGGGGTTTCCTTGCTGATTTCATTCTCTGTCCTTTCTTCGTGTATTTCATGTATTTTTTTTTTCATGTATTTCTTTTGTTCATACCGATTCACACAGGTCATCATCAGAGATTACTTATTGATAATAATCGATGGTCTTGCCCGGAATCTATTATTATTATTATTATTATTATTATTATTATTATTATTATTACTAGCAGGATCCATTAACTAGCGTTGCCTAGTTGACGCAGCTCCTGCCTCATAAAAAATGAAAGTACGGTCGTTGTTGGTGGCCAAACATCAATCTCCTCATATTAGGAACGGATTTCGAAATAGACACCCATAACCTCCCCATGTTAAAAACGACTTTCGGGATAGACAACTCCAATCGCCTCATGTAACCAACGGCTTTCAGAATAGAAACCTCAACCATCGAAAAGTACTTGTCTTGGCTAAATTTAAATGAGATTTTCATAATCAGCATAGGCGAAAACATAGAAAAGTCGTCATGTTAAAGAAAATCGTGGAGTTGGAGTTAATGCAACAATTTACTCAATAAAAAAACTCAACGTTAATCGGTTAATATGTTTAATTTTTTCATCACGATTGTGATACGGAGAGAGAGCGACGAGAATCGGTTAATACGTTTAATTTAGTTAGATTTTAGCCTGGTTTTCTTCTGTAGAGAGCGACGCCATATTGTATAATTTCTGGGCGTTCATTTAATTATTGTAGAAGTGGATTCCGGAATATGCGAATAGCCAGGTATCAGCCAATAAAAATGGGCGGAATTTGAGAAAGGAAATTTTATTTTTTTAAATCGGTGAATGGAAAGAGTATGTTATGTGCATGTATGTAATAACCAGTTAATGAAGATGCAAGCACAATATCGTGGGAAAATATAGAATTTGACCCGGTCTCAACTTGTAGCGGTGGGAGCACTAAATATTAAGAGAAAAATAGGAACTCCTTTCTCTGTAGATGTAGCGATTGTGATGCAATGTAGCATTTTATTATCACGAGTGACGCTAACAGAAATGGTACATAAGATATTGGTGTAAGGGTAGATGTATTGAATTTGTATATGGCATCAATTGCTGCAAACCTACAGTACTTTGGACCAGAGGAAAATTTCTGCAATCAAAATATTATAATCGAGATTATTATTATTATCATTATTATTATTATTATTATTATTATTATTATTATTATTATTATTATTATTATTGTTGTTGTTGTTGTATTTGTTGTTGTTGTTGTTTTTGTTGTTAATTTATGTAATTTTACTTTTTACTGTTTGCTTGCACGCACGTATGTGTTCTTGTGTATTTCTTGCCCGTCAAATAATCCTATTTGACTTTCTAATAATTTCGATTTATTTCATGTTTTTTGTCTTTTTTGCTGATTTATTCTTAATCCATTCGTCTCCTTCTTTTATCCATTGTTCTCCTTCTTTTATCCACAGAAGAAAAGAAAATCAGCCAATATTTCACGGATTTCGTGATTTTGTTGTAATCAACGATAGCAAACGGGAATTGTTCGTCAAATTGAAATTCTTGCATTTGACCTGAACACATTCGAGTTTATATTCCCAAAGTCACTTTTCCCCGTTTCATATTATTTACATTATTCGGGCTACCCTTCTTCTCTCGAAAATTATTATCACATTTTGGCTGATCTAATCTTCGATCTTTTTCAGGTGTATTTTACCAAACTTAAGAAACTTTCTGCCAAATTCGGGAATCTTGAACAGAAACGTTTATTTGATTCATGGAGAACCATGAACAAGCTCCGTCAGCCATGACAAGGTAGAAGTCATAAGTAATTCGTCATTGTACTCCGAGTATGGCCCACATTGAGGATTAAACCCTCAATCTCCAGAAGAACAACTTAATTTTACCAAGTACTTTATCCGTTATGCCATAGTTCCTTGCGAGTCTGATTTTCACAGAAAGATCCTCGAATTCAACAAGGTACACCGCAAGAAGACCGGAGATTACATAAGCTGAAACGTTGGGCAAATAGCACCCAAAATGAGAACAGTAGTCTGAAGAATGCCAATAACACGAATTATCAATCCTTATATAAAAAAAATCAAAAACAGTTCAACGTTTTAAGTTTAATCGTAAATGATATTCATAAGTGACATAAAATGAATAATACCTCGATCAAATAACTCACTCCAAATTTGGCATCTCTCTGCCTGTTTATCAAGTATTTTAATGGAATCAAAGCACTTTGAAATTCCCTCCCGGGTCCCTGTTTCTCTGACTATACTGGCATGCAGAAGTTTAAGTGTGTTGTGAGCAGATACCTAGCTGCCCAACTCCCGAAACAATATCCCCGTAATTTTTTTTCCCAAATAGTAACCCCATACAAGAAAGTGGCACTGTGCTTTGTTTGAGGTGAAATAACATTAAAAATCAAAATATCCCAACACATTTTCTTAAAAACGATAAAGAGATAAAATTATAAAAATAGCAGTCACGTGATCTCTTCTCGATTACGCCCGCAAGGATAAACATTTTCCCGCCCAAATCAAATTCACTTCTGTGAGCCGATGTCAGCCTATAAAAATCGGAATTGCAGCATACACTAGTGAGGGATAAAATGCACTAATTAATCCGATATCTAACAAAAAGGATCATGTTTTCATATAAGCAGAGATAAAGATAAAATACAAAAATAGCAGTAATGTGTCCTGTTTCAAATACGCCCGCAGGAAATAATTCAAATTTCTCAACGCTTCTCTAGACTCTCTCTGTCTCCCCTCCACACACACACACACACATACACACACACACACACACACACACACACACACACACACACACACACACATATATATATATATATTATCATTATTATTATTATGGACATAGCCTGACGAATCTTCACGAGAATGAAATGCGAAAAATTCTGAGTGCATTAATTGACATATATATTTAAAAAACTTTATAGGCACTTAATTTCCTCCAATTCTTGTGTTAATTGCCGATGGCCTTGAGGTAAAAGTGCAGGTTTACGAAGTCAATAGGGTACTTTGTGACTGGATTCGGATATCCCGACCATCATTAATCATAACTTCCTCAACTAATGATAGCGGAAATATGAAACACTAGTGTCTGTAGATATAAAAATAATTGTTGATATATATATATATATATATATATATATATATATATATATATATATATATATATATATATACATTTTAAAAAAAAATTTTTTATTACATTTTCACCCCAAACAAGGCACATTGCCACTTTGGTGTAGGGGGCTACTATCAGGGGAAACATCTACTGGGGTACTATGTAGTGATTAGGGCAGCGAGATGTTGGTTCACGTTGCACTTGAACTTATGCATGTCAGTACAGTTGGGGAAGCAGTGACCCGGAATGGAATTCCAAAGTCTAGCAGTTCTGGGGAAGAAACTACTGGAGTAGAAATATCTTTTACATCTAGGGATCTCTACAGTGTGGGGGTGGGATTTTGCAGCTTGTCGGGTCTGTCGAGGGTGTTCACGTCGTGGGGGCACAAGTGCTTGCAGTTCTTCAGAGCATTCACCATTATAATACTTGTAGAACAGGCAGAGGGATGCAACGTTTCGACGATGGGACAGAGGCTGAAGTTTAGATGCCAGTTTAGGGCCTATCAGATTTGCGACTCTCTTTTGAACCCTGTCAAGGAACGAGAGACTAGTAGCCGATGCACCGGCCCAAATATGACAGCAATACTCCATACATGGGCGAATAGTGGCCTTATAGAGGTACAGGATACTTTTGGGTGTTAGAAGTTTTCTAGCACGGTAGAGAGAGCCCACCTTCCTTGCAGCGGCCCTGGCAATGCCCTCGATGTAATTGTTCCAACTCATGTTTCCTGTGAACGTTAGGCCAAGGAGCTTGAGAGACGTACTCTCAGATAAAGAGTCGTTCGCCATTGCTATAGGTGGTAGAGAAGGTTTCTTGTAATTATTGAATGAAACCAGTTTTGTCTTGGTGGCATTGAACGTTACCATCCATTTTTGTCCCCATTCCACTACTGATTGGAGGTCATCCTCTAGTGTTTCTGCCATTACTTTAGATATATGTTCATTTGTTTTCCTGTCGTGCCTGCTATAGAGTGTGGTGTCATCAGCATATATACCCATCTCAGAGGCAATTTTGTCGGGGAGGTCATTTATGAATATCAAGAACAGCAGAGGTCCAAGGATAGATCCCTGGGGCACTCCCGCATTTATATCATATTGTTTAGATGTACGACCGTCGAGGACAACCTGGATTTTTCTCTTATCTAAGAAGGATTTAATTATGTTAAGTATTCTACCAGTGATACCGTAAGATCTAATCTTCCTGAGGAGACCCTCATGCCATACCCTGTCAAAAGCCTTAGATATATCTAGAGCTACCGCTCTGCCCTCTCCCGCTTTGTCCAGTGAATGGTATATGCGTTCAGAGATTACAGTGAGGATGTCTGCCGTGGAACGGGCTTGTCTAAATCCATATTGATGGTCGGTCAGAAGTTTAGCATCTGTAAGGTGCTGGACTAGAGCATGGTTAATTAAGGTCTCAAATATTTTGGCAAAAAGTGGGAGGAGGCTAATAGGGCGATAATTTAATGGGTCAGTTCTTTCGCCAGAATTCTTGAATACTGGTACTACAGAAGCAGTTTTCCAACAGGTCGGAAAGCAAGATTCATTAAGGCATTTGTTGTAGAGTTTGGAGAGAACTGGAGCTACTTCGGCTGAGCACTTTTTTAATAGCACAGCTGGGATGAGGTCGGGTCCACATGCTTTGGAAGTGTCAAGGTTTTTTATGATAGCATGCACCTGAGCAGGGGTGATTATCAGATCGTCTAGCGTGGCGTCTGTCCGCATAGGAAATTGAGGTAGGGGGTGGTTTAGAGGGTCCAGTGTGGAGTTTGAGGCAAACCGACTGGCAAGCATGTTAGCCTTCTTGGCTGCTGAGCAAAGAACCTTGTGATTGTTGGTTAGTGGGGGAATTGTTGATTGCCCATTATATATATATATGTAACTACTTCATTTACTCACATGAATTAATATACGAAAAGTATAAATTTATAAATTTATGCGTAAACATTGAGCATTTACTTCAACAGTGCTCAATACGTACGTAGAGCTAGTTAGTAAGTTATAAAATATATATGGCGACTAAGCTACACTAAATATTCTGCGTTTCATCCACTCTAGGATTCTTCAGGCTTATGTGTAGCTTAATCGCCATATATATTTTATAACTTACTATATATATACGTATATTGACGTCAGCGGGAGCGGCGCGGGTATCTATGCATGCATGCACGCTTATGTACATATATTTGCACACCAGGGCGGAGATGTATGCGTACATGTGAACGTTTCTTTAAGTATATATGTGTGTACGTGCGCGTGTGTGTGCTCGCGCACGCAGCCGCTAGCTAACACTCTCCAAACAATTAACAACAAATAAAAACCAAATAAATAAACCGAATCATAGCCCCCCCCACCTCCGAACCTAAGCAAACACCCAACAGGTCAAGACATACTTATCAAGAAATCATCTCACCAACGAGACGCCAAAAACTTTAACATTAAGACTCGAATTTTAAGGTAACCCCCCTCCTCCTACCCCCACATATCCCCCTTCCCCCTCCATGTATACCAATGCCCTCAGCCACACCAGAAATGAACTTTCCAGGCCCTCCCCCACAAGGTCCTTAAACTCCAAAACTAAAACATTACCGACATATCAAGCACCCCTCCCACCTTTCCCCCTTGTTCCCTTCCTCTTTTTTCCGCTCTTCTCACACCCCTCCCCTGGCATCATTCACTCTTTAATCCCATCATAACGAACATTTCTGTAAAATTCTGAGGGAGCTACAGACGGCAAAAAAAAAACGGCCGGGTAGCTGAAACAATAATGTAACTTAACAAAAAGATACGGTAATAAAAAATAAAACGTATATATATATATATATATATATATATATATATATATATATATATATATATATAATACTAAATGTGTTTATCAGCATTTGTTTCCTCAATAATTTTTCTAATATACTTTAATAACGTAAAGTACATGTGTTATATACAGGGTTTTGAAACGTTGGTAGGTATATATAGATAAAAACAAAGTGTAATAAGTCTTCAGACGTACCTCTCCACCGTACTGTATATCGATACTCTACGGCTGACTGGGATAGCTTCCGTACATTTATATCTGATCTACCCCTACATTCCATGTTTAAAAAGGATGTGTCCTTCATAGTATCAGACTTGACCGAATGATTAATTGTAGGCATAGACCGATTCATACCATCCAAAAAATTCCAACAAAAACCTAACAGCCAGCCATGGTTCTCCCCAGAATGTGCTGCTGCCATCGCGCACAGAAATCACTTTTTCCATAGCTACCAATGTAATAGATGTACTGAGACTAAAGCTGCTTTCAGGACTGCCAGCAACCACTGTAAAAGAGTAATAAAATATATGCCCACTCCGTTAAATCCAAAGTAGCTGAGCAGCGGCTTGGTTCCCACCAGTTTTGGCAAATAGTAAAGAGGATCCTGAACATACGTGCGTTCTATCCCAACCATCGTCAATGGAGCTGAGGTCATCTCGTCAGCATCAGACAAGGCCAAACTATTTACCAAGAACTTTGCAGCTAATTCTACCCTATGCGACGAAGGTCATCAACTCTCCGTATTTCCTTTTATAACAGACAACACGCTATGCAACATACAAATATCTGTGCATGAGGTCGCTAAGCTAATCAAGAACCTTGATTCCAGTAAAGCAACTGGCCCTGACGGCATTCCAATTATAGTGCTTAAAAAGCTCCAACCAGAACTTGCTCCCATACTTACAAAACTGTTTAAGCGTTGCCTTACAGAAAAGTGCTTTCCAACACCCTGTTAAAACCTCATCAGTATGCCCTGTATTTAAGAATTCAGGTAAAAGTACAGACCAATAAGTCTCCTGTGTGTCATGAGTATGTTGCTGGAATCCATATTAAATAGAGAAGTAGTCAACCACCTCAGCAGAAATAACCTTCTTAGTGACATACAATATGGTTTCCGTTCTGCCAGACCTACAGCAGATTTGCTAACGGTTATATCTCATAGGATTAGTGAATCTCTTGACAAAGGCTTCCTCACTAGGGCAATTGCTCTTGGCATATCAAACACCTTCGATAAAGTATGGCATAAGGTCTACTTCACAAGATTTCCAGCTACGGTATAACTGGAAATGTTTTCTCTATCATTAAATCATTTCTCTCTGATAGGCTCATAAAAGTAGTGGTCGATGGGCAGAAATCAGAGGCACTCAGTATTAATGCTGGAGTCCCTCAGGGGTCCATCCTGGGCCCAACTCTCTTCCTGATCTACATCAGTGATCTCCCAAAACACATGCTTAAATTATTCGTAGACATCTATGCTGATGACACGACCATCTATGGCAACACATCAAAGGCCATAAATGACAAAGTTCTCTCTAATTCTCTCTCCTCTGATCTCGAGCGCGTGGTACAGTGGGGGAAGAGGTGGCTGGTTGCTTTTAATACATCTAAAACCAAGTTCCTATCTTTACATCATCAACGCTCTGATCCTCATCTGGCATCAAATGAAATGGGTGGCTCTCGACTAGGGGAGGCTCCATGTTTTGATAAGCTTCTGGGCTTGACCTTTACTCCTGATCTGAAATGGAACACGTGCATCAAGTCTATTGCCAAGGTCGCTGGGAAAATGGTAGGATCCTTCTACCGCTCCAGAAGATATCTCACTGCTGATGCAATTCTCTATCTATATAAAAGCCAAGTACGTCCAAGGATGGAATACTGTTGCCCCATCCGGGCAGGAGCTGCTATAAACACTATCTCCTGCCTTGACAGAGTACAAAATAGACTTCATAGCTTATTGGGGGATGCCCTTTTCTCTTCCCTGCAGCCTCTCTCCCACAGGAGAGACGTTGCGAGCCTGTCTTTGTTTTATCATTATTTCCATGGCAAGTGCTCGTCTGAACTCCAATCTCTGGTCCCCCCTCGCCGATCTTTCACAAAAAACACCGTCTAGCTGAAACAACTGTCAAAATTTTTCCCCACTGTTTATCTGTGCCAAAATCGAAACGTAGATTCCATGAACAAAGCTTCTTTCTCAGAAGTGCACGACTGTGGAACTCTGCTCCATCTGCCTGTTTCCCACTTGGCTACAACTTGGATGTCTGCAAGTCCAACATAAACAAATTCCTGATGGACCGCTCCCTACAGTAAGACACTTTATCAAATCCCAACGCTAACGTACTGTACACGCAATAACCCTTATCCTCGAGTGGCTTCAGGGCCTTGGTAAGTCGTGACCACCTTGTAAAAAATATTTGGGTTAGTGTGTGTATATACATAACTATATATATTTTATATTGGTCATATAGTGGTCATGTCAATGTGTGTATAACACGTAAGGGATTATTCACAAGAAATGTACAGATTGAAAAACTTTGAAGGGGGACAATACCTTCTTGTCTGATAGGTTCCATTCAACCGATTCTTAGTTCACCTGTTTAGACCATCAAACCTGGATTAATGATCTTCAACTTCTCTACAGAAATAGACTAACACAGAAATCCTCGATAGAATAATATTTACATGTCTTTATTTCCGGTAGTCCCTTTTCTTCTCGAAGTTTCTGGCACTTTTCTTATTCACATTTCCAATCTTTTGGATTTAACCCTCCTAGTTATTCGGAAAACCCAACTTTTCTTTTTAGCTCCCAAAACCAAATTAAACTAACTCTATCCCCACGTCTCATCCTTAGATTTACGTCATCTTAACTGACCTCTACGTCAAACTACGTCGGACTGCTAGAGGTCAGACCTATTAAAAATTATTGTTATTAATTTAATCATCCTAAAAACCCATTTTATTTATAATATTTATCTAAATATTATCTTTCTAGTTTGTATTTATATAAACATTTATGTCAATTAGAATTTATTTTCAAATAACCAATTTATCCTAGGCTAGCAAGATTATTTGGCATTGTCCGGTATTGATTGTGCTACATATGCTAAAATATAATTCAGTGCTGAGATTGAGTTATGTTAAAAAAAAACCAACTATATTAACTGTTCTAATTAACCGCAATTTATCTTAAACTGAACAAGTAATCTTTCTTTCTGGCTCTCTACCCTATCTCTGTCTTAGTCTGCATCACTCCTCTCTCAGCTATCTATATGTTTCTCACGCCTTGTTTTGTTTACTATTACTCGTTTGTTCAACTTTAACGGTGTGTCTCGTTTTTAATCAGCTTTCGTTGCATCTAACACTTTTTTTAGAACAATTGTGAATGTTTACTATTGGAGAAGTAACAGAAATCCCTCAATCAAACAACGAATGGGTTCAGTGGGTGCCGTTGTAACCTGTGGAATTGCTATGACGAGTGAAAATTCTCAGTGGTCGCGTACTGATACTGTCGGTAAATGTATGAACCGGTCCTCTCAAGCTATGGATAAGATAGCAACTTCTACTGAAATAATTGTATGCAATAAATCGTTTTTCTTTTACTGGTGATAGCGAGGGGGGGCGCGGCTTATCACGGTCAAAGTCCGATGGATAGTGAGTGTAGACAGCGAGAAAACACTGTAATGATCAACAAGAATTTATTTACATTAGACTTGAAAACGACCATGTTTTAGTCAGCTGGGAATCAGCCCAACGGTATTGTGTTCCATTAACGGATAGTCCCAGGAACGAAAATGTGCTCATTGAAATTTTCGTTTAGATTTAAGCACAAATAGAGACATTGTTGACTGTTGTTGTAGTTAAAGGAATATTTGTTGCGAATGTTTTGCAAGATGACCTGCTATGAAAATACTGATAGAGCAAAGATGGACTCGCAACGTCTCTTCTATGAGAAAGAGGAGTGGGAGGGGGGGAGAAAAGGTCCTTACCCACTGGATTTGGAAGACGGTTTTGTAACCTATCAAGAGGAGGGAATAGACTTTAAAAAATCTTAAAAACGGTTGATGTACCGTAAACCAGGAAAGATCAACTTTTAATTGGATTTGGGCATTAAATAATTTCAACTGATACGCTTTGAAACAAAACAAAAGTTGCTGTAATCCAAAAATATTTAATTGAGTTTTAGCATTAAATAAGCCGAACCGTAAAACACAACAAAAGATTGCTCTCGCTATTTTTATGGAAATCGCTCCAGACAAAGCGTGAAGCCACTTGATCTAAGGAGCTGAAAATACTACTTTTAGAAATCAGACAACGGTAAGTGATAAATGGCTTGGTTCTAACCCAGTAAACTGTAATACTTCCCCCTTTGTGAAAAACATCGCTCATGGAATGTGAGGACTAAAGGATGAAATAAGGGAAGTGAGAGTTACGAAGCTGCCGAAAGTAAACTTTCTACTTTTCTGGCATATCAAACATTTTTAAAGTTATTTAATGCATCTAAAGAATTGATATGCTGTAAAACAGCGAGACGGGCATTTTGTTGCATTTCGACAAAACACACCTTAGAAAAGGGTCGTTATGCCGTAAAACAGTTCAGATCAGATTTTTATTGTGTTTTGAAATTAAATAACTTCAAAATATTTTGAACAACTGTGAGTTTTGATATGCATAGATTTGCTTATCAATGAGGCTCCGCCCCCAAAGTGACGTGGCACAAAGAATAAAGTTGAGAAGGCAGGACAGTTGAGTTCTTGGAACCGAATTAAACAGGTTGGAGTGTGGAATGTCGTACGAACACTGACAAGAATCCATTTTTTTTACACCATAACGATTACTACACTACCACCTTACATTCGTTAGCCCGTATCCCAGAGTGGCCTTTGGGCCTTGATAAGTCGTGACTCCCAAGTTAATAAAAAAATCACAACGGTAACATAAACGGAAAGAAGTCTTTATTTTGTTGAAAAGGGTCGATGTGCCGTAAAACAAAACAAGACAAACAATGCGCTTATATGCCGGTTCAATCAATACTGAGAAATGCAAACGAAACTAAAAATCAGCCTCATCACTTTCGTACGGTAATCATTGTGTAATTTTCCATCGAGTGGGCGCCAATAACTTGTGTACGCCGGCAATAAATCATTGCACTGGGAATCGGTTTTATCGTTGGATTCCCCCGATTCGCAACGGAAGCTTTCCATCTAAGTTGATTAACGAAGAAGTGGACTATTGACTTTAATTAAGTGAGTGACCTCTTTCAATCACTTTGTTTGCCTCGAAGATCGATCGCCGTTCGATATTACAAACATTACACGATCTAAGGCAGAATTAAAAAGAAAGGAAAAGCATCGTGATACTTTCGAAGGATACGCATACACCCACACATGTACTGACAATAGAGAGCTACAAGGGCCGTCCAATAAGTTTCTAGACTTTTCTTGTATGGGCACTTTTATTTACACACATGAAATTCTAAGGTTTTTTTTAACTAGGAAGTAACCACTTATCAAGGCCCGGGGGCCACTCGGGGATAAGGGTTATTGCGTGTACAGTAATCAATGGGGTAATATCGTAGTAATCGCTAGTAATGGAGATCTGATAAAGTGCCTTACTTAAGGGGGCGGTTCATCAGGAACTTGTTTATGTTGGACCTGAAGACATCCGAGTTGTAGTCAGGTGGGAAACAGGCAAACGAAAGAGAGTTCCACAGGAGTGCAGTCCTAAGAAAGAAACTTTGTTCATGGAATCTACGTTTAGCTGTAAGCACAGATAAAGAGTGGGGAAAATTATTGACAGTAGTTTCAGCTAGACGGGTGTTTTTCGTGAAAGATTGGCGAGGGGGGGGACCAGGAATTGGAGCTTAGACGAGCATTTCCCATGGAAATAATGATAAAACAGCGACAGGCTCGCAACGTTCCTTCTGTGGGGGAGAGGTTTCAGGGAAGAGACAAGGGAATCTCCCACTAGGCTATGAAGTCTATAGTTACATTCGAAGTAATCTTCTCCGGCTGCAATGCACTTGCTGTATTGTTCCAACAGCTTCTGGAAGACCCCCATGGAAGTTCTCTTGTATGAGCGTGTTAATGACCCTTGTCCAAGGCTCTTTCATCTCCTCAATTGTCTCACAACGACATCCTCTAAGGTTTTCCTTGAGTTTAGGGAATAATTGAAAGTCACAGGGAGTAAGGTTTGGATTATAGAGAAGGTGAGGAACTGTCTTGATGCCCATCTTTGTCAAAGTCTGTGCTAAGGATGGAGTTGTGAACTGGTGCATTGTCCTGGTGGAAATGTCACTGACCCGATTTGAACAGTGTTGGCCTTTTCCTAGAGAATCACTTCCTGAACTCGTATGTTATTCTATTGGCTTTTCCTCGGAGCTGAGTATGATACGTGGTTCCACACGCAAACATTGAGAGCAGTGACCCAAAATGTGCTCAAATGAAAAATGAGGACACCATGCGGATGATGTATCTACTCTGATCATACTCGCTTTTATTTATTTATTCATCTTGACTATTGACAAATGAGTCATCACTTATCAAAGCCAAAAACACTCGAGGATAAGGGTAACTGGGATGGACAAATTTCTTATGGCTGCAATCACCTTCTTCAGCAGAGCTTAACTACAACGGACAGCAACTCAATACAGCTTTCGTATAGTGAGATTCTGTACTCCATGTAGGGGTTATTTATCCATTTATTTATTTCGGACTATTATCCTCATCTTTTTTAGTTGTTGTTTCACGACGTTTCGGCCAACTATTCCGTAGTTGTTGTCGTCTCACTACGTTTTTGGTCAACTTTTGGCATTTAATTGCTGAGGATGCAGTTAGGAGATTCGGCGTTCCTATCCCGTCGCAGTTAACCATCTGAAGAAGGCCAGAGGAATAGTTGGCCGAAACATCGTGAAACCACAACTAAAAGATAAGGATAATAGTCCGCAATAAATAAATGAATAAATATTATAAATTACTCATTTCAATATGAATTCCAATTAATAAAATAATATGGAAGGGGTTGTATGTATGATGCATATTTCTTGATGTTTATATATATTTACGCGTCGATATATTTGTGCCTATTGATTGTCTAGTGATGGTTTAAACCGGGCATATAACAATTATAATATTAAAGAACAAATAACAGTCTCTGGGGTTTTACATCGGCCAATGGTAAAACCTACCTGGTCAATAATGGGTTGATCTTGATTTGACGGATTCTTGGAAAAACTGCAAACGAAGATTCGTACAACCCAAAATCTTGGTGGTAGTTACAGCAGCTTTATTTCGGATGTTTTCCCCCTTGAAAAACTAGTCCTAGACTTTTACTATCGACATTTTTCTCTACTCGAAGCCGTTATTGTCCGTGGACCGCCCATCTTCCTCTGTTGACCGACCACGTCTGTTCTGACTCCCAACTCTTGACTAACTGATGCGTGTATTTTTAAGTTCGTTACATCATTTTGTTTATATTCTAACACTCTTTTTCATCAAGTTAACATTTATGTTTGTGCTAGTTATGAAAGCGAACATTCCTTTCTATCAAAACATTTTAACATAATTTTATCTGTAAATAATTATTTCGCTATGATAACATTTTTCTGGCATGCTATTTTTACGAATATTTATAACGATCATAAAAATCGTTGACCAGCACATCTTTCGGTATTGCCCAGTCAATATCTAACATTTCTATCTGAATTGAGTCAGAGTCCCTTCTAGAAGATATATCTTTCACTGGAAACAACCAAACACTATACCAGTAAGACGGAACTTAGTTTTCCTGATGTAAGAATTGTAAGCTTTCCATCCGTTCTTATGGTCCCGTAGTTGTGAAAGTTGAAAACCGCCACAAAAAAAAAAAGAATCAAAAGTGAGACTCTCGAATTTTATCAATAAATCTCCAAAAGGGAATAATCTGAAACGAACGAACTCCATTAAATTTTCTTTTTGTTTCCCTCTCACTGAACTGATGTGATCCCAATTCGTCATGTCAATTTTATCGTTTTCCCGGAAGAAAAGTTTCTCCTATTTTTGACATGTCAATTATCTCAGCGAAAATTCACGCAAACAACAAAAGATGATAGTTTGTGTAAGCGAACGCTCGGTATCGTACAAAAATAACAAAATTCTATCTTGTAAGCGGAACGTTTTGGGTTCAATCCCTGATGAATGCTACATGGCGCGACACTTACTGCTACAGGTCCTGTGAAAAAAAATGAAGCATTTCCGACTACACTAGATATTTTCCCTTATTAGGGAGTTTTTAGCGTTTTGGGGGGCTTTCGCAATAAGAAGTTGGCCCTTGAGACCTTTGTATGAGGATAGCAAAGATACCCATGCAGCGGTTTCTAACATAAACGTCTCTCTGGCGCTTATCTCTCTTGCAAGATCCGCATTGATTTTCCGCGCTTTTCAACAAATATTGTGATGATACTTCCTGCTAGCCAACGATTCCACATGCCCTTAACAGTTCTCCAGCTCACTTTTCGCGGCCTTCAAGCTATTCAATTCCTATTTTATTTATTATTTATTATGATCCATGTCACTCTCTATCAATATCTCAGTGCTTTTTCAGTCACCCATGGTTTCCAGCTCTCAAACAAAAATAAAACATAGAAACAACTATCAGTAGTGCTTTACCGTTATTCAATTCTCCGATACATAAGTTTCGGCCGATATAACCCCTACCTTTCTTCAAGTGCGTCTTTTCTAATTCGAAAAATTTTATGTCGAATCTATACGGAATTTCAGAGTTGAACTCTTTTATTTAATCTACGAGGGTAGATTTGTTCTTATTTCGTTAATTATAGCCAAGTAAAAGTCTTAAGTATTGTTTAGTTAGCATCGCCTGTAATGAAGATTGAATCTTCAATCATTAGTTTAAATGAAACCGTTGAGGGAATGAAGTTAAATTAAAATTCGAAATATTTCGCGGCATTCGTAATTATTAGTCCATTGTAATTTAAATAACAGTCTTGAATTTCGAGGTAACACGTGGGAAACCAAATAAAATTATCCCCTAATCATTAATTTGTTTAAATTAATCATTAATTTGTTTGAATTAGATTATTGATTACAGAACGCGTGTCATAATTAATGCAAGTGACTGAACCACACATGTGTAGAAGTAATCTCTTTCTATAACGTTTGCTATATATATTATACACACGGAAACATACACAAAGATTAAACATCGTTCTTATTGAATCATCCATATGATGAGCTAAGAAGTATTGGTTAAAAATCGAATAAGGCATTTTGTTAAAAAAAATTGTAACCTGTAACCAATAAATTAATCTTATAGAATTTAATTCGATAGAGTAGTAGTAGTTGTGTTAACTTTTCTTCATAGTACAAGATGGCAGCCCACTGCAAATGGTTCCATGTGAATTGTTTTGGTTCTTTCTGAATTTTACCTATTACAGTGCTATGCATTTTTCTCTTTGAAAACTTTCTGGGTTTTTTTTTGTTTTTTTCTGATGGGTGCACGGAAAAATATCCAACATTGACATACAAATATTACTTGTTCCCCGTGAACGAAACAGATCTGTAAAATGTATTGAGTTTCTATTTTAGAAAAAAAAAAATGATTGATAAGATGAATAAAACCCTTGCCTTTAGAACATAATAAAATTGTTATATATATATATATATATATATATATATATATATATATATGTGTGTGTGTGTGTGTGTGTGTGTGTGTGTGTGTGTGTGTGTGTGTGTGTGTGTGTGTGTGTGTGTGTGTGTATATATATGTGTGTGTGTGTGCGTGTGCTTGTGCGTGGGTGTGTGGGGGTGTGTGTATTAAGACAGGGAGAGAGAGATAAGAGTCTATATTCAAAATCTTAAAATGTTGACCATCTTACCGTCTATTTCTTTAAGTATGCTGAAATGCTTAATTCTTGACAGCACCTGTTTCTGTGCTACGAAATTGGTGCTGTCAAGAACTGAACATTTCAACACACGTAAAAATAATATATATATATATATATATATATATATATATATATATATATATATATATATATATATATATATATATACACACACCAAAACAAACAACATTTAAGTAAATCGCGATATATCCAGACAGTTGGCGAGATGGGTCAGAGGTAAGGGGCTTCGGCTCATTATCGTGGGGTCCCGATTTCGAATCTCGCTATGTTCAGCCACTCTGATGAGTAGTAGACGACGAAACACGTGTCAGTGGATAATTATATTAAAAAAAATATATATATATGTATCAGGTAATCGCATAAACTAATAAACGCATCATTTGACTTTTAGAATATATATTCTAGGAAACACGGTAAATAACAGCTAGATTTTTTTTTTCTTTGTAAATTTCAAAATTTAGGAGTTATGTATAGGTACAGCTTGATATATATATATATATATATATATATATATATATATATATATCGTTGTATAGAATGAACTCTTAAACTAATAAACCGATTATTATGAATTTCGGAATATATATTCTCGGCAACACGGTGAGTATCATGGAATTATAATAATTTGTTTAACTTTACAATTTAGGGGGTGCACCCACTCGAACTCGCATTACGCCCAAACAATTTTTAAAATAAGTTAGATACAGCAAATCTAATTAGGAAAATAATTGCTTTCCATCAAATTTTGAATTATAATGAGTAATACATTGTTTAAGATCGCTGTGCACGCATGAGCGTCAATAATATGTAAAACCAAGATCTATTAAACTTATTATGAATTATGGAATATGTATTCTAGTCAACATGATGAGTAATGTGAGCAAATTATTATTTTTGCTGAAAACCTTACCATTTAAGGGGTGCCATCGAAACCGTCCCAATATCTCTAAAGAAGGAACAAACATTTACAATTGAAACTAATTTTACATTTATTTTTATACCTGTCCTGGGACGGGTGTTCTATTACTTATATATAAACGGAGAAAATATAACCTTTCCTAACAGTTCTTTTTATGTGACATTAATTTCTAGCAGCTAAATGTCAAGCTCTATGAATTTGATCGCTCACCGCAATAATCATCAAACTATCTGTAATACAATAACATCAACGTTTAATGTATTTACGCAAGAATGCCGATATCTTCAGACAGCCTGATTTGGTATCATTAGAATCTGACACGTTTAAGACTAGATGGATCGAGCTTCAGAATATTACTTCTTCTTTCTGAATGTTTTTCCTTTTTTTCACTCCAAATGTAACATAGTGCATTTAAGCGCGTGGGAAAATATCAGCAGCAGCGAAGAATTGCTGGTTTGCGAAGATATTAGAATCAGTAGCCGGAAAAAAGGCATATGCAAATTATGAAGTGTGCGCAAGCTTGCACAAGAAGAAAAAGGAAAATAGACACCATGTGGTCGGGAAAGCAAAATGTGGATCGAAGAAAAATTGATGTGTAAAGCCTAGAATAAGAATGGGCCGGCTGTGGCAGGGATGCTGTCGGAGGAAGAAGATACGTGCATCAGGATAGATGGAGATATTGCAGTGAGAGATTTTTTAAGTGGTGTCGAGACGGGAGACTAACTTTAATAAATGCTTATGTTAAAAAGGAAAAGATCTCGGCCCGGATTTATTTATTTTTGTTTGTTTGTTTGTTTGTTTGTTCTTTTTCGACTGTGCCGGACGCCGTGGGCGTCCGAGAGAAGTTTGAACTGTAATGAACATGTTTCGAGCGTAACAGCAACTTTACACAAACAAATCGTATTATTACTTGGAAAGTAAGGGGCTACTATTTAGGATCGTGACTAACATGGGGTGTGGGGCAGCAAGATGTCTGTTCACACTATATTGTGGAAAAAACTAGAAATTACTGGTTGCTCAGGAGAGAGGGGAGTAGGTGCACTTACCTTGTTACTAACCAAAAGAGTTGTTGTTTCCTAGAAGCGTTATAAAGCTTTACCTTGGTCATGTGATGGTGATCACATGACCTTTTCAGACTTATAAAGGGAGGTAATCAAACTCCTTGTTGTTGTTACAATTTCAGTTGTATTTACAAATTTGCTGCTGATGGTTACAATTTCAGTGGTGTTTACTTTTGCTGATGATGCTGATGATTACATTGATTACTTATTTTGTTAACTGACTGTCACGTCGCGGAAGGGGCAATTCTTTCGCAACTCTAAAGGTGAGTGTATCTTGCTTCCTTCTCGACTGAGCAGTCTTATTACTTTTAGGAAATTAATTTTTCCACAATATTTAAACTTCTGCAGGTTAGTACAGAGAGTAGAGCAGGAAACGGAAGGATTCAATAGTCTAGCAGTTCGAGGGGAGAAACTGTCAGGGTAGAAAGCTTTCCGGCATCTAAGGACCTCAAGAGTGAAGGGGTAGGATTTTGCTGCTTTTCAAGTTTTTGTCGCATTCACATTAATTCATATAAATTCAGTTGCGATATTGACACAAAGAATAAATAGTGAAAAAGAAGCGAAAGAAGAAAAAGAATCAAAAGAAGAAAAAAGAGGAAAAAGAAGAGAAAGGAGAAAAAAAGAGGAAAAAGAAGAGAAAGGAGAAAAAGAAGAAAAGAAAAGAATCAAACGAAGAAAAAAAGAAAGAAGAAAAGGAAGAAAGGGTGATATTTTTCTTCTTTTTCTCATTTGGTTCAATCCTGATTGAAACAATCGATCGGACAAAATGGCCGCTAATGTTGGCTCGTCTTTCGATGTCGGACATGCTTACAAAAGTCAATTGTGTGACACCCCGCCTAAAAAAAAAATAAAAATAAAAAGGACGTGACTGAGTACTGAAGTGGGATAATGACTCATTTCAGCATTTGGCGTTTAAACACATCTTAGCGAGATTCAAGGAAGACAAGTAATTGAATCTTTTGGCTTCGTGTCGAATCTTAATGCTTCTCCAGTAAAGTCCAATCAAAACTGAGAACAGGAACGTTTTCTGGACACTTCCGGTCACTGACTGAATACTGTTATTGTCATTAATAGACTTAGTTTAGTTTGAACATGCGCAACCCGCTTGATACATCGTTAGGTTTCTTGGTATCCAATTCTGTTTAGATTGTTTTCTATCTAGAAAAAAAAATGTTGGTAAAAGTAAGTAAAACTTCTAAGTAAAAATTCTTATAAGTAAAACTTAAAATTGGCAGCGACTAACGCAGTATAATATTTTGTATATTTATCAATTATCTATTGTGGTTTATTTTCTTTAAAATAAATAATCTATAGCGATATATTCATCGGCCAATACGGGGACAATAGTGATCCCATGGATATATCTTGCCTCTACTTAGATATATCAGATGTTGAAACTACATATTTTAAGATGGAACCTGACATATATTGGCAGGAAAAAAAGTCTAGCTATGGATCCCCTTTGTCCGAGCACTAAGCAATGTATACACAGAACATTTGATGAAATGCATATAGACCAACATTGTTAAAGCATCAATGTGCTTATAATATGTGGATAGCACGTTGACACTCTGACCTCATTCGAAAGATATTCAAGCGTTTTTGTTAGCAGGTTGGCATTTTAATAAGTGTGGAAAAGGTGACGGTGATATGCGTAGTTGTCGTCGTGGTTGTGGTATGGTAGATGATTTTTATTTTGGTATTGTCAGTACGACAAGCATTTTTCCTAGCAGCGATAATCAAATGTTTGAGGGTTTCAAGTTTAAATAACGGCTTCGATAGAGTTATGAAGAACGTTCCAAAAATAATGCCTCCTTTTATTTTGCCCGAATGAATCAGAGGGGTTTGCAAAGTGCATTGTTATGATGACTGAACTCATGCGCTCATTACCTGAAAGTTTCACTTCTCTGTTGTAGATATTAACAGTGTAAGATTCTAAGAAAGCGAACCCCGTCATGAACGTGCGTTAGAAGCAGAGATGTGTCATTGAATTCCTCCACGCAGAAAAAATTGAAACGATCAACATTTATTGGCGCCTGTTGTACATTTACGAAGACGATGCAGTTGATGTTAGCACAGCTAGGAGATGGGTTCGCCGATTTCAGAGTGACGACAGAGATATCAGTGACAAAGTCCGCTCTGGAATTTTACAACCGATGTAAAAGTGCATTTATTATGGTGGTGATTATATAGAAAAATAAATCCTGTAGCACAAAATGTCGCTCATTTTAATGGTACCACTCACACTTTCGTAGCTCTTCAACATTTTAGATTTTTAGTTTAAAAAATAGGAGGTTTTAAGGAACGACCGTCGTATATTCGGTGGTGGGATGTTCTGGGCTTATTATTGTCATACACATAATTTATAATAACCGCCGCGCGCGCAAAAAAAAAAAAAAAAAAAAAAAACCATAATAATTAAATACGCACACGATCCAATGAATCTTCCCTGATTTCACGTTTCAATAATAATATTCATCGAAGACCTGGTTTTAACATCATTGACATCGCAGCAAAGAACCTCAGAACTAAAAAAAAAAATCGATAATAGATTAATTTAACTACCGCACAAATGCATTTTACTGTTCCGATTTGTTTATTTTTCCACACGTGGTTCTCCCCTAGAAATTCGTAAGTCCACCCCCTCTCTTCTTGCTCATCCGACATCCATTTCCCTCTCACCCGATATGACCCACTCCCACTTCTCCTACATCTCCTCACCTCTCTTTAATCGTTCCCTCAAAATCATCCCCCCACGTACAAGGCCCACTAACATTTCACTCACACTCTGTTCGCCCTACTTACTTCTCCGGATCACCTTCTACGCTTCACTGTATAAAACTTCGTTTTCTGACCAATAAGCTTATTTACAGCAAAGGAGGACAGTTGTATGAAGCAGCCGAAATATTTTTGGGTTTTTTTTAGAGATTTTTCCATGTCCTTATTTACTAGTAAACAGTCAGAGAGTATTCAACGACTGGATGTCGAAATTATACACATATATACAGTGAGTAGCAAAAATGTTTAGTATATTGCTGTTTTTTTTCGTATTTCTCAAGAAATATCAGTTAATTTGAATGAAATTTACACACTCAATCTTCGAACAGATATTATTTTCTAAAAATAAAACGGAAATGAAAATATACTTAGTTGACAAATATTTATTAACAAAAAAAAAAAATCAAATTATCGATTTGCAAAAGTATTTTACACACTATCAAATTTCATTCTCTAGCAGTCATCTTATCTTGCTAAAATATTTCAACCAATCAGAAAACTTATTCTTAAGTAGTCATTTCATCTTGCTGCAATATTTCAACCAATCAGAAGGCACCTCAGTGTTCCGGCTCCTTACCGATCAGTTGATAACAGCTCTCAGACATTGTGCAGGTTGCCTCTTTCATTAGTGTTTTAAAATGGTTAAAGTAAAGGAATTGACTAATGATATGTTACAATAAATCATAGCAAAGCATAAAGATTTAAAAAAGGGTACAGGAAAATAGCGTCAGAACTAGATTTAGTGGCGAGTACAGTTGGGGTTGTCGTGAGAAACGGAAAACAACGGGTGGTAATACTAAAAATCTTCTAAGAATTGGTCGGCCACGTTAATTGCTTGTAACGTGAAGAAAGAATCATTTCTGACTTGTTCAGAAATTCAGAAGGATTTGCAGGAAACAAGTATTGAAGCAAGATATTGTTGAATCATACAAGATGTATTCTAGATCATCGAGAGAGACTCAGTTGTTGAGTTCTAGACATGTGAAAGATGGTTTGTAATTTGTTTATAAATATCAATGTGAATTGGATGACTTCTGGAACAAGTTATTTGGTCAAAAGAAAAAATAAATGAACTTTTTGGAAGGCACATGCGCATCCGTGTATAGAGGGAAAAGGCACAGAATTTAAACCATTTAATGCCATTCTCACTGTAAAATTTGGAGGTGGAAGTGTGATGATTTGTGACTGCTTTTCTGCAAATGGAGTTGGAGGAATGGAAATCATAGAAGGAAAAATGAATGCAGTAAAATACACAAAGATTTTGTCAACACATCTGTTCAAGCGCCGCAGTGGGCTGTGACTTTATCTTCCAGCAAGACAATAATTCCAATCACAAGACTAAAATAATCGATTAAGAGGAGCAAGATATATAAACAAATGAAATAAGGATTAAAGTTAGATAAGAACTTTATTACATTATCATGTCATTAATGATAAAAATGGTTAAAGTAAAGGAAAAAAATGCGGGGGTATTTTTTAGGTCATGGCATTTCAAAGCAAATGTATTTAAAATCGGTGCTGCTTATTTTGCCCATATTTTGGTATCATGCCGCATTTCTCTGCTCTTTTGATGAGAAACATTTAGTTTTGAAATGCCATGGCCTAAAGAGGCTTGCCTCTCTCGCAATTTCTTTCCTTACTTTAAAGAGGTTCGCTCCCTCTTCCTTTTTCTATTTTTTTTAACCGTCTCAACCTTATTGACATGATAAATAATTTAATGAAGTTCTTATGTATCTTTAATTTTTTGGTCCCCCGATTTATTAGAGAGGGACCTATGTTTTCAGTGGCGTCCGTGCGTCCGTGCATCCGGACGATTGCCAGATAACCGTACACTAGTTTTTCCTGAAATTTTATTACATTAAATAGATGTGCACAGTAAAAAAAAATTTTTGCGAAAATTCCCGTTGCCTCCCCAGGGGCTTAAAAGAAGTCAAAAATACCCTAAAATGGCTCAAAATGACACGTGTTGTCCCATAACTTTTGATTCATCGATTAGATTTTTCTGAAACTTGGCCAAAATGTGGAGCCTATTGTTCTCAATATGAGTCCAGTATAGGTGACCCTGGCAAAATTCTGGATCATATCCCCGGGAACTTTCAGTGCTAAAAACTCCCATTTTATGTCTTTTTTTTCATATTTCTCAAGATAAACTTGATATGTATGACTATATAGTGTTTTTTCACGGTGTTAAACTCGAATATACATATGTTACGGCTTGAAACTGCACCGTTATCCATTTACATTGGGATTCAGTGTCCCCAGTTGCTCAAAAGAGGTCAAAAATGCTCTAAAATGGTCAAAATTGACAAATTTTGCCCTATAGCGTTTGATCCATCCATTAGATTTTCCTGAAACTTGGCCAAAATGTGGAGGCCATTGTTCTTAATATAAATTCAGTATGGATGACCCTGGCAAAATTCTGGTTTGCATCCCTCTGGGACTTTTAGGGCTAAAAAAAACATGCCTTTTTGGAGCTCTTTTTTCATATTACTCAAAAACTTTATATGTATGTCTATATAGTAGTTTTCCATGGTACTGAATTCAAATATATATGTCTTAAGGTGTGAAATTGCACGGTTTCTCCATTTTCTCTGTGATTCAGCGTTCCCAGGAGCTTAAAAAGGTCACAAATGCCCCACAATTGCAAAAAATGACACCTTTTACCCCATAATTTTGCACTATTAGATTTTTCTGAAACTTGACGAAAATGTGTAGATAACGTTGGCCCTTCACACTTCTCACATTCATCATTTCTTCACTATTTTTTTGTGGCGTTATTTCACATGCAGCACCAGAGGGGAACCATGCATGTGTGGCTTGTATTGTATTGTGACCGCCTAGGGGAGCGACATTGCTCCCCATTTGGGAGATTAGGACCCCTTAAACCACTCAGTAAGGCGGGATAATTATGCTGATATTATATGTTAAGCGTTAATTGGATCCCGGACAGCGGAAGGTAACCTATCTGAAGGGATAAATTTATTGTGATTTTGTAAAACAGACATATATTTTATTGTTGAGAAAAGTGACAAGAGATGTAAGATAAAAGTTAGAATGAAAGCATATATTTGTTCTTGGCCTGATGAGCACGTGTTCAGGATGTCTGGCTTTCTGGGTGAGAGAGGTCAAAGTGTTAAACTAGCGTGTGAATAAATTTGGTTCTGATCCCAGATTCACAGAAAACGCCACCCATCTCCCTTTCTCCATCACGGTCGCCATCGTGGAGAATGAAGAATAAATTGTAGAATGTTTTCTGGTGTAATCGATCTGAATAATTGTACATATGTAAAACACCTATAATTTCCGTGAATTAACTTTTTAGTAGACTAGAATCCTCTGAGTTTGTTTTCCTTTGATCTGTCTGAAAAGCTAATTGAATTTCAGCGAACGCCGACGTCGGAAACCAACAACGAAGCTTAGCTTGCGAAACGAGAGAATCCTGTAACTTATTCCCGGAAGAAGATGGCACGGTTATTAGTCTTTCTCTGCATAGGAACCACCCAGAGTTATGCATTTCTCCCATCGTTGGATGCAGCTCTGGAGACCGTTTTTGTAAAACATCCCAGGTTGGTCCTCCAACTACGATGTGACTTCAGAAATCAAGGCTGTATCATCTGGGAAACGCTTTCCATTCAAAAACAACTTAATAGCTGGGAAGAGATGAAAGTCAGAGGGTGCAAGATCAGGAGAATATGGAGAGTGGAGCAAGATTTCATAACCACACGCCCGTGCTTCTGATCTGGCGACATGCGAGTTGTGGACCGGAGTCTTGTCCTGGATGAAGAGGATTCCTTTGCTGATCTTGCCCCGCCTCTTGATTTTGATAGCATCACTACTCCGTCCTGATCCCAGAAGACTGTGAGCATGACCTTGCCAACGGAGGGCTGCACCCTTGCCTTATTTGGAGGTGGTGAGTCCAAGTGCTTCCACTGTATTGACTGGGATTTGGTCTCTGGATCATAGTGATGGACCCAGGTTTCATCCTGTGTAATTAGTATTTTGAAAAACTTTGACTAATCTTCTTGGAACGTCTCTAAATTCATCCTCGAGCACTCGACGCGTTCTCGCTTCTGGAATCGTGTGAGCAACCTAGGAATCCATCTGGCAGACACATTATGCATATGCAAATGGTAATGAATGATAGTTTACACAGATCGTGTACTAATCTTGACATCTTGGGCTATTTGGCGAATAGTAATGCGCCGATCTTCCAAAATGGCAGCCTCAACTTGACGGACAGTTGCCTCATCAATGGCAGAAGGGGGGGGGCGACCAGGTCTGGGAGCTGTTTTCACAGACTTCCGGCCATGTTTGAATTAACGATGCCAGCGTTTTACAAGGTCATATGATGGGGAATTATCACCATAAGTTTCTTTCATTTCATCAAAAGTCTCCTGTAGATTGCGTCCTTTCAAATAAAAAAACAAAATCACTGCTTGAAATTCATTTCACACCTGACTCAGTTCAAACACCTGTAAACCAGAAAGCACAATTAGTTCAGAGCTGTAATTTGCCACATAACCCGTAGACATATAAATCATTGCACATGCAAAATTTCAGCTAGATCAGACAACTGGAAGTGGGCCAGGGGCATTACTTATTGCACGTCCCTCGTATATATATATGCAGAAAATCCTTTTTAGACACTATCCTCTGTACAGGGTTTTGTCAGGATAACCTGGTATGAGCTTACTTTTCCATGCAAGTAAACCCTGATTAAATATTCAAAATAACAGTATTCGCTGTCAAAATTAGGTATCCTCTATAATGCTTGACTACACTGGCTTTTACACGGAATAGTGCATCTTCTTCAAGTCATGCAACCTCAAGTAACAACACGAAACTGAATACTCCACCAGATCAGATGAATTCTTTTTCTGGAATCTGGTAAGACCAATAGACTAAAGGAAAGAAATATAACATATTTAAATGGTAAATTGGAGAAAGGGAAATAAAGTTTTCAAATTTTATACTAACTCAGTGTTTGAGAGATAAAGGTGAACTAAATGGAATATTCGAATATCTATGTGTCTCATATAGAAATCAAATGTTAGTCCCAGGAAGAAGTAAAATGAAAAAAAAAAAAAATTGAAAAATTGAAAAAAATTTTTAATTTGGATCTACGAATTTTACAAATTTTTAACAAAGGTCATTGATTGAATCTTATTACTAAATGCATCTTCATACTTGGACGTACATTTGAATCTTCATTTTGCATCTGTACATCTGTATCTCTACTATCATATAAACGTCACATTGTGTGCGTGAGTTTCTTCCTTATATGTCCGAAACGGTTGAGCCTATCTTTCGCAAATTTCACCTAAATGTAAGTTAACTGTCTGGCAGTGTTCTTAGATAAGTTTTGTACAGAAATTCATCCGATAAGTATTGGAAATCGAAAAAATCCGATCTTAAAAATAGCTTTTCTCTTTTATAGATAAAAGAATAATTTTTACAAAAACAAAACACTTTACGTTACACCGGCCAAGGGAGATAATGAAATTTCAGCAAATCATTTCTTCTTAAAAAAAAAACAAATTTTGTTATAATCTGGAGATATAACTTAGTGGTAGAACATTCGACTACAGATCGAATGATCCCCTGTTCAAATCCGGATGTACTTCACCATTTTATTTTAATGTTTTTCTCATTAATGAGTTCAATTTACGATAAAAGAAAAGTTACTATTAAAAACCGCATCCAATCATTTCTTTGTTTGCATATTTTAAAACTAACCTGTAATCAGAAAGGACTTTTCCAGGGCATTTATCGTCAGTCACAAATATCAGCTGACGTGATATTGTAAACAAACACAGACGGAATTTGATGAACTATATTATCATTATTATTTTTTTATATTTTTTGCGAATTCGTCCACTGAGCAAATTATTCCTCGTAATATATAATAATCAATAGATGATTGATTCTGTACTAATACTTTCGCAATCTGAATAAATTAAAATAACATGTTTAAGCGTATTGTACGACCGGGCAACCGGCTATTATTTCTATATAATCTTTTGAAGATGACTTTCTTCCAAACTTTGAAGCTTACAATTTTTGTGCAAACCAGCAGAATTATTGCTTATCTATATAAAATTCCTTTTGCTAACCTTTTTCCTCTGATGAAAAACTCGAATTCTTGAAACTCCATGGATAAAGAAATTTTGTTCAATGGAAGTCGCTCGAGACAAGGCATGAAGCCGCTTGATGTAAGGAGATAACAAGAACGAAAGCTGGTTATAGAAAAGACATGAGATACGTATTGACTTTACTCTTAAAAAAATCAAGGCTGTATGTAGAAGGAAAACAGTGAGCAGGAGGCGAGTTCTACAACCTTGCAGTCTTTTAGAATTAGCTATTGGAAAAAATTGTATTACAGTGGAGGAGAAATCCTTCAGGACTGAGACAATTTTTATTTTTGTACCTTTTCTCCATGTTAAAAAACGACCCTGGTGTCTAACTCTGTCCCGTGGAGAGGCATTGTAAATAGGTACAATTAAAACAGCAAATTGATAGCGATCTCTAGACCAACAAGTCAAACGAGCTTGAACAAAGGAAGCAGGGAATTAATCAGACAAATACACATGTCATAATAGTGTTTGTAGAAAAGGCTGAGACTAGCAACATCACATTTGTAAGATAGAGGTTGCACTGAAAAAGAAAGTTGGGGGGGGGGCAATCAAATTACAGATACATTTCTTCAAGTTATCAAGTACCTTCAAATGGGACACGGATTCACCAGCCCAAATATGACAACAGTATTCCATATATGGTTCGATAGTAGATTTGTAGAGATAGAGAATAACCTCGAGTGCAAGAAAATGTTTCAAGCTATAGAGAGAACCGATTTTACGAGAATCAGAAAGAGCAATGGATGTAATGTATGAATTCCAAGAAAGATTTAGTGAGAAAAAAAGACCACGAAAGCTTAGAGTCGATTTCTCATCAAAAGCAGAGCCATTCACGAGAAAAGGGACACACTTACGATTGAAGGACACTAGTTAAGTCTTAACAGGATTAAATGAAACAAGCCATTTCTTACCCCAATCCATAACTAAAGCTAAATCAACTTCTAGATCAACTGAATATCTCAACTGATCCGAGAAAGATGGGTGAGAAGCATAATTCACTTTATTCGAACAATAAATGCCGTAAGTCATAATTTACAAAATTTTAACTCTCTTCATATATATAGAGAGAGATGTGTGTGTGTATGTATGTATGTATGTATGTATGTATTCCAAAGGGCGAATGAACTCTTTTTCTGGGTCAACGGCCAACTAGCACCATGTATATGTGTGTGTGTGTGTGTGTGTGTGTGTGTGTGTGTGTGTGTGTGTGTGTGTGTGTGTGTGTGTGTGTATTGGGGTGGAGAGGGCTCCTGTAAGCCGTGGTGAAGGCAACCTTTCTAGGAGAAGCAAATCTCTGATTTAAAAAACCATAAAGCGGAAGACCAGTACCCGCATTAAGCTGGTCTGCAGTTTAATTTTTTGCTGGCTATCTTGCTCATGCTTGTTGCTGGATCTCAACATTTTGAACCGAGAGAGAGACTTAACTGTCGTACAAAGCTAAGACTCTGCAACATCATCTTTGTATAGATACTCCCTCAGGCATTTGGGCTCATGGATTTTAAATGTCTGAGGGATTGGCACTCATCTGACAAGACGTTGCAATCATCATGTATGTATGCATGTACACATGTATATATGTATGTGTGTGTGTGTACGGCACAATCACGTTGACACACCGATTCTCGTAAGATACTCGAAGTTAAGCAACGTTGAACTTGGCTAGTACCAGATGGGTGACCATTTAGAAATTCTAGCCCCTGTATGTGCTTTCCGCTTATCTCGGCATTGTTTCCAGTCGTCTTGAACCTCCACTTGCCACTGGTATTTAACAATGCCGACTCAGAAGAGGTGTGGTTGGAGATTGCGCACCTCTTGCCACAAAAATTTCGATGCGCAGGTGCCCTTACAGTGGGTATGCATAGTCTGTCAAGACTGAAGGAAGCCATGAGTGTGTACTTATTCAGTTAACGACCCAATCTCTAACAACTTCGCGTCGCATCTTTCGGTAAATTATATAACCAGCCAGAAGACCCTGAAGTGATTGTCTAATCAGAAGACAAGTTTCAAGAAAGTACCAAAATCGTTAAATCAAGAATTAAAAAAAAAAGAAAATTACTTTTAACACGACATGTCAACATGAAATCCCCTTCTTTCATCATGTTACGAATGGCTTTCACAAACAACCAACTGCACATTTTTTGTTCTCATTTCAGTTTTGGCCAAACTCTTTACCTCGCAATATAAACACCGCTTAACTTTAAATTAAATAATATACTTAAGTTTTTTTTTTTTAAATCAACACATCTTTTACAAACTATATAGATTATTCCAGCAGAAATTTGAAGCTAATCCTTCAAAGAACTATAGATCCATATAAACCGAATATTCTTACTCCAAGTTTACGGATGCACATACCAGCAATGGATTTATGGATTTCACCAAGTTTCAACTAACATCACTGATTGGGTCATGTTATTGTTTAAATTCATCTTCATACTTGGACTTCCTTTTTTGCATGTGTATATATTTCTATATTAGCAGCCCCCCCCCCGGCATTGCCCGGTCGTAAAATACGCTTAAATATGATATTTTCATTAATGCAGATTTCATATTTATCATTATATTATATTGGACCAAATATATAATAATGATTTAAACAGTTAAAAAAAAATGACTCGTACATCAAAACCGAGAATCAAAACCAAAACGTTTAGCTTACTATTTACTTTTACCTTTGACATTAATGCCTGAGCTATGAAGATATGTTTGCTGCAAATGTAAAAAATGAAAACCTGAACCAATAACTATTACGTAACGCATGTATGTTCATAATTCGTTCGATCTTCACTTGGCAAATTCTATTCTTTTAAATGTTCACACTTTTGCACCGATTGTTTCCGGCTAAAACCAAAAATAAAAAAGTTTCGTATGGGTTCGAATACCTTATATATTAAGTTTCATGTCTGTAGACCAAAAACTGACAATAGAGTTTGGTAGGCAAAATTCTTTAAACAAATATATATACGCATACATAAATATATATAGAAAGAGGTTTGTGTTTACTAAAACGTTTTTACACAAATATAACGCAAATATAAATCATGTAGAATATCTGCATGAATATAATTACACGTAATAGTTAACTAAAGATGATCATCCCACGAGAAAACCGAAAAAAACTAATAGGGAATTAATTAAAATTATGTTTAAAACGATATGCAAATTAGTTAGATCTTTTGCAGATGAATGCAATTCCACGACCACTATATAACAAAGTTGTTTTTTTTTCTTTTTAAATAAAAAAGAAAAAGTGTTTTTAATATGAATATCAATACACAAAAAAATATATATGTAGGAGTATAGATAAATAATCTTTCGAACATTACCTTTTTTTGAACTTTGAATCTTTCAATTATGTGCTAACCATATAAAATTATAGCTAGTCTATATAAATTTCTCTTGTTAACTATTTTCCTTCCAATAAAAAAGACAATTTTTGAAACGCCATGGAATAAAGAAAAAAAAAACTTTTCAATAAAGCAACTCCGTAGGCGTGCATCAGAAATAGAGATGCGTCATTTAATTCTTGGCAAAAGTACATTGAAAATCGCGCTATCTAAAAAACTAAATTCTGCTACACTAAAGGTCACGTGTTTTAATACTACCACTCCCATCTTCGTAGCTCTTCAACTTTTTTAGTTAAAAGAAAAAGCAGGAAGCTTTACTTTTAGAACGATCCACGAAACATGATTATAGCTATTTCAAATACTATACACTCACCTTTGCCTCTGAATGTCTAAACTTGGTTGGGCTAGTCAACAAATCACAGATTTCTGTATTTTATTGCTTTTAATTGTAACATAGGCTGATTCTACACATGTTACGGCTACCAGTTTCTTCTATCGAGTGTGACCACCGAGCGTGTTTCGTGCCCCTATTTACTCACTGCGCTGTCATATTAACTGGAAAAAATCGCTTTTGCGTATGTGACTTTGCATATCACTCTTTAGGCCAGCCAGATTTTCGGACATGACGTGCAGACATGATCCTGACATTCACGTACAGCTGAGACATACTTGTGTGCACGGAACGTCTTAACGAATCATACTAAAGCCACTCGTTCTCAAGCAAATGCGCTTTCAAGAATCGGTACATCTCTTGACTTTTATATAGCGAAAGAAGGAATGTATTCGACTCGGACGTCATATCAACCGGATGACACCTATTTTGCACGTGACAATTTTTCAGTCGATATTTATAGCATACTTTCGGATATTCCCCCCTTTTCTGCATTATTCTCCCCCCCCTCTCTCTCTTTCTCTCTCTCCCTCTCTCTCTCTCTCTTTATATATATATATATATATATATATATATATATATATATATATATATATATGGAAATATATGACGAGTGGTTTTAGTATAACTTATTAAAACGTATATATATATATATATATATATATATATATATTTATTTACTGTTTTTTTTGGGGGGGGGAGGGGAAGAATTCCAACAAAGTGTTCGATTACAAAAAAAAACTTTTCAATATAAGAGCTTAATATTTATTTATTTAAATTGTACAATTTAAAAAAATGTTTTTCTGACCTGCACAATTTTATATATATATATATATATATATATATATATATATATATATATATATATATATATATATGTATGTATGTATGTATAGAAAGAGAGAGAGAGAGACAGACAGACAGACAGACAGAGATAGATAGATAGATAGAGAGAGAGAGAGAGAGAGAGAGAGAGAGAGAGAGAAATGCGAGCATGAAAAGTAATATGGTTAAGCTTAAACATGGAAAAAAGTAAAGGACTAGTTGTAAAAAAGAAAAGGAAAAAGAAAAGGATAAGGACAAGATATTCTAGTAAAAATTATAATAAATTTATAACTTAAAATATAACAGCATTAAGAATTGATTATATAATGTTATAAATTGAATTTTTAAAAAAATCTTAATGCTGCAATATTTTAAGTTATAAATTTATTATATTTTTTACTAGAATATCTTGTTTTTTCCAGTTTTAACAACTAGTCTTTTACTTTTCCATGTTTAAGCTTAGCCATATTACTTTTCGTGCTCGCATTTTTCTATTGTAATCCATGGTTTTTCTAGGCTTCTAGTAAATTCACTTGTTCTTTGTTTAATTTCAGTCTTATTTTTTGCCTCCATATACATAGAATACACATATGTAATAACAATGTATAAGACTCGTCTGCTTTCAATCAAATCCCCCAATTATCTCCCTTTAATGCTTTCATTCTCTTGTTTCACTTGTTACTTCTCTTTTTGCGATCGCGGTGAATTAGTAGCAACAATAGTTGCTGAATCGACATGGTTGCTATGGAAACCAGTCATAAAAACGTCGTTCACCTTCTTATGTTTTTTTACGATTTTGAACACCAGTAAATTCGTCATAACTTTTGTTTTACTGAACGAAAATTGAAAAAAAAATTAACAATATAGCTGAGAAGGTGATCTATAAACTGTAAGAATTGTTTGAAATTTATTCGAAAAATGAGTGAACGGTGAAGCTTTAAAGAAGTTCTAGATGACTAAAACTGCCACTTAACCATATATTCAAACACGGTAGTGTTTGAATGATACACAGTGCCGGCAAAAATAAAGTTCGCACTTGTCATTTTTTTCAAAAATTGCAAATTTAAGCTAAGTTGAATGTAACTTTTTAAACAACCTCTACCTCATTTGATTCGCTTTTTATTCTTCTATAATTTTACCTGTTCATATTTGACTTTTAATTGAAGTATCCCAGTGTTCACGTCAATTTAAAAAATTAACTTCAAATCGAGAAGGCAAAAAAAAAAACTTCGCACAATGGAATATCATTGTTCAAATGTAACTTTAGAACATTAATACAACACAAATCCAACAGGAACACACCGAATTAGTTATTATTTAGTAGCAGAGTCCTTCTGCAATTTAACAGCCTGCAAATTTTGGAGCATTATCTTGAATTAGTCTGTAGCAATACCCAAGTAAAAAGGCGTCCCACGTCTCTTTAATTTTTGTCCAAAGTTCTTCCAGATTTCAAATTTTATCATTGCGTAGCTGTTGCTTGATGTACTACCATACGTTTTCGATAGCATTGAGGTCTGCAGATTTTGCAGGCCAACTCAAACACGGAATATCATGCTCTTCTGGGAACCTCTTGACATTGCCAGCTGTGTGAATGGGAGAAGTATCTTGTATGAAGATGGGATTATCATCCAAATTCCGGCCAAATGAAATGCCCAGTCAACATATTAATGTATTTGGTCGAATTAATTCGACATTGTAAGTGACCTATAGGCTTTTGATTATTTGCACTAATAAAAACTAAGCCTCCAAAAAACTAAGCCTCCGCCACCTTGCAGTGTTGAAACTGTGCACCTAGAATTAAATTCTTCGTCCTTCTTTCGACGAACGTACTGCCTACCGCCATCGTCATTGCCTGACCAATATGAAGAACATGGCTTTCATTGCATCTGATGAAGTTCACATGGTGCTTTCTGTTCTTTACAGAAATTATTGGCTTGCGTCTTGAAACACAGCCTCGCAAATTAAATTCCCTTTGTCTGCTAACTGCAGAAAGAGAGCGTTTTTTGTCAAGATTACATTGTTGTTGGATTTGGGGAGCCGTTTCAAATTTGTTTCTGAGGCAGCGGATCTTGACGTTTTCCCTGCAGGAAGTAACTCTAGTACGACCAGATTTAGTGACATCACGAACAATGCTGGTGTTTAGTGCTTTTGCACAATCATTCATACCGTTTTATCACATTTCAATCTGCGGCTGATTTCTCGGTTGGATAAACCAGAAAGACGTAGATTAATGAGCTCCTGACGATCACTAAGAGTGGTTCGAAGTATATGAATTAAATGTTACGTTGCATAACCTAGGAAAAACAAAAATTACGATTAGAAATGCTAAAAGATGGATATTTTACGATTAGAGATGCTAACGGTGGATATTTGAAGCTGGTTGTAAGCTCATTTATTGCTGCGGAGTTTCTTTTTGCCTTTTCGAAATGTGTGCATGTGTTTGTGTGTATATATATATATATATATATATATATATATATATATATAAACAAAAACAGGACAAAAGTCTATATTTCAAATTCCAAGATGTTATCTATCTTACCGTTTCTTTCGTTCAACATGTCAAAATTTTCAATTCTTAATAGCGCCCGTTTCATATAATTAAGAGCACTTGCAATTGTGTTTTGTGCCATCTTTGGTTTTATATATATATATATATATATATATATATATATATATATATATATATATATATATATATAATTCTTAAATAAATAAATATTTTTAGTAGTTATTTTTAACAAATAAATACGCTTAAATATTTAAATTTGTTAACATTCATACATTAGTTTTGGGGCGATTAATTGGAATCGGGATCGAAGAATCGAGAAAAATCGGAACTTTTGGGGATATTGGAATCGGAAAAATTTAAGTTTAATTTCTCATTCCGAAAACGATTCTTATAAGAAAATTTGTCTTTGTCTATTTCGATGCTCGTCAGATATGATCAGATATAAAAAAAAAAAACACTCCAAAGCAAAACAAAAAGGAAGAAAGGTGGTTTAGAAAGATTAGAGGAACGGTCAAAAATTCGAAAAACTCACTTTCAAAAAGACAATCAGAGAAAAATCCCCCTCAAAGAAAACATTCGTAGTACAAAAAACATTTGTAGGACGAATCTTTAATTCGCCATATTAAAGATAACCGGCAGATCTAAGATCGTCAATTTTCTATTGCAAACTCAAAACCGGATAAAATTCCAATAAAATTCGAAAATGCCTGTTGATAAAATATTGTAAATCATAATGTTTATAAACTGTTAAATATTACTGAATGGCTAGACATTAAACTACCATTAGTTTATACGGCTACTAAACGCAACATCTGCTAGATAAATTTCCTTAAGCACACCTTGTCGCCTACCCGCCAGGCGAGTTTATTCGGGGGTGCATATCCCTATACGCAAACTATTTCTAATCTATATTTTTCACCCCTAATTTACTGGATATGAGCAGTTTTGTAGCTCCTCCCGTATTTTATTTTTGTTAAAGGGTGAGTAATTTTTTCTTGATCTGTTGGAAATGTAATTCAATCATATCTTTAATTTGAAACCCACTGGAAAAAGCTAAAACTAACCCTTTTTTTTTCTTAAGTTATAGGATATGACGTCATCGACTTTTATATTAATTTCATACTTATGTTACGTTTCATATCATCTCCTGAGAAAAATTAGTTATTATTGGATATCAGTTTATGTTTATATAAAAAGCCCATCCTTCATTCTCTATGCTTACAACTTACTTAAAACTTATACAACTTATATTTTTTTACGTGGAAGTCACCACTTATCAAGGCCCGGACACCACTCGAGGATAAGGGTTATTGCGTGTACAGTAGTCAATGAGATAATATCGTAGCAATCGTTAGTAATGGAGATTTGATAAAGTGTCTTACTTAAGGGGTCGGTTTATCAGTATTTTGTTTATGTTGGACTTGAAGACATCCAAGTTGTAGTCAGGTGGGAAACAGGCAAACGGGAGAGTTCCACAGGCGTGCACTTCTAAGATAGAAGCTTTGTTCGTGGAATCTACGTTTTGATTTAGGCACAGACAAAGAATGGGGAAAATTATTGACAGGTAGTTTTCGCGAAAGATTGGCAAGGGGGGATCAGAGATTGGAGCTCAGACGAGCACTTGCCATGGAAATAACGATAAAACAAAGACAGGCTGTGAGAGAGAGAGAGGGGTTGCAGGGAAGAGAAAAGGGCATCCCCCACTCGGCCACGAAGTCTATTTTGTATTCTGTCAAGGCATGATAGTCTGTTTATAACAGCTCCTGCCTAGATGTGGCAGCAGTACTCCATCCTTATGATTAAATGAAGTGATTTGATTGCTTACCTTCAAAAATTAAATTGGTATGGATTAAAACTTTGATTGACCTTACAGTTATTAATGTAAATTTATCCCAAAGAAGTGTCTATCGGGTTATCTAGATTCTAATACTAATTCTAAGTGATGGGACGATTCCAATATTTTTCCCGATTCCGATACAATTACCGATTCTGCACCAAATTCTCAATTCCGATACAGTTACCGATTCCGATTCTTTATAAATCTCTAAGTATTTAACTAGAAAGTTGCTATTTTTTTTATTACCATGAAAACGTGCGTTCAATGTGCGCATATTTTCTACAACGTAAAGCACACTTGTGCGGAAGTGGGGATCTTTAGATTTTCGCGTCACTTGAAGTTTAAAATCATTAAATATTTATTATTTTATTATTACTATCAGCAGTGGAAGGTTTTGTTTGAAACGGAATCAAATAAAAAAAAAAGATGATTAAAGATTCGTTTTATCATTGGAAAATATGCACAAATTTTTCCGATACCCCAAAAGTTCCGATTTTTCCGATTCGTGATTCCGATTTTGATTAATCGTCCTAACACTAAATACAACCCATCTCGTTTACCTACAATTCTGACAGATAGGGGCCCTACGATAGCGAGCGAATAGGGTTAACTAGGTAAATATGCAATTTACACAGTTAACGATAGGGGATTTAGAATATATGGATTTGAAATAAATAAATACAACAGATATGGAAGCGTATAAGAAGGCAGAGGACCGGCTGTTGTATTGGCGTGACGTAGGAACAAAAATGGACAAACGAAAGAATGTTTTATTTGTTTTGTTATTTTATTTAACTTCGTAAATCCATTTATTTTTTAAGATAATCACAATACAAATCAGTAAATATGAAATTACTGTTTGATGTGACCGGGATGGAGAAGGTCTTAATATTTCGAAATAACCTCTCTTTTTCAAGAGAAAAGGAACCTAAGAATGCCCATAAAAAAAGAAAACATTGAAATACCGCAAGGCGGAAATGGATGTGGGGACAGGAGAGTTGTAAAGAAGAAAAGGGGTTATGCATTGGTTTCTATATTTATATTAATTAATTTATTACAATAGAAAAATGCGAGCATGAAAATTAATATGGTTAAGCTTAAACGTGCAAAAGTAAAGGACTAGTTGTTAAAACTGGAAAAGAAAAGGACAAAGTATTCTAGTAAAAAATATAATAAATTTATAACTTAAAATATTGTACCATTAAGAATTGATTATATAATTATATAAATTGAATTTTTAAAAAAATTCTTAATGCTGCAATATTTTAAGTTATAAATTTATTATATTTTTACTAGAATATCTTGTCCTTTTCTTTTCCAGTTTTAACAACTATACTTTTCCATAATTAAGCTTAACCATATTACTTTTCATGCTCACATTTTTCTATTTGTAATCCATGATTTTTCCAGGTTTCCAGTAAATTCACTTGTTCTTTGTTTAATTTCAATCTTATTTTTTTGCAAAAAGGTCTTAATATTTCGAAATAACCTCTCTTTTTCAAGAGAAAAGGAACTTAAGAATGCCCATAAAAAAAGAAAACATTGAAATATCGCAAGGCGGAAATGGATGTGGGGACAGGACAGTTGTAAAGAAGAAAAGGGGTTATGCATTGGTTTTTATATTTATATTACTATAGATGTTTTCATTTTTTAAAATTATTTATTCATCTGTTTAGTTTAATCTTTAAAAAAAATTATAATTATTTGTTGATTTTTTTTAGCGAATGATTAAAATTAAAATTCTTACCGGAAGTAAGTGATGCTGTGAATCCGTAATGGAAACAGCGTTAGCCTATTAAGTTTTTGTGTTAGGCTGTGTACGGCAATAAAAATGTGAATATTAGTTCCTCCCTTGAATTTAATAGGGTGGTTGTATTTTTTATATCTTCATATTTCAACATTTTTAGGGTCTCTTTTGTACATAGTGCACAGCATTTATCTCCTGGTTTATATGGTTTGCAAGATTCAATTACTTGCCATTTTAACTTGAAAGGAATATTGTTATTCTTAAGTTGCCAAATATACTTGGATAGAGTAGTTTGGTTTGACAGAGAGTTATTTTTAAAAGAATATTTGTGCATTGAAATTCTATGTTCTATTAGGCCAGATGTGGAACCAAAATATATTGCCTCTTGTTTATTGTGATTATTTTCCGTTAGGTCTGGTGCTGGATTATTATATGGTGGGTTAGTTTGTAATTGATCGGTAGATTGGTTAAAGTTGGTTTCATTATTTAATCTGGTGGTTAAGTTATGGCTGTTAATAGATTCATATAGATTTGGGGGTTTTGATACTGTGCAGCTATGGATTACATTTTTAATTTTACATGAGCCTTGTAGGGGACATTTATTTTTTCTTCTACAGTTACAATCTGATATATTTTGTATAGTTGTATTTTGTAGCTTATTAATTTTTTTTGATGAAGATTAGGCATGGTAGAGTAAGAGACTTTGATTGTGTTCTTATTGAAAATTTTATTATATCTATGGGGGGCTTTAAATTCTCTGGCTATGTTTGTCTTTAGGTTTGTGGAATATGGAGGGTTGAGCCATAGAGTCTTTTTATGTCTATTCTTACGTTTAAGGGTTTTGGTTTGTTGCTTATTTGTATTATTATCTAATATTTGTGGTTTGGTTTTATCTTTTTTTGTCTCTTGGTCATTTTTCTTAACTCGTATACGGGAAGACATTGCCATATTATATGTTATTACGCTCTTAATAGGTTTATTTTCTATTCAGTTTATGTTTTTATCATTTTTATTTATGAATTTAATGTGCGAATTGTATCCCGAGTTTTTAAGGGCTTTATTGTAATATTTTTCATTTTTGATAAATATGGATTTAGTAGAATATATATATATATATATATATATATATATATATATATATATATATATATATATATATATATATATATATATATAATTATAATATGCTATTCAACATTTATGGTACGTACGTTGTTCATACGTCACGCCAATACAACAGCCGGTTCCCTACATTGCTTTAGCCTTCTTATACTTATCTTATATTTATCTATATCTAAATAAATACAAGTTAATAATTTGAAAGCAAAAAGAAATAATAAACAATAAAAAATATGGCCTAATCTCGGACGTCATAGAGTGACGTGAAGTTAAATGACAAAAAAGTCAATTTTAGAGAACAAAAGATAAAGCTCGTTATATAAGAATTACCGAATATAAGAGAGGGAAAGAGTTGGGGATTGGAAACGACAGCCGTTATAATCATGTAATCAAATCAACGCCTGAGAAGCAGAACGAGCGTGCGCAAGTAGGAATTATATGTCAGCTTGCGGTTCAACCTGAAAATAAAGCTATACTTAAAACTGGAATAAAAAAATGTCCTTCTGTATTATTCGCATGCAATCCGATATCGGGAAATTGTTTATTACAATGTCTCCAAATCTTGTGCTCCAACCACGACGTGACTTCAGAAATCAAGGCTGCATCATCTGGGAAACGCTTTCCTTTCAAAAACAACTTCATGGCTGAGAAGAGGTGAAAGTCAGAGGGTGCAAGGTCAAGAGAGTAGAGAGGATGGGGGAGGGGTAACCACACGCCCGTGCTTCTGATCTGGCGACATGCGAGTTGTGGACCGGAGCCGTTGTTCTGCAGGAGGAGGGTACATTTGCTGATCTTGCCCCACCTCTTGATTTTGATAGCTTCCTTTAATTTCCTCAAAAGTGAAGCATAATAGGCTCCTGTAATTGTGGTACCCTTTGCCAGGAAATCTGTCATCACTACTCCGTCCTGGTCCCAGAAGACTGTGAGCATGACCTTGCCAGCGGAGGGCTGCACCCTTGTCTCCTTTGGAGGTGGTGAGTCCAAGTGCTTCCACTGCATTGACTGGGCTTTGGTCTTTGGATCATAGTGATGGACCCAGGTTTCATCCTGTGTAATCAGTCTTTTGAAAAACTTTGACTCATCTTCTTGGCACATCTCCAAATTCATCCTCGAGTACTCGACGCGTTCTCGCTTCTGGAATGGTGTGAGCAACCTGGGAATCCATCGCAGACACCTTATGCATATGCAAATGGTCAGGAATAATAGTTTCCACAGACTCTGTACTAATCTTGACATCTTGTGCTATTTAGCGAATAGTAATGCGCCAATCTTCCAAAATGGCAGCCTCAACTTGACGGACAGTTGCCTCATGAATGGCAGAAGGGGCCGACCAGGTCTGGGAGCTGTTTCCACAGACTTCCGGCCATGTTTGATTTCACGATGCCAGCGTTTTACAAGGTCATATGATGGGGAATTATCACCATACGTTTCTTTCATTTCATCAAAAGTCTTCTGTGGTATGCATCCTTTCAAATACAAAAACCGGATCACTGCTCGACATTCAACAGGCTCCATTTCACACCTGACTCAGTTAAAACACCTGTAAAACAGAAACCACAATTACTTCAGAGCTGTAATTGCCACATAACCCGCAGAGATATAAATCATTGCACATGCAAAATTGCAGCTAGATCAGACAACTGGAGGTGGGCCAGGGGCATTACTTATTGCACGTGCCTCGTAGTGTTTATGAATTGGAGTTAGCAGTCCGTTGAAAAGAACGATTTCATGTAATGTTTATTCAGTGTGTTAAAAGAACTGTTATTGTATCTGTTTATTGTATCTGTTTATTGTATCTGTTTATTGTATCTGTTTATTGTATCTGTTGAAATCCACACACACGGATTGATGCACATATGCGGCAATATAACATAAATTATGGATTGCCTAAAAAACTTAGAATATCCTAATTATATCAGTCATGTTAGCTAGATAGCAGACGCAGGCTATAGCAATTATTCCCCAGGGCAGGCGTAAAAGGAGGGCAAATCAATTATTTGAAAATCGACAGTACATTGAATTTGTATTAGCTTCTTATTTTAGTAATATTTGTTCTATTTTATTAAATTCTTACATGTGCTAATTTTAACATTTCTGCATTAGTTAGTCTTAAAGTAGAATCTCATGCCTTTATTTTTATTACTTGTGTTGATCGGACTATTGTTCTCATCTTGAGTGTTGTTTGTGCAATGTTTGGGTTGGTTTGACCTTCGACCGTCTTCAGGCATGTTGGTTGTTGTTTATAAAAGAAACAACAACCAATATGCCTGAGGACGGTCGAAGGCCAATCCGACCGAAACGTTGGACAAATAACACTCAAGATGATAAAAATAGTCCGATCAATAGAAGTAATATAAACAGTCAGCTCCTCATTTAAAGAATTCAGAACTCCTGCCTTTTGTTTAGAAAATTGTCACCATATGATTCAAAAGTGCACTAGTTGCACATTTTTTTTGTGAGATATTCGTGTTTTTGAGTTCCTATTTACAATGCCTCCCCACTCTACACATTATGTTCAAAAACCGACAACAGTATACAATAGGAGGATTAACACCGATTATTATATGAATTTGCATCAACTTTTCGCCATTCGTGGGGATATTTTTGTCAAAATGGAATGAGAGTTTATCTTTTCTTATGAGCACAGATGTAGCACTAAAGCAAAGACACTGGCATCATAAATGCCTTTCATGGTTGCTATTTACAATGCCTCCCCACGGGACAGAGTTAGACACCAGGGTCGTTTTTTAATGTGGAGAAAAGGAACAAAAATTAAAATTGTCTCAGTCGAGAAGGATTTCTCCTCCACTGACAGAGAACAAGAAGAAGTGCCGCATCTGAAGAACAGATACTACACTTTGATCTTGTTTATATATTTTATTGAGAAAGAAAAAATTGAACATAAAAAACGTACAAAAAATTCAATTCAACAAAATTAGGCACAGGGCCCTACAAGAAATTGGGAGGGGGAGGGTACAGGGTCTTTTTGACTATGTAACAGATGAGACTTTGAAGTCTTACTCTTGACTGGCAACATTTACCAAAATACCTCAATCACTCTGTGGATCCTAATCTAACTAATAACCCCAGCGTTCAATGTAAAATTTAACTATGTACAATTTGTATATTCATTTCTGTGTGTTGTGTGTGCATTTTTTTTTTTTTTTTTTTTTTTTTTTTTTGTGTGTGTGTATGTGTGAGAAAATAAAGTTCGATTTCATTAGAAAGAGTTCTTGAATTAATTGGCATAAAATGTTCGTGGAGTGGGAAAAAACTAATGAAAATGTTCATTTCAAAAATAAGGAAAAAACTACTAATGTGTTGTTAGTAAGACCCCCCTGTACTATTCTATGTGGCTAGATCCCCCACTGTTTTCCGGGGAACCGAAAACAAGCAGAGCATCCCTAATGGGGTTTGGGGAAGTGGCCTTAATGGAGGTGGGAGAAAATAAAGCAACGGATGGAGGGGGTAGGAAGGTGACCTCTGAGTAGGGGGATGACCGGGGGCATCAGAAAATAAAGATGAGGAGCAGGGGGGTTGGGCAGACTCAGAGGTTCTCTAATACCAAAAAATAAACTCAGGAACAGGATCTCATTTGTACCACCAGTCAAGAGTTACTTTACTGAACTTATAATGCTAACCTAGGCGGGATGGGTTCCGTAGGACCCAGCACCGCCCATGCCATGCCTAAGGAGGGAACACGTATTGAAACTTGGCTCCTCGACGGATGCACAAACTAGTGCTGTGCACCCACCTCTTGTCAAATTCCACTCTAGGCAACCTCTTCCAATCGCATCTGATCTTTACTTTAAGCAAATGTTTAAAGTAAACGATCAGATCCCGATCAGGAACAGATGTCCCTTCGTGGACCAACTTGAGGCGCGCGATCCAAATGGTCATGCGCGCTACTGCTAGGATCACCAGGAAAACCAAACTTTCCTCCCTGGGGAACGGCGGCTCCATGTTGTACACAAAAGTTCCTACGTCGAGATCGAGCAGACACTCGGCATTGATGCGAGCTGTTACCCCCTCGACATACTTTAATAGGGGCTGTATCCGGCTGCAACTAAAAAACGCGTGCTCGATTGTTTCGGGCTCGCGTTCGTCACAGCACGGACAGAAGCGACTGGTATGTTCTTTATACCGGAAAAGTACGTCGAAGAGGGGCAGCGCATTTCGGACCAGTCGCCAAGTCAGGGAGAATTCCGAGTTATTCAGAACCTCCCGTCCCGGCGCCCAACGCCATTGAGAACGGACAACCTCCATCGACCATCCCATCCGCCTACAAAGTGGATCCTTCGCGGTCCCCTCCACTAAATCCCGATACAGTTTCTTCCTTGGCTGATCGAGGACATTGGTCCCCGGCAAAGCTCTAAGAGCGGTTCGGCATTCGGAGAAGAACTTGGACTCCCCCTTCGGTCTACGACGACCTTCTACCGAAGGGTTGGGTTTGAGATTGGGAAACGAGTTCTCAACCACAGGGACCCAAGGAGCGTCTCCTTCAAGCGAACGACTCAGGAAAGCCAATCTCTCGGCGTTTCTATGACACAAGAGACTGGGCTGACCCAGGCCTCCCTCGCTCGGATTTTGAACACAGACCTCTCTGCAGACATAATGCTTACCCTCGTTCCACAAAAGTGAATCGAGGCGCCCTTGTAAGCGGGTTAGTCGTTCTGCAGGGAGAGGAAGTACAGACAAACGGTAAAGGATGAGCGGAAAGACGTATGTAGCACACGCCTCCGCCCGACCCTTCAAGGACAATTTCCTTCCAATCCAAGTCTTTACTGACGATTTGACCTTAGACTGTACTTCCGACCAATTCTTTTCCAGCTGAAGTCCCGGTCCAAACCAGACACCGAGAATGCGGACCGGTCCATCGGTCCAGTTGAAAATACCTGGAAGCGAGTTTACCCCGGTCCAGGCCCCCAACCGCAGGCCAACAGACTTGCTACGGTTGAAGATGGCCCCTGTTACTTCTTCGTAGTATCGAGCGAGCGCCTCGACCACCGCTTGAACGTCCGTGAGGCAAGACACGAACACGGTGATGTCATCGGCGAACGCGGAAACCCTGGCTCGTGTGCCTCCAGGGAGAGCTATTCCGCGCAGGACTGGTGTAGCCGCCTCGTCCCTTAACTTGCGAAGGAGGGGTTCCAACGCCAGGACATACAATAGAGGCGACAGCGGACAACCCTGTCGCACCGACCGAGAGACAGCGAATGACTCCGACAGCTTACCGTTGATCTGCACCGCTACCGTCGGCCTGTCATACAGAACAAAGATCCACTTGCGGAAGTCCGGATTAAATCCGGCGGCCTCTAGCACAGATCCTAGGAACCGATGGTCGACCCTATCGAATGCCTTGGACTGATCCAAACTGATCAGCGCGGCTTCGGCGTCGTCTTCTGTCCCCTCTATGATCGAGCGTATCAAGTGCAAATTGTCTTGAATCGATCTCCCCTTCACAGCATAAGTCTGGTCCGGTTCGATCAAGTCAGTGATGACAACCTGCAAGCGATTTGCAAGAATCTTTGCCAAAATCTTTAACTCTGTGTTTAGCAGAGTCAAGGGCCTAAAATCATCAAAGTTTTCCCTCCCACCATGCCGTTGACCTTTCCTCAGCAATGTGATCACACCCTTGGTCACCTGTCCAGGGATGGAACCCTGGGCAAACCAATGGTTGAACATATCCTTCAGAATAGGGACCAACATGGGCGACAGCCTCAAGTAAAACTCGTAGGGTAAACCATCAAGCCCCGGGGATTTGTTATAGCCGACCTGCTTCAACGCAGTAATGACCTCATGTTCAGTAATAAGACCATCACAGCTAGCCGCCCGAGCCGCCGTGAGGCGGGGCGAGTCAGCCAAATAGCTGCCAAACTCATCAACCCTGAGTCCAGGTAGTTGGGTGAAGCGCACCGATAGATGCTCCCGAAACCCCTCGCAGATCTCCCGAGTCGATACTAAGGGGTGTCCTTCCAGGTTATGTACTTTACGAATGTACCCATCCGAACCGCGCCTTAAAGCAGCCTTACACTCAACAGCGTCAACATTCACAGCCTCGTTAGAAACTTTGTTTAACCTAGCCCTAACTACTTGACCTTCATACCGCTCGCTAGCCAAGCGGTTGAGATCTTGTTTAGCTAGTGCTAACTCTAGGGGGTCCCCCCCTCCACCGCCCGGGTCAGCTTATCCTCTAAACGCTTCTTTGCCTTAGCCTTATCTATCGCGAGGCGTTGGCTATACTGGACAGAGAAGCGCCTAATTTTGGCCTTGAGACTAACCCACCACTTACTCCCTGTAACCGCCCCCACTAAAGCCCGCTGAATTAGCTCAGTGACCTTCAACCGGTAGTCCTCCAGCTCCAACAAGGTGCTGTTGAACTTCCAGTATCCGGCCAGTTTAGGCCTAGCACTTAAGCTCAAACGGGCCATAACAAGTTTATGGTCCGAGTGTCCTAGCAAGTGGAACGTGGGGCAAGATAGGAAGTCTACATCGCCTCTTCTAACTAACATCCGATCCAAGTAAGTGCTTGGATGGGAAGGCACTACAGGATGCCACGTCCACATCTCCCGCCCCGGATGATCCAGACGAAATCTGTCGACGAGATCGCACGAGGCCATCAGGTCAGACAGACTGCTGTCACACCACGCCGACCCGCTAGTCCCCCCGACCTTATCTATTTTGGGATCAAGGATTGCATTCCAATCCCCCATTAAAACTAACCGTTCCGGATCCACTAAGAAGCCCTCCAACCGTCGAAAAAAGGTTGCCCTCTCTACAGCAGCATTGGGAGCATAAACAGCAACAATCCGAAAAACACTACAATTAACAGCAACATCAACAACAAGCGCCCGCCCGTCCTCGCCTGCGTGAACAACATTCACCGACGCTGACAGGGTGCGACTCACTAGCAAGGAGATTCCACGACTATAGGTATTGCCATATGCTGAGTAGACATCGTAATCGTTTACCAGCACCTGACAATCCGCGTCACAAACAAAGTGGGTCTCCTGGATAGCGGCAATATCTACCTTGAGGGACACCAAGTCTCTCACAACGCGCGAGGCCTTGCTTCGACACCTGATGCCCCTCACATTCAATGTAGCCAAGTTCAAAGACATGATCACTTACCTCAAGCACTGTCACAGACGGGTCTGAAATCCTGGGCAGTGAGGACATGGCAGGCCTGGCCAAGGCTGCCGGTAAGTAAATCCGATGAAGGTGATCCATCCTTGGCCACGCCCCCCACGTCCAGGGGGAAGGTTAGTTTGAGTGCCCTGTATAGCGATGGGTGTACATACATGGGGATTCTACCCTCACATTTAAAGAAAATGTTGGTCAGTGAAGGATGGTCCCTATCCACCAGCTGCTGGCCTGGGATCGCATTCTTCGCTGCCTTAATCATTGCCCACATTCCTCCAGTCCTAGCGTCCTTGTCGACCCTAACGAAAGTGGTCAACAAGGGAGCGTCCTTGAATTTAGTGGGGTCTGTTACTAGGTCTCCACCGACTTTTTCAAAGTTTTTAAGTTTATTGTACCGAACCTTCTGTTGTCCTTTAAGGTCCGGAGCCGGTTGGAGAGGGTCTGTTTCACAAATCCTGCTTCCTGGCAGGAAGGGGAGCTTTTTGGTCCGTTCAGTGCGGACTTTGGGAGTGGGGGAGGGGACCTCTTTTGGTTGATGGGGAGGCTGAGCGCTTGGGGAGGGGGTAGCCTGCTCGTTTTCTTCTTTTTGGCTCCTGTCACGGGATGAGGGGCGGGAAGAGTTTCTTGGGGCCTTTATAGGAGAGGGGGAAGGTTGTTCGGGTTGCTGGGGTGTTGGGATCACAGGGGGCTCATCCTGTGTTGTTGTTGCGAGGGAGTCCTTCTCAGTCTCAGTGGGGGTAGGAGGGTTTGCGCGTGTCTTGCGGCTTTTCCTCCTCCTGGCCCTCCTGATCTCTGTTGCGCTCAGGGCCATAGAGACTGTTGTTGTCTCTTCCTCTGCCTCTGACGCGGCCTCCTCCTCAGATTCTGGTAGTTTCCTCTTGTTTGAGGAGGAGGGTGTCTGTGTGTCCATTTTCTCCGTCTCGCTCTTTGGTTGTTCTTGGTCTTGGGTGACTGTCTGCAAGGATGGCTGTTTGTTGATCTTGCCTTTCTTTACGACCGTCACCCAGCCTGTCGGTGCCTCTGGAGGATTTGCGGCCAGCGCGGGAGCAGCGGCTTGATTTGTTGTCACGCTTGTTCCCGCCGCTTTTGTGGGCTTCTTCCCTCCGTTCCTCTTTGGACAGTCCTTCGCCATATGCCCTTGTTGTGTGCACAGCCAGCAATGAGGCCTCCTCCCTTCCACTATAAGGGAGAGTGTCCACTCTCCGAACTTGAGTGTGGCTGGGATGGCGTAGAATCCAGCCTTGTCCAGGACCATCTGTACTTTGTAGTCCCCGGTCATGATGTTTCTTAATCCGCGGACCGGGGTGACTTCCTCTACGTCTCCATACTGGCTTAGGATAGCCCCCAGTTGTTTGGCCTCCATATAGCAGGGGACGTTTAGAGCAGAAACATTTGCTCTCCTCTTGTTCATATAGATGGGTTGGAGCTTTATGTTCCTGCTCTGATGGCAGGTCCTGGACAGCCTGACTGCGTCTTCGGAGGTGGGGAGCAGAACATCCCACTGTGCGTAACTCCTTCTACAGATGTAGTTGGCGGGAATGTTCTGCTCCAGCAACACGTTCATCATGGTGTCCTTGTTGACGCCCGTCAGACCCCTTGTCTTGGTGTCTGAAGTTATCAGCGAGAGCACTCTTTTCTCCAGAACTTCCACTTGACCCGGGAGGGGTTGGATGTTGTTCCCCTGGGTATACTCCTTGTAAGTGGAGTCGAAGAGTGCTCTGTAGTCTTCAGGCGTCAACTTCCCTTGCTGCTCTTTGGGGCCCCATGCCGGTCCTCCATCCTGGTGGGTGTCAGCTGGACTCGGGTTGGGGGGCGTAGCTGGTGTTGTGGGGCTCTCCATTGTCATGGGCATTTTTGGTTTCGGAACTGGCCCGTTACCAGGCAAAGTAGGCCATTGTGTTTTTGGCGTTGTTTCGTCCTGGCTTGGTTTGCTCTCCGGGCCGCTCCCCTTTCTTATTTTCTTCCTTTGCTGGGTGGCTGTCCCCTTAGGGGATGGAGGTGTCTCCCCTTCTGGTGCCGTGTTCCCAGCTGGAGCCTTGGTGGGTACTGTCAAGGGTGTCTCTCCTTCCAGCTTGCTTTTGTTACCACTGGCCGGAGAGTCACCCCTTTTCCGTATTTGGTCCTCTTGGGGAGTGTTGGGGGGCCAATCACTGTCTTCCCCGCTGAATAGTGAGCAGATGGAGGCTATTACGTCTTCATCCAGCGCCTCGGTTTGGTCCGCGGTGCTGTTTTCCTCCTTTTCTGTTGGGGAGTCGCCCTTTGGGGGAGCGGGGGATGGGTTCCCCGGTCTTCCTCCCTTGGTTCTGCCGTCCTGGGGTGCAGCTGGTTGGCTGGGTTCTGCACTTTCCCCAGCTAGTGACTTAACGGCAGCTTTTTCCGCTGGGTTGCCCTCGTGGGGAGCGGTTGCAGGTGCTTTTCGGGGGGTCGCCGCGGGCTGCGGCCCTACCCTCCGCTTTCTTCCAAGGTCGCCGCGCGCCGGGGCCCTACCTTGTTTCCTGGCGCCGTCTTGCCGGGAGATGCATCAGCTCCCTCACATAGGGAGTCGTTAGCAGTTGAGATGCTGCGCATTTGGGGTGACGTACCCCTCCTGCCTGGCATCGTGGCGATTGCACTGGCCGCTGGCGCGGACCAAAGTGTAGTGGGGGAAAAGAAAACCCAGGGGAATGGAGGGGGAGGAGGGGGAGGAGTGGTTTGAAGAAATTAGAGTTTTTGACTTCCCCTCACGGGGATGTCGGGTTAGCAGCTCAGATCCCCCCGCGAGGGGGGAGAGCAGAGAAGAAAGACGCAGTGGGTGCTAGCGGGTCAGAGTGCCGCGTCGCAATTAAGAGAGAGAGGGGATAGGCATCCCTGCCCACAGAGGGGAGCAGAAACGAAGCACCCGCCCTACCCCACGTCACCCTACCCACTAACTTACCCCAACGGAAGCGAGAAAGAGAACCCTGTCTGCTCGATCCACTGGGAGAGCAGCGAAGATAGACAAAGTTTGGGCCTGGCAGGTCAGAGTGCTGCTCAGGCAATTAAGTGTGGAGAAATTAGACCATCCCAGTCACGAGAAGTGAGACCGAAACGAAGAAAAAACAACATGCAAAAACAATTTTACTGTATTTTTTAACATGAATAAAAGATTTAATATCTCAAAGTGTAGTATCTGTTCTCAGTTACTAAACTTGACCCACCACCGGGCTTTCGGGCTAGGTTAAGGTGTTTTTTCGTACTAACCTTTGTTAGCAAGGACCGACCCCCTCCTTTGGGGAGTCAGGACCTAGAGGACCGACTCCACATTTGTGGGAGCTTGGACCCGGAAACCGATCCCCTCTTTTGGGAGACTGGAATCTCGGGACCAACACCACTATCGCTGGTAGTTGAAAAAGAAGGTCTCAACTACCAGCGATAGTGGTGTTGGTCCCGAGATTCCAGTCTCCCAAAAGAGGGGATCGGTTTCCGGGTCCAAGCTCCCACAAATGTGGAGTCGGTCCTCTAGGTCCTGACTCCCCAAAGGAGGGGGTCGGTCCTTGCTAACAAAGGTTAGTACGAAAAAACACCTTAACCTAGCCCGAAAGCCCGGTGGTGGGTCAAGTTTAGTAACTGAGAACAGATACTACACTTTGAGATATTAAATCTTTTATTCATGTTAAAAAATACAGTAAAATTAACGGTGAACAAAAAACTTAGGCACATGGCCAACTCAAAAGGGGGGATTTTGGGGGGTCGTTGGTCATCCTTGTCACTCCAGAACTAAACAAAGTCAAAAGTTTCTCCCAGCTAGTATCTTCTTTCACCATAATACCGCATTCACCCTTTCATATTGTGGGACTTCCTAGTAACTCCCAATTTTTAAAACATTTTTTATTGACGAGTAAAAACAAAAAAGATAACAATAAAATGGTACAATAATTCATTTGTGTCGAGGGCGGGGGGAAGAAAAAATAAAAAGGTGATTAGTAGGACCCTCCCAACCCTGTCTAGTTGATAGACTGCCCGTTCCACTAGGTTTGTAAAAGGAACCTTGCTTCTGCGGGTCAGTCTCTAGGTGGGGATGCCCTCTAGATGGGGGTGAATGGAGAAAAGAAAATTTTTGTGGGTAAGGGATGGAGGTTAGTTTGTATTTCTTTTTCTCCAAGATGGGTAAAATTTAGAGGAAGGGGTGAAAACAAAAATTGCAGGTAAGAGGGGATGGGGATCTTGGAGGCTTCCTAATCGGGGAGGGATGGAACACACACTCAGCTAGCTGAGAGACTACTTGTTTAATTTAACTTTACAGAACTGCGCGTTCCACACCTAGGCGGGGAACACGTATTCAAATTTGGCTCCTCTTCGTACACACAGACTTGCCACATGTATCCATCTTCTGTCAAATGCCGCGCGATGCAGCCTTCTTCTATCACATCTGATCTTCACCCGTAGTTGGTGTTTAAAGAACGCGATCAGATCTTGATCAGAAAAAGACAACACCCCCCGGCAACCTTGCAGACGCGATGTCCAAATCACCATTCTCGCCACGGCCAGAATCGTAACGTAGACCATTTGTCTTTCCCGGTCCCACGGCGGCCTCACGTTGTCCACAACATTGGATACAGTAATTGGGCAAGGATGCTCAGGATCGATGCGAGCCGTCACCCCACTGACATATGACCAGTACTGGCGGAGTTCACGGCAATCGAAGAAAGCGTGATCCGTAGTTTCCACAGCCGTTGTCCCACAACGGGGACAATCAGGCGACTCCAGAAACCCAGAACTGCATTGTATGTTGTTGAGTGGAAGTGCATTTCGGGCCAATCGCCAGGTCAGAGAGAACTCCGAATTGTTCAGATGACTCGAACCTGGTGCCCAGCTCCACGCGGAGCGGATCTCACTCTGCTGCCACCCCAAACGCGCGCATAGCGGGTCGTCAGCGGCCCCCTTCACTAGATCCCTGTGGAGTTCCCTACGGGTAGCAGTCACAAGGTCACTGGACCTTGGTAGTCGCTTTAGCGCGGCTCGGCACACTTTCATGTAGGCAGATTCTCCCCGCGGCCTGCGACGGCTCTCGATGGAAGGGTCGAGAACGAGGTCGGGGAAGGCGGCAGTAACCACGGGGTGCCACGGTTGGTCCTCCTGCATATAGTGGCTCAGGAAGGCCAGCCTCTCAGCATCTCGATGACACTTCAAGTCCGGCATTCCCAAGCCTCCCTCACACGGATGTTGAATACAGACCTGTCTGCTCACCCAGTGTCTTCCTCTGTCCCAAAGGAGCGAGGACAAGAGTTCGACAAGAGCTTTTAGGTGTTGTGCAGGCAGGGGAAGTACGGCCAGTCGGTAAAGGATGAGAGGAAAGACGTAAGTGGCGCACGCCTCAGCTCTACCCTTTAAGGAAAGTTTCCTAGGAAGCCACGAATTGACTGCAGCCTCCACCTTTGACCGTACCTCCAACCAATTCTTGTCAAGCTGGAGACCCGGTCCGAACCACACGCCGAGGATCCGGACCGGGCCATCTGTCCAGCTGAAGGGCGCAGGGAGGTTTGCGTTGCCACTCCATGCGCCCAACCGCAGTCCTACGGACTTGTTGCGGTTTATCTTGGCCCCTGTAATTCTTTCGTACTGTGTGAGTGCCTCCGACACGACCTCAATGTCTCTGAAGCCCGACACGAAGATCGTGACATCATCGGCGAACGCGGATACCTTGGCAGCTGAGCCGTCAGGCAGAGCCATTCCGCGCAGGGCCGAATTTGCCTCCCCATATCTCAGCTTGCGGAGAAGAGGCTCCAAAGCCAGGACATAAAGCAGGGGTGACAGCGGACAACCCTGACGAACCGACCGAGAGATAACAAAGGGTTTCGAGCGCTTTCCGTTGACTTGCACGACAGCCATGGGCTGTCGATACATTATGGAGATCCACTTGCAAAAGTCCGGTTTAAAACCGGCGGCCTCTAAGACAGATGCCAGGAAACGATGGTCGACCCTATCGAAAGCTTTGGACTGATCTAAGTTTATCAGCGCGGCTTCCGTGTCGTTATCTATTCCCCCCTCTAGGATCATGCGGATCAGGTGCAAGTTGTTCTGAATCGATCTCCCCTTCACAGCGTAGTTCTGTTCCGGTTCAACCAACTCGTCGATAACAACCTGCAGCCGATTCGACAGGACCTTGGCCAAAATCTTCAACTCTGTGTTTAGCAGAGTTATGGGCCTGTAGTCGTCTAACTCTTCCCCTCCATGCCCGTCACCTTTCTTCAGCAATGTGATCACTCCCTTGGTCACCTGCCCTGGGATGGATCCCTGAGCAAACCAATGGTTGAACATATCCGTCAGAAGAGGCAGAAACATGGGCGACAGCCTCAAGTACAGTTCGTATGGCAGACCATCAAGTCCTGGCGATCTGTCACAGCTGACCTGCTTCAGCGCAGTAAAGACCTCCCGCTCCGTCACCCGGCCCTCGCAACTAGCCGCTCTAGCCGCCTCGAGGCGGGGAGAGTCGGCCAAATAGTCGCTAAACTCAAGGACCGGAAGATCGGGCTGCTGCGTAAAACGCTCCTTGAAATGTTCTCGAAACCCCTCGCAGATCTCCCGAGTCGATTCCAGGGTGCGTCCATTCGGATGTTTGATTTTTGCAATGTATTTGTCCGAGCCACGCCTAGAAACCTCACGGCGCACGTCTGCATCAGAATTGACTGCTTCGTTGCCTATCTTTCTAAGCCTAGCTCTAACTACTTGGCCTTCGTAACGCTCGCTAGTCTCGCGTAGAAGGTCCTGCTTAGCTAGTTCCTGACTAACCCTATCACCCTCCCCCGTAGCCTGGGCTAGTTTCTGCTCTAGCTTCTTCTTCGTCTTGGCCTTATCTAGTGCGAGGCGCTGGGCATACTTGACGGAGAAGCTTCTGATCTTGGCTTTGAGACCTAACCACCACTTACTCCCGGTAACCGCCCCCACTAGTGCCTTTTTAATCAATTCTCTTAACTGATCTTGGAAGTCTTGTATCTCCAGAAAGGAGGTGTTTAACTTCCAGTACCCCGCTAACTTAGGCCTATTTCCTAGCTTCAGCCGGGCCATAACTAATTTATGGTCCGTCTGGCCTAGCCAAGTGAACGTGGGACAAGATAAGAAGTCTACTTCGCCTCTCCTAACTAACATCCTGTCCAAATAAGTATTTGGATAGGAGGAAACACTATTGGTCCACGTCCACATCTCCCGCCCTGGATGCTCGACCCGAAACCTGTCGACCAGACCGCATCTAGCCATCAGATCAGCCAGGCTGGACTCGCACCTCTCCGATCCTCTAGCTCCGCCTCCTACCTTATCTATGTCGGGGTCTAAGATGGAATTCCAATCCCCCATTAGCACTACCCGCTTCCGACAATCTACAAACGCGTCAAGCTGACTGAAGAATGAGACCCTCTCACGAGCGGTGCTGGGCGCATGAACCGCAATCACCCGAAACACAGAATCTTTTACGGCAACATCGGCCACAACCAGCCTACCCACTGCATCTCTATGGACAACGTCGACCGTCGCCGACAGGGTACGTTTAACCAGCACGGAAACTCCCTTCCCCCGCGGGCTGCCATATGCTGAGAAAACCTCAAAGTCTCGGGCCAGCACCTGACAGTCCACAGAGGAAACGAAATGCGTCTCCTGAATCGCAGCGACATCCACTCCCAGGGACAAGAGGTCGTGCCGGAGGCGAGCCGCCCGGCCCGATGATCTCAAGCCCCTCGCATTCAGACTAGCCAAATTCAAAGCCATGGTACCTACCTTAAGGTGTGTTACACTCAGCTCCGAAGTCAGCCGGGGAAAGGACACCGACGTTGTGTGCAATGCTCAAGGTGGTCAGGTTTTTCATGTCCTGACCTTCTCTCACAATGCCGCCGACATCCAAAGGGTAAGTCAATTTAAGGGCCCTATAGAGTGACGGATGGACCAACACTGGGACCCTTCCCTTGCATTGTTTTGCGAGTTCCTCAAGGGAAGGGTCATTTTTCCTAATCAGTTCAATTCCCGGACCAGCCCCTTCAGCGGCTTCCAGCATTGTCCACACGTTGGTTTTGCAGGCCTCAGGAAGCCTGACGAAAGTTGTTAGCCGTGGGGCGTCCGGGAAATTAGAGGGGACATTAACGTCTTTTCCCCCTATCTGTTGGCAGTCCAGCAGAGGTTTTAAATTTTTTCTCTGCCGGTGAGGTACACCCATTGCCACAGACAGGGGTCTACAGAACAAAGTTCCTCTCTCGTTTCGAGGGCGAGAGTCCCTGTTGGAGTGAGTCCGTAAGTGGGAGAATCTGAAGGGTCTCTCCCCCTCCCGGGTTCATTCTTTTCTTTCTGGGATGGCGGCTCAATTTGCATTGGTGTGGGGACGAGTGTCTGTGTGGTGTCTGGTGTTGGTGTTGGTGCGGTGTCTGGTGTTGGTGTGATGTCTGGTGTTGGTGTTGGTGCGGTGTCTGGTGTTGATGTTGGTGCAGTGTCTGGTGTTGGTGCAGTGTCTGGTGTTGGTGCGGTGTCTGATGTTGGTGTTGGTGTTGGTGCGGTGTCTGATGTTGGTGTTGGTGTTAGTGCGGTGTCTAGTGTTGGTGCAGTATGTGGTATGGGGGTGGAAGTGGGTTGTGTTGTTGTTAGAGGTGGTGTATGCTCACAGGGAGTGGGGGCTGCCTTTTCTTCCCCTTTCCTTTTCTTTTTTATTCTTTTGAATGAACCGGGGAGTGGTGAGGTTGAGTTCCTCTCCCTCTCACTAGCAGATTCATCCTCAGAGGAGCAGTGTTTTCTTCGCTTGATCCCCGTCTCAATTGGTGTGGGGACCGTTGGTTGTTGCTGCTCCTCTAATTGTTGTTTCTCCGGTTGATGCTGTTGCTTTTCTGGTTGCTGCAGCCGTTTTTGTTGCTGCTGTTCTGGCTGTTGCTGCTGCTGCTGTTTTTGTTGTTGCTGCTGTTTTCGTGGCATTGGTTGTGGAATTGGCCGCGGCAGCTGATGTTGTTGCTGCGGCTGGTTCAACGGCTGGTTTGGCTGCTGCTGCTGTGTCTGCTGCCATGGCTGTTGCTGCGGCTGTTGTGGAGGCTGCTGTTGTTGTTGCTGCCTCGGTTGTTGGGTTGGTTGTGGGACGGTGGCAGATGGGATTGTGGGCTTCCGTTTCCGCCTCATTACCGTGATCCATTCCTCCCCTTTGGGCTCCTGCACAGTTTTGGGTTTCCTCGGTGCTGGGGTTGGTGCTCTGGTTGCAGGAGTTGTGACAGCCTGTTTGGACACTGGTGCTGTCTCAGAGGTTGGGACCGCCTTTAGTGTCACTTGAGTAGGATTTGACCTTTGAGGGCAGCTCTTGGCCATGTGACCCTGTTTTTGGCAAAACCAGCAGTGCGGACGACGCCCCTCCACTACTACTGTCATAGTTGCCTCCTTAAATGTCAGCTGTGCTGGTATCGCCTGGAAGCCTTCTTTCTTTAGCCTCATGGCCACAGTGTAGCTGCCCAAGTGCATGCCGGTTTTCGACCGCACTGGGGTTATTTTTTCCACCTCGCCGAACTGTGTGAAGAAGGATCCCAGGATTTCTGCTGATATTTGCATAGGTACATTGAATACCTGCACCCGGGTCCTTGTCCTGCCCTGGTATTCGGGCTTTAGTTTTGTTCTCCCATACTTAATTTCCTGTAGGGAGAGTCTCTCCGCATCTTCCTTGGTGGGTAGGAGGATGTCCCACATGGCGTAGCTCCTCTGGTACAGGTATAATACCGGGATGTTTAGCTTGTGTAGGAGCCCTGCCATGTCTTCCTTTTTCATCCCTAGGAGGCGGTTTTCCGGCATATCCGAGATGATGAGGGAGAGCACTCTGTCTTCGATTGCCTCCCAAGCGCCTGGCACTGGTTTAATTTCTGCCCCCTCTATGTATTGTCTGTACTTGGTCAAGTACAAGTCTCTATACTCTTGAGGGGACAGTTGCTTCTCTACAGTCTTCCCCCATGCCGACCCTCTTGTTGGTGTTGGATCTTTGGTGAGGTTGGACTGTTTTTGCTGTTCCTTGGCGGAAGGGTTGCTATTTTGAGGCGCATTTCCCTTTCCGCTTTCCTTTGGGACCGACTCTCCCTGCTCTATACTTCTTCCAGGAAATACTTCCCTTTTTGGGGAGTCGGCCTCCTGGGGAGCGTTGTCCTCTTTATTGTCCTTGGGAGCTTTTGCCCCTTTTGTTTTGGGGAGGTCTAGGCTGTATGCCCCCTCGTTTTCTTGATTTGCTCCCCTTTTGGGGCAGTAGCCCTCCTGGGGAGCACTGTCTCTCTTATCGTCCTTTGGGGCTACTGCCTCTTGATTTTTGTAGTCAGAGCGGGATGCCCTGTCCAACATTGTTTTTTCTCCCCTTTGTGGGGAGTCGCCCTCTTGGGGAGCACTGTCTCCCTTAGCGTTCTTTGGGGCTACTGCCTCTTGATTTTTGTTGCCGGAACGGGATGCCCCGTCCAACATTGTTTTTTCTCCCCTTTTTGGGGAGTCGCCCTCTTGGGGAGCTGCTGGTGAGTTTTCTCCCTTCTGAGGGGCGTCCTTTGGTTTAGTGTCCGGGCGGTATGCCCCGTTGCTTTTTGCTTCCCCTGTTGGGGAGCCGTCCTCTTGGGGAGCAGTTTTTCTTGTGGTAGCCTCCTGGCTGGGGGTATCTGTATTGGTGGTCCCCGGGCTGGGGGTGTCCATTTTTGAATAAAAGCTCTCTCTTCCCTGTATAAATTCACCAAAATGAGTGACGTGGAGTCGACGTCCAATTTGGGAGCCGACTTTGGCGCCAAAGGCGGCAAGAGGGGAGATAGAACTGAGAGAGGGAGTGGGAAGTTAGTGGAGGGAAGAGAGAAAGTGTTTCCGACCCTCCCTCGCGGGAAGGTCGTAAATTATCAGCTCGGTTCCCCCCCCCCGTGGGGGAGGGGGGAGAGCAGAGAAAGACAGACAAAGTGGGGGTGCGGACAGAACGCTACCCAACAAGCTCGCCGGCCACGAGAATGTGTCGCCAGAACAACACTGCCTATCGCTGTGTATGTATCAGAGAACAGATACTACACTTTGATCTTGTCCCGAAGGACAAGTACAAACAATTCAGTTTTTTAGTTGCTGCTCTTCTAATCTTTCTTAATCACCTTTCTTCCTTTTTTATCTATTTATTTATTTTTTTTTTTTTTGCTTTGGAATACTGTGTCTACCTTTTTTTTCTATTAACATATGATCGTCTCAGAAGCCAAATGAACCAAAGACAATATTTTTTTGTTGTGGGTTGCAAAACATGCGTAAGAAAGTAAATAAAGACATGTAGACATTCGCTGAAATAAAAACTTTTTAAATAAATATTATGATTGTGGACTTATTTTTTATTATGGTCATTACGATGCAACCAACCGATATACACACAAACACACACAGACGCTATCCATTATCGATTTCTTTCGTGACTTTATGAATAGGGGGTTTAACTCACACAAGATGCTTCTGGAGTATCAAGTCGCTCTTGAATATTGTCATGATGTTATATGAATTACATATTAAAAAAATCCGACAAACCCTTCATGTATGCTATACAAACTGTAGTGAGGTTTTCTGTGATGGCCTTTGGTGTTTAGGCCAGATTTCTTGGTTCTGATGTCATGCTCTTTGGATAGTTATTATAGTGGGGAGGGGGTCTCTTAGATTGTCTATTTCCCTTGATATGTATTGCTGTTACTACATATTACTTTGCGCAATGTTGTAGGCAGTAGATGAGAACTTTCTTTACATTATACGGATCGTTGGAGTTGAAGTTTAAATACTGTTCAGTGAAAGTTATCTTTCGATATATAATATGATATATAATGATAACTAAAAAAAATGTACATCTAAAAACAAAATAGGCTCCTAAAATCCATACAAGAATTGTCTATAAGGACTCGTAACATAGTGGAAAAAGTATGTAATAAAATTCAGTTGTAAAGTTACTCTCTTTTCCAGCAGATGCCCTTACGATTATTGTGGACTGATTCTCTTCTTGATCATTAAGATACAAACGATCACTATATGTGCTCTGAAATTGGAAATATAAGTTCATTGAGCTTTTTTTTACAATTTTGGCAATTTTATAAGAGATATATGCCTTAAAATATATTTTATATAAACTTGGGATCTCTCTCTCTCTTTCTCTCTCTCTCTCTCTCTCTCTCTCTGTATATATATATATATATATATATATATATATATATATATATAAAATAAAAACGAACAAACCGTATTATGTGTTCATCAACGTTTCGTCTTTATTTCGAGACTTCCTCGAAATAAGTCTCGAAATAAAGACGAAACGTTGATGAACACATAATACGGTTTGTTCCTTTTTATTTTCTCTATTTTTTCGGAATACTATTTCCATTATTTTCATCATATATATATATATATATATATATATATATATATATATATATATATATATATATATATATATATATATTGTATAACAATGTTCAACTGCACGTTTTCAAATATCTTTTTGCGAAGTTTCACTCATTGAACTTAGTAAATCAGCTTGATTCATCAACTAGATATTTACTTCCTTCCTACCACAAGAAGGTGTAGTACAAGGCCAGAAGCGCCCCACAAGAAGAGGCACGCTGGACTATTAAAAATTACCTGAGCAATCCTATTGGCAATCCCCAGTTGGAACGCTTCATACAGCAATAAACTTATCCACAATTAGAGAAGGAAAGGCTTGGAAAGTGCTAACCTCCGAGCACTACCCAGGACAATACATCAGTATGACATAAAAGGACAACGAAATGGTCCAGTTCCTGTTGGACATTTTGTCGAGAATCGATCCTTGACTGATATTTAGCAGTGAAGAGTTTCTGAGCAAGTGAACTTGCAGAGATCCTGCCTCATCAGCATATCGACTGCTTCTAACATGAGAAATTTTTCACACACATGTGGAACCAACATACCTGGAAATGATTCATAAGCACCGGATCGGTTAGCTTCTTGTTATGGTGTCCACAAAAAGTGCTTAGTAAAATAGTTTGACTTCGGTGTTGATTGAAACCGCCCGTCTATTTCTTTGTCTTTGTTTCTTCTTTACTTATTGGTTCAATTTCATGAACCGAACTCACGACATTATATCTGATGACGAGGACGAGATTCGAACTTATGCACGAAGATCTCAATGGATTATGAATTACGACATTAGATCCTGATTGTTTTCAATAAAGAAGACGATATCAGGTGTTTGCATGGCTTTTAAATCTTTTGTCTCTCAAACCACGCTCCGAAAAAGAACTGACACTTATTTTCCCGACGTCAAGTGCATTCTAAGCATTAAGCTGCATTTTAACTGTGCTGATATTTTTCATGTAGATGTTTTATATTTTTTCCTGTTTCCACGATGACAGCGAATCCAAATGGAAGTCACGTTTACAGACGCTCATGTTATTTCCGTGTCTTCTTGCTTTTCATTTCAATTTAATCAAATTCGTGCAGTTTTTTTTCGTTCGTGTAGACAATTGGTGCCTTCAGTTTCTTATGAATTGAAAAATGTAAATTACTAAATTTTAAAAAATCACGTGAGGTCCCTTCTCTTATTTTTTGCGTGTTTTTACACTTAATAAATTATTAGTTATAACATGATTATTATGTCGCTATTGTGATAGCTTGTAGTGAAGCCAAGACTACTACTTCTCCATTATATTTCTCTTTCTCTCTACTTTTCCCTTCCTTCCTTCCTTCCTTCCTTCCTTCCTTCCTTCTTTTCTCTCTATGTGGCCAGAGATTGTAGCCAACCAGGACGGAGGACAGTTCTGGTGGGAAAGTTTTTTGAGTGGTGAATGATAATTATATGGAAATAATTCTCATTCACCACTCAAAAACCTATTTTCAATATTTGTGCTGAAAAGCAAAATAAGTGTCTATTCACAGCTGAACATTTTGCTAACCGCATTTCTTTTCCTCTGATGATATGAGCCTTTATTGAAAATCCATGGATTAAGGAAATCAACATAATCCCATCTATATATTCCTTTTGTCAAACAATAAATTCTTAATTTGAATATATGTGTCTATATGTCTTTTTTTTTCAGAATTTAAATACAACCATTTAACTTATATATTGCTCTATGCTTAAATATTGAGCTTCTCCTTTTTGGCTAGGATCGCTCTGAAAGTATTACTTCAAGTAATATCTATCAGGGTCTTTCATCTGATTTCTAATCAGTGTTTTATCTCGATTATATATATATATATATATATATAGGTTATACTTAGGTTAGTTGGACTTCTTAGGTTTTCATGTAAGCAAAGAAGGCTTGTTGCCTACTTCAAAAAAAATTAAAGAATTAGAAACCTTTCCAGTACCCAAGGATTCAAAAAGCTTGCGTAGATTTTTGGGAATGACAGGTTTTTATTGCAAGTTAGTCCCTAATTACGCAACCATAGTGCTACCACTATCCGAACGAATGAGGTTGGACCTTAAAGCAACGTTTGAGCTAAACAAAGAAGAAACTCATGCTTTCAGAACAATAATAAGCAAATTGTCAGAAATTACGGCATTAGCTCATCCGCGGTCTTCAGCCACAGAGTACCACCTGGTTACGGATAGTAGTCAATACGCAGCTGGTGCTGCATTACACCAGCTAATAGATAAGAAACCAGTACCTATAGGTTTCTTTTTCAAGAAATTTTCGCAAGCCCAGGCCAAGTAAGTACTCTACGTTCGACAGAGAGCTACTGGCGGCTTATTTTTCAGTGATACATTTTGTCACCCTTAGATGGTCGTCACGTGACATTATTCACTGATCATAAGCCATTATGCGGAGCCTTTTATAGTCAGACACCTGCAGAGTCGTATCGACAACAACGACACTAGTCAGTACTTGCCGAATATATCACTGACGTGGTGTATATTAAAGGAGACGAGAACATACGTCTCGAACAGCTTTAGTGGTGCAAATAGATGCATGTGATTTGGCTGAAATAGCCCAGGCACAGAAAGGAGATGACGAAATAAAGTCATATGCTAATTTAAAAGAATACTGCGTGTCACGTGAAATTGGCTCGGTCCTGTGTGATACTTCAACCAAGTACCCCAGGCCGTTTGTCCCAAAAGAGCTTCATAGGGCTGTCTTTGACAGTTTACACGGTTTAGCGCACCCTGGAACTGGAGCATGTATTAAACTGATTAAGTTTAGATACTTCTGGCCTAACTTAGATAAGACAGTCAAGCAATTCTGTGTAGAATGTGTTGTATGTCAACTGTCAAAAGTTCACAGACACACAAAGTCTGCAGTCCAGGAGTTTGATGTACCATCCACACGTTTCCAAACGGTACATATCGACATTGTTGGCCTGTTACCCCTAACGCGCAATTAGTCAGATCCTTACCTCAGTCCATACAAATATTTGCTGACCTGTATCGATCTGGCAACTCGCTGGATCGAAGTACAGCCAATGATCGAAATAACTGCGCAGTCGGTAGCAGAGGCATTTATCAATGCCTGGATATCTCGATTTGGAGTTCCATTGCATGTTGTAACAGATAGAGGTAGCCAATTTGAGAGCGAATTGTTTCAAGAGTTAACCAAGGTAGTAAGTTTTTACCGATTGAGAACAACTTCGTATCATCCTCAAAGTAATGGGATGATTGAAAGAACACACCGTACCCTTAAAGCAGCGATAATAGCATGAAAAGAATCATAGATCAAAGCCACACCAATCATTCTACTAGGTATATGCAGCACCCCTAATGAATAAGGTTTTTCACCTTTTACCACTGTTACTGGAACACCAATATTGATTCCTCATCAGCTGATACACAAGCAGAGAGTAGAAAAAGAAACTCCAGTTAACAAGTATGTACATAATTTGTGTGAATGGATGTCCCAAATTGATGTGCTCAACGATGGAAAAAGATTTATCCATGGAATTGCAAAACCTTTTATACCGAAAACCTTACTTTCCTTTTTTTTTTTTACAAGGAAGTCACCACTTATCAAGGCCAGGAAGCCACTCAGGGATAAGGGTTATTGCATGTACAGTACGTTGTACGTTAGTGTTGAGATTTCACAAAGTGTTTACTTAAGGGGGCAGTTCATCAGGAATTTGTTTATCTTGGATTTGAAGACATCCAAGTTGTAGTCAGGTGGGAAACAGGCAGACGGAACAGAGTTCCACTGGCGTGCTGTTCTAAGAAAGAAGCTGTGTTCATGGAATTTACGTTTTGATTTAGGCACAGATAGAGAGTGGGGAAAATTTTTCACAGTGGCTTCAGTTAGACGGGTGTTTTTCGTAAAAGATTGGCGAGGGGGGGAAGAGATTGGAGCTCAGACGAGCACTTGCCATGGAAATAACGATAAAACAAAGACAGGCTCGCAACGTCTCTTCTGTGGGAGAGAGGTTGCAGGGAAGAGAAAAGGGCATCCCCCACTAAGCCACGAAGTCTATTTTGTACTCTGTCAAGGCAGGATAGGCTATTTTTAGCAGCTCCTGCCCAGATATGGCAGCAGTATTCCATCCTTGGACGTACTTGGCTTTTATATAGATAGACAATGGCATCAGTAGTGAGATATCTTCTGGAGCGGTAGAAGGAACCCACCATCTTTCCAGCGACTCTGGCAACAGACTTGATGTACGTGTTCCATTTCATATCAGGAGTAAAGGTCAAGCCCAGAAGCTTGTCAAAACATTGAGCTTCTCCTAAGCGAGAGCCACCCATTACAATTGATGCCAGATGGGGATCAGAGCGTTGATGGTGTAAAGATAGGAGCTTGGTTTTAGATGCATTAAAGGTGACCAGTCACATCTTCCCCCACTGAACTACACGCCCGAGATCAGAGGAGAGAGAATCAGAGAGAACTTTTTCATTTACAGCCTTTGATGTGTTGCCGTAGATGGTCGTGTCATCAGCATAGATATCAACGAATGATTTAAGTATGCGTTTAGGGAGCATTGATGTAGATCAGGAAGAGAATTGGGCCCAGTATGGACTCCTGAGGGACTCCAGCATTAATACTGCAGGCCTCTGATTTTTTTCCATCGACCACTATTCTTATGAGCCTATTAGAGAGAAATGATTTAATGATTGAGAAAACATTTCCAGTTATACCATAGCTGGAAATCTTGTGAAGTAGGCCTTTATGCCATACCTTGTCGAAGGCCTTTGATATGTCAAGAGCAATTGCCCTAGAAAGGAAGCCTTTGTCAAGAGATTCGCTAATCCTATGAGATATAACCGTTAGCACATCTGCGGTAGATCTTGCAGAACGGAAACCATATTGCGTGTCACTAAGGAGGTTATTTCTGCTGAGGTGGTTGACTATTTCTCTATTTAGTATGGATTCCAGCTACTTACTCATGACACACAGGTGACTTATAGGTCTGTACTGAGAGGGAGAGGATTTATCACCTGAATTCTTAAATACAGGGCATGCTGATGAGGTTTTCCAGGGTGTTGGAAAGCACTTCTCCTTAAGGCAATGCTTAAACAGTTTTGTAAGTATGGGAGTAAGTTCAGGTTGAAGCTTTTTTAACACTATAATTGGGATGCCGTCAGGGCCAGTTGCTTTACTGGAATCAAGGTTCTTGATTAGCTTGGCGACCTCACGCACAGATATTTGTATATTACCTAGCGTGTTTTGTGTTATAGGAGGAAATATGGGGAGTTGATGGCCTTCGTCGCATAGGGTAGAATTAGCTGCAAAGTTCTTTGCAAATAGTTTGGCTTTGTTTCCTGTGAAAAAGTATGGTTAATGGTTGGTCGAGTTAGGAAACCATTAGAAGCACCGTACTCGGGTCCTTATAAAGTTTTGACTCAATCAGATAAACACTTCCAAATCGATATGAACACATGTATTGATAGGTTAAAACCGTTTACAGAGCCAACTAGCAGTAATAGAACTAGAGTGACCGAGAAAGCACAGACAGGTACTACTAAGGATAAGGATGTCAAAACAGATGATACCGATAAAGTAGAGAGTAAAATTGAGAGTCGCATATATAAATCTAGATCAGGAAGAAAAGTGACATGGAAAAAGAAAAATGAATACTTTTATTTTTAAACAGAAATAATAATTCTAAGGATATTAACTGCTGGAAGGGGACTCGTATAGTGAAGCGAAGACTACAACTTCTCCATTACATTTCTCTTTCTCTCTACTTTTCTCTTTCCCTTCCTTCCTTCCTTCTTTTCTCTCTATGTGACCAGAGGTTGTAGCCAATCAGGACGGAGATACAAAAAGACGGAGAGACGAGTTGTTCCAGAGTCATGGCTCAAATGAAAATCCCGAGCTTTCTATGGCCCAATACCACTTGTACGTTGAAATGTATATAAAACCGTTTCGTTTTGAAATGCCTTTTTTCTTGATTATTACTCCCAGGTCGGTTTCTCGATCGTTTCAACACTCCCGTCTTCTTATTAATTTCGACGACTCCACAAAAGGGGGACCCACCGAAATGGTGACATACCCAACAAGATTTACATTATGGTAACCGCCATAAGCTTATACTCTTAACTTAGCATGTGATAATTAAGGTAATATGTTTTCACATAATAACTTATTATGGGATAATTTATCATATGATAATTATCATGTGATACTTTATTATGTGAAAACATGTCATGTGATAACTTAATATGTTGTAACTTAGTATGTAATAACTAGGGCTGTGACAACAGCATATTCTTTTCACTTGAGTATATATCCGTTAATATTTTATATGTTTTTATGTAGACAGATGTAGTTTTCAGTGGATTAAGTGTGTCTACTTGTGTCAGATATATACTCGAGAGTCAAAAGAATGAAAAGAATATTCTGTTGTCACAGTCCTTGCGATAACTTAACACGTGATAACTTAGTATGTAATAATATAACATTTTTTCATTTTTTATTTTCTAATTTTCTTCCTTTGAAGATTGTAATGCTGGGTATGGTGCAGCCAAACCAGCTGCAATATTGCCCTGCTTTTTATTGAAACCAACCGAGAGCTCTTTTTAGTATCCTCGTTGTTCCCTTAAGTGCAATTGTCTGGATCTCTTTTGCACTTGGTTCACCAGGAATATTAGTTAGGTAGGACTTCAGGTTCTTCTTCATAAGCCCTGTAGAACCTATAATAACTGGTATGATTGATATCTCCCTAAGATTCCAGTTTCATATCATACATTAGACCTTGATATTTGGTCTGTTTCTCCCTTTCAGCTTTGTTCAGACCTCCATCATTAGGGACACTCACTTCAACCAAGGTTACAATTTTCTCATTATAGCTGAAGGAACTCGTTATATATATATATATATATATATATATATATATATATATATATATATATATATATATATATATATATATATATATATTCTTCATAAGCTTCCGTTTCGATTCCAGCTGATGCACCCAAGTTATATGGATATATTATTTTACTTTTGAAATCATTACTCTATAATACATGAAACGATAGAAAATTGACTCTATAATAATGAATACGAAATCTGCATGAATTAAAATATTCTATTTAAGCGTATTTTACGACCGGGCTGCGCCGGGCGTCCCTGCTAGCTTAGGTAAATACGTTTGCAGTTTTATCAAAAGAGCTTCAATAATATCAGGGCGTCTATATTTGCGCTGAACATCCACAAAATGCCAACATCAATATATTACATATGAAAGAGTCCGCTGTGGAATTTCAGCAGGTCCCGCTAGTTAAACAAAACAAAATGTTATTTACTGTAACAGTTCTAAAGAATTTTATAATTGTTGTGGGGATTCACCCATACGCAATATATGGCTTATTTCAAACGGTATAAATATACCGAGAGGTACCACTCTCATGGTTTCTGATGTATGTCATAGTACGCCATATTGGCATTAAGTACTACAATTCTCATTCTCTATTCTGCCTTTTTGTAATACTATTATATATTCACTGCGGCTGCTCGTCCAATGTACTTTTCTAAAATCAACTTTTGTCACTGTCTCGATATATACACTTGGCAGCGAAAAAAAAACACACATATATCTAGTTATAAAATATTTTGTGTATTAAATGACAACCTTTTCGCTTTCAGTACGACAGTTGTGACATCAGTGAAGGCGCGTAGTGGGAGTGTGGTTGCTTGGCAATGAATAAAAATGTGTTATTTGTCCTGCCGTGGTCGCCGCTCTCTGTTTCTTATTGTCTGCTGCCTCTATTTTATTGGCACATTTAACCACGCTTTGTCTTGAAATATCGGTCAGTCCCGACGACCTAATCTCCGGGGTTTTTACTTCCTCCATTTCGACATCTTTGACGTCATTCCCAGGGCACCTTTCAAATATCCAACAATACATATACCTTTTTCTAAACGATATCTATGTCTGGGTCTTTCAACAATAATCAGTATAAATTAAAATTATAACTGCGATGTCTGATGTTCACGATTGCATCTGTGATTCTCTCGGATTGCGAACATACTTGTTCTGAAATTGAAATCGGACTCAAGTAACACAATCGAAGACAATAGATTTGAAGGAAGATGGGCTTGTATTTAAGCTGTTGATAGTCCCTACATCTTGTTAGCGGTAGGGAGAAGAGCGATTGGGTTTTCGGATTTGGAGCCTCACCCTGTGTTCGTTTGTCATCGATTCTTAAGTTATTTCTTATTACATCTGATCGCGTGTTTCAAATCAGAATCCCAGCATTATGCTCTCGTCACAACTGATATCATTTCATCTTTTCTGTAGGTTTTTGAGATGTGGCACAATGGTAGGCGCTCCTTTCGGGAGAGCTGGGAGGGGGCTTCCACATTACTGAACCTTGTGCCTAACTTGTCTGTACTTGTATGGTGCAGATGTGTTAAGCAAGTGCATTGAGATTTTGAAAATGTTCTGCTATGACTCAAGCCAAGAATGACAGCTTATTTATAATATTGAACCAACACAAAACGATATAAGACCTTAGAATTTGAAAGGTCAACCCTGAAAGAACTTATGGATTCGAAAACAAAGCAATATTCAAACTGTATGAATATATCTTCTCTCTGTTTATGTCATTCTCTCTCTCTCTCTCTCTCTCTCTCACACACACACACACACACACACACACACACACACACACCCCTTCTCTCTTTCAATGAAGAAAAAGAGAATTAAACAACATTTCATTGTTTTAAACAGTTGACGCTTGCATCCTGGGGTCGGCAGACGCGACATAGCATGCGTCGGGTTTCAACTGGTCTTTATAAAAATATGCTCCGCATTGTTAAATCTTAAATAAATTATGTTTTTATATAAATGTATTTGTTCGCTATTTTTGTACAAGTGTTCGATTTCAGCATGCCATTAATGCCAACGATGGGGAGATGCCTGTAACGATGCAATGAAGAAGCGACCCATGCCAGCCAGTTATAGCCGACGACATATCGACCCGTTTTTGTTGATGTTTCCAACATATATCTATCGTTTATATGCCGTTGGATAGCGTGTTTATTCCCCCCAGGGAGCTGGCTGCGTTCCCAGGACGTTACTCAACCAAGTAACCTTCCCCCGGGAAAGTGATAGTACCATAAAGACGCAACAGTGGAAACAAAATATATTGAACAGAAAAACAACAAATAAGAGTCCGACTACCCTATGTGCATGACTCGAGCATAACCTGTACTAACGCCAAGAGATATATTCACCCGGTCTTTATAGTGAGTGAAAGAGTTCATTATTATTTGTAAGGTGAGTACCACAACATTATTTTTCAAACAGAAGACGATAGCCAACTGACCTCCATTTTACTTTAAAACCTGCCTTCGTCCTAACATTTCCTCTGCAAACTTAAATATCAAAATGTGTATCAGCTGACATACTCTTATTATTTAATAGTAAAAAATTATTTAAGTTTATTTAATGTGTAAAAAGTTATTAAAACATTTTTTCGATCATATGATTTTAATATATGTAAATAGTAAAATAGAATAAATATTTTGAAAAAAAATAGTACAATTTTAAAGACTTTAATAGTATGTTATTCATTAAAATTTTAATGGTACACAATGCTTTTATTTTTTCATGGTATGTGATCTATCCAAATTTTAACGGTTTGTAATCTGTTACAAATTTTAATAAGACATGATTCATTAAATTGTTAATGGTATGTGACTCATTAAAGTTTTAACATGCGTGATTCGTTACAGATATTAATGATATAGAATTCATTAATAATACATGATTTATTAAAATTTTAACGGTGTATAACCCGTAACGGTTGTTACAGGTTTTAATGGTACATGATTCATTAAATTTTAATGGCATGTGATATATTAAAGTTATGCGGAAAATATTTTTTCCGATTTTTATGGGTTTTATGCACACACACGCATACGCACACACACACACACACATACACACACACACACACACACACACATATATATATATATACATATATATATATATATATATATATATATATATATATATATATATATATATGCTATATTGTTTGAACGAAAAGATAGAAAATTGGAATTCTAAAGCAAAATTACCTGACGTTTGAGGAATAGTAAATATTTTATTGATAACAAAACGGTTGGACGATTGTCTGTAAAAAAAAGCGTTTATGACAAATTCATTTTTGTCAAATCCTGAAGTACCAAGTGGCTGAATATGTTCGTTTCTTCATCGACGTGCGACATTTTCATAAAATTTTATATTTGTTGCTTGAAAAATTTATTTCACACAAAAATAGTTCTAATTTTCACATTCTGAATTGAATTTCGTTTCACCAAAACATTTTACTTTGTCGCGACCGGAAGTCGGATAAACAATATTATATTACGTATTACCTATGGCAGAATATAAACACTCTTTTGTGGAACTGAAGCTTCTCACATTTAAAAGCATTTTACCAGGCTTTTTCTGTATTCTCTCAGTCTGTCTGTCTGTCTGTCTGTCTCTCTCTCTCTCTCACTCTCTCTCTCTCTCTCTCTCTCTCTCTCTCTCTCTCTCTCTTGTATTTGTTTTGAAGTTGCAATCTCGATTTCGCGATCGTAGTGGGTCGTGCGTTTTAAATATCTTCCTTGAAATGTAAAAGTAAATCGTATATTCTTTACGAGAGACTTATTCGCTCCTCATCACAACTGTTAATAGTGCCAAACCGGAATAATTATTTGGTTAAAAGTAAAGAACCTTACCTCATGCATCGTGCGGCTCGTGTTAGGAAAGAAAAAAAAAGAGAAAATAAAAATGGCCGCCTCCTGGTATTTATGGACTGAAAATCACATGATGTGACGAGAGGGGGGTATGCAAATGAGATGTGGTTGGGTCTCTCTATAAAAGAGCCGTCTTCTTTATTTTGGGCGTCAGTGTGGAAAGTGCAGAGAGAAGAGAACAGTTGGATTTGAGTTTGAGACTTTTGGTCTGAGGTTGAGTTCAAATTTAACGTCAAGCTATTTCGTCGCAGTGACAAAAATGGGTGACCGAGTAAGATTGAGCAGCGATATCCTGAGGCCATTTACTGGAGAAGGTGACGTGGTTGCGTGGCTTAACAAGCTGAAGTTGGTGGCAAGGCTGCAGAAGATCGAGGATGTAACCACGTTAATACCAATGTATTTGGAAGGAAGTGCTCTAGCGGTCTATCTAGAAATGGGAGAGACGGATCAGGCCATTGCTGAGAGCATTGAAAACCTGTTAAAGACCGCATTTTCCGAGAGTGCGTTTGAGGCTTACAACAAGCTCAAAAGAGTCACCTGGACTGGGGAGTCTGTGGATGTGTACATGGCAGAGATAAGGCGACTAGCAGGATTGGCTGGATATGGGGGACGCAGCATTGAGAAGACTGTAAAGCTGGCACTTGTAACTGGTTTCCCTGATCGCATCTCCATGGAACTGCAACGACTTACTGATATTGAAACCATGGAGGTGGAGGAGATTCTAAGGCATGCTAGAGTTTTGGCGAAACAGTCCGGTGAGTTGGGAACGGTCGCGGCTGCTGTGGCAAGCAGAAAGGAGCGACCAGTGATGAAGCAAGGCTGTGGATTTACTGGTAAATACTTTCGATGTCAAGGACCACACCTGATGAGAGACTGTAGGGAGCCACGGCCAGACATTATCTGTTTTCGGTGTGGCCAAGTAGGGCACATTAGCAGGAATTGTCCTTCGCTTCTGGGAAACGAGTAAAGGGGTGCTATTGCCCCAGTAGTCACCCCTTTTATACTAAACAGGCATATGAGAGTTTGTTGCCACAGTTAGTGATCACAATCAATGGAAAGAGGGCTAGAGCTCTTGTTGATACTGGATGTACAACAACACTTATTACTATGAGCGTCGCCAACTCTTGGAATGGAACCAGCAACGTTAGAGTGGTGGATGGCAGAGAATTGGAATGCTGTGGAGAGGCCGATGCGGAGATTGTAGTAAGGAATATGCCATTGCGGTTAAGAGTGATCGTGCTGGATAGACTGATTGCAGGAATTCATGTGGTGCTGGGCCTGGACGTGATAGACCGCAATAGACTGACTGGGAGGAGCTACTATTGCAAAAGGCCAGGTGAAGTTTGGCAATCAAAGTGCACCGGGAATAACAGGAAGTGTCACCAGGGGTGATACCAACCAACCGTCGAAACCCCGACCATGTCTGATTGAGGATGATGACTTTCGAGCCTGCTTCGATGGCAAAAAATGGATGGTAGTATAGCGATGGACCGCGGAGCCACCTGTATTGACGAATCGGGTCAGCTGCTACAAAAGCACACTGAAAGGAGCTGCGGAGCCGCAGTTTGAAAAAGAAGTTGAGAGATGGATAGATGAAGGAATATTAATGCCGTGGTCAGGGAAAGTTGAAGGAATTTTGCCACTCATGGCTGTGGTCCAACCTATTAAGAAGAAAGTTAGACCAGTGTTGGATTTCCGTGAGCTGAACAAGTTTGTCGCTTGTCACACAAAGGACAGAATCGACGTGTGTGAAGAAGTCGTAAGGAAATGGAGGAGGATGAAGCAGGCAACTAAAATTATAGACCTGAAGTCAGCCTACCTCCAACATTATGTGGATGAGAAATTGTGGAAATATCAATTGGAAGAGTACAAAGGTCAAGTTTATTTTCTGATTTGGTCTGAACTCCGCACCAAAGACAATTATGGCAGTTCTTAAGACAGCGTTAGCCAAAGACGATGCAGTGAAGAGAGGCACCTGCTCTTACATCGACGATGTACTAGTGGACGAAACAGAGGTGACTGCAGAAAGGGTGAGAAAGCATATCAAAGCATATGGACTGACGACAAAACCGCCTGAGTCACTGGAAAACAGAATGGCTTTGGAATTTCGACTACAGAATAATAAGGCAGGAAAATTGATGTTTGGGCGAGGAAATGAGTTAGGAAAGAAAAAAAAAGAGAAAATAAAAATGGCCTCTCCTGGTATTTATGGACTAAAAATCACGTGATGTGACGAGAGGGGGGGAGGGGGTATGCAAATGAGATGTGGTTGGGTCTCTCTATAAAAGAGCCGTCTTCTTTATTTTGGGCATCAGTGTGGAAAGTGCAGAGAGAAGAGAACAGTTGGATTTGAGTTTGAGACTTTTGATCTGAGGTTGAGTTCAAATTTAACGTCAAATTAATTCTCTCGAGAGAAGTAATAACATCGAAAACTTTACCAGTTAATGACGAACGATTTGTCAAGACTATGACTACTTAATTGAAGAGGATGTCTATCAATTGAAGGGACACCTATCTTTTACACAACGGAGGAATAAACCAGGCCCAGGACATAACAGTCCTTTCAATAAACGCCCCCACGGAAAATATGTCATATGCTAATATGTCGTGCTAGAGGCGGAGAGAAGAATGTAAGTTTTTGCTTCATTTATTATAGTTTCTTGCGTAGTTTCTTATAATGCCTGATCTCGTCAATGCCCCACATCAAACAACTATCTATAATGTATAAGAGATAAATGTATTTATTTTTGCCCAGCAATTCCCTAATTATACTTATTGGATGATCTGCCACAATAAAACATTTCTATAACAAAATATTTCTATCAACATCCAGTGACAATAATTTTGCTTTAATAATATATAGTAACCAAAAATGAAAATAAGAGAAAGAATAAAGAGAGAGTGTGTGGGGAGAGACATATGAGTGATAGTGTGTTATATGTATGTATGTATGTATATATGTATGTATGTATGTATGCATACAAAAATCACACACGCACACACACACACACACACGCACACACACACACACGCGCACACACACACACACACACACACACACACACACATATATATATATATGTATATAATACAAATTCCAAATTTAACGCTTTATAAAGATTAAACAAGTGCAGATTTTTTTTCACAATAAATATAATTATTTATTAAAATCTAATTTTCGATTCACAGAAGAATCTTCTTTATGTTAATCCAACTTTTTTATTTTCTTTTGCTTGCCATATTGTAGCACGTCTTCAAACGTTGTTGAAGCAAGGTTTTAATGTCTGATAAAGTGTAAGTGCTGGTCGAGCGCCTATGTCAAATAATAGAAAATACACTTCATTTTTAAGCACTGTTGATACTAGAATACAAATTCAATATATATATATATATATATATATATATATATATATATATATATATGGTATAGGGGGATTTGGGTGGGTAGAGATAGTACCTTTGAATCTCTGGCTGCTGCACCCAATAGAGTGGACAGAGATCACTGGTCCTCACTCATCTCCTAAATCTCTCACTTTCTAGCTCAAAGAGCTATACCCTGGGTACTGGTCTCAGCAGGCCTGCCAAACCTTGTGAGGGGACGGTGTTGGTGCAGCATCGCTAAGCAATGTGTCCACTAGATTGAATTAACAGTTAGAGTCAAGGACTAAGAAATAGCTGGTATGGTACCCAGCTGCACAGAAAGCTTACCAGGGTGGATTAGACCCTTTAGTGTTGGCTCACAACTGATCTAGGAGATGGAACACTTACAAGAAAATCCTGCGATCGTTTTATCATCTGACGTGTGGCACATGCGTGCACCTGTACAGACCATGTTAATCCGATGAGAGAGTGTGCTTTGTTCAGCACAAGCAATGACCACTTAAAACAAATCAAAGTGCCGATTGTTCAGTGAACTATTTTCACTCATTTAAGCTTAAGGTTTGGTACATCGATATGTGCTTTCTTTTTTTTAACTAATAATAAATCAATAAATCCTGTGGCGATGAAGGATGTCACTGGTTGTTCCTAGCATAAACATTGCACATAGGTGGTGAAAGGTAGATGGCCGTTTTTCACAACAACAGTAATTGTGTGATTCGTGTCCTCCTTTCATAACAAAGAAGCCCTTTATAGGATGGCACTGTTTTTCTCTTCATGGGGAGGGGTCTATAAAAGATGACCTAAAATTGTTTACATGTCCCTGTCATCAGGTGCAGATGTCTGTGTATCAAATATTTGCACCCAAATCAAGAATAGAAACAAAAATGGAACGAATATGTTCATTGCGACTCGAGGATAACAAAAAGAATCCTGAACGAAAAACCGCGTGTGTTAAGGCATTATAGAATTTCTGTTGCTGCTTTTTCTGAAACTAGGTTTGCTGATACAGGACAGCTAGAGGAAGTTGAAGGTGGATACACTTTTTATTGGATTGGAAAACCAAGTTCTGAGAAACGTAAATCTGGCGTTGGTTTTGCCATTAGGAATGATATTGCCAAAAATCTTGAGTCTCTGCCCGTTGATATAAATTACGGACTTATGTCCTTGCGCATTGCAGTAGGAAAGGACAAATATGCCACATTTTTTAGTTGCTATGCACCTACACTTAATTAATCTGATGATCTAAAAGAGAGGTTTTACTCCTCTTTACGCGAACAGATTAACAAGGTCTGGATACAGGATAAGCTGTTTGTCTTGGGTGACTTCAATGCTCGTGTGGGTAGTGATACACAATTTTGGAGAAATGTCATTGGTTCACATGGAATTGGTAAAGTCAACTCAAATGGTGTTCTCTTATTGTCTTTTGTTTACTAATACTGTGTTTCAGCTGCTTAATTGCAAGAAAGCCAGTTGGAAGCATCCCCGGTCTAATCATTATCATCTCATTGATTATGTCATTGTACGTCGTTCTGATAGACAAGATATAAATCTTACACGCTCTTACAGCATCGGGGAATGTTGGTCAGACCATAAATTGATCTGCTCCAGAGTCAGGATGAAAATCAAGCGCCCTGTTCGAAACCAACCTAATTCTTCCATCAAGAGAGTTGATGTAGGCAAGTTGAAGGTTAAGGAGATAATGCACTCATTTCAAAAGGCTACTGATGAAAAGCTGTCCTCTGTTGTATGTGGGAATGATATTGAGGCATCTTGGAGAGAGTTTAAAACTACAGTGTATGACTTTGCCAAAGAGTCATTAGTATATGTTCGAAGGAAAAACCAAGATTGGTTTAATGAAAATGATCCAACTATCGTCCCACTGCTCAATAACATGCATCAAACCCATCAAGTATGGATTACTGACAAAAATTCTGCAGTGAAACAAGGCTTTCAGAATGGCCAAAAGGTTGGCACAATCTCGGCTCCGGAAAATGAAACAAAACTGGTGGGAGCAGAAAGCTGAGGCCTTACAAGATGCGGCGGATAGGTGTGATTTTAAATCATTCTACCAAAACTTCAAGGGGTGTTTGGTCCCATTTTAAGGGGGCATCTCCAATATTTTCGTCGGATGGCATTCTCCTCACTGATAAGAAAGAAATTACTAAGCGCTGGGCTGAACACTTTTCAAATGTTTTAAACAAAGAATCGGCAGTGGATCGAGGAGTGATTGATGATATTCCTCAAAGGCCAACCATCGAAGCGCTTGCTGATACTCCATCCATGTCGGAGATTGAATGGGCTGTAAAGCAACTTTCAAATGGTAAGGCTCCAGGTGATGACAGCATACCTGCAGAAGTATAGAAATGTGGAAGCCAACTATTAATCAGGAAACTAAGTGCCCTGTTTTCATTAATATGGGAACTTAGTACTGTGCCACAACAGTTCAAAGACGTGTCAATTATTCGCCTGTTTAAGCACAAAGGAAATAAGTGTGAGTGTGATAACCATAGAGGAATTTCTCTTTTGTCTGTTGTTGGTAAGATTCTAGTTCGTGTAATTCTAAACAGACTCAATAATTCAATCTGTAAAATTGTGCTCCCAGAAACCCAGTGTGATTTTAGGGCAGGAAGAGGTACTGTGGACATGATCTTCAGCCTTCGGCAACTACAGGAGAAAGCGAGGGAGCAGAATAAGGACTTGTTTGTCACATTTGTTGACGTCACAAAGGCATTTGATACCGTCTCTAGGGATGCCCTGTGGACTGTTTTGAGGAGGCTTGGTATTCCGGACAAGATGTTGAATGTGATTGTCTTCTTTCACTGAGGAATGGAGGCGACAGTACGATCTGGCTATGAACAAAGTGAACCATTTGAAGTGTCAAATAGAACTAAGCAAGGATGTGTCCTTGCTCCGATCCTATTTGCTCTTTTCTTTTCGGTGATGCTTGAGACAACTTTCAGGAACATCTCAGGAGGCATAGGTGTTGAGTATCGATCAAGTGGAGGATTATTTAACCAGCAATGGTTCAAGGCCAAAACCAAAACTTCTGTGCAGACTGTTCTTGACCTCCTTTATGCTGATTACTGTGCTCTTGTCACCCATAGTCTTGATGACATGCAGAACATCCTCAATAGCTTTTCTTCGATCTTACAATTAGCATAAAAAAGACTGAAATTATTTACCAGCCAAAACTAAACGCTACGTCCTCTTCACAACCAGTGGTATATGTTGATGGTGAAGCTTTGAAAACAGCATCTTCTTTTATATACCTCGGCTCTGTTGTGTCTGATGATGCTAAATTTGAAAAGGACATCCAATATAGAATTAATAAAGTTAGTGCCGCATTTGATAGGTTGTGACACACACTCTGGAAAAGCCACGATGTGCCTCTAAAAGTAAAGGTGGCAGTCTACAAATCTGTATGGTGGCGAACTGTGGACCTAGTACCGCAAGCATATAAATCAGCTTGACTCCTTCCATATGAGATGCCTGCGTTTTATTTGCAATGTTGGATGGCAGGATTGTGTTCCGAATAGTGAATTACTGAACAGATGTGAAATCACTGGTATTGAATTATTTTTGATCAGGATACAAATGCGGTGGTCGGGTCATTTTGTGAGAATGGATGACTCAAGAGTTCCTAAGCAACTTTTTTATGGGCAACTGACAAATTCTTGCCGTCCAATAGGGCGTCCCTTGCTTCGTTACAAAGATAAACTAAAAGACAACCTGAAACGTTGTGGAATTTCTCTGAGTTCCTCGGAGAGTGCAGCAGGGGATCGCAGAGAATAGAGGAAGATGTGTTTCCTGGGAACCAAAGAATTTGAACATAACCGCCTTTGTTATAGGGACGCCCTTCATGTAAATATGAAGGCAAAACACAAGAAAAATCCACCTAAAAATGAATATGTATGCCACTGTGGTTTCAGAGCACGCAGCAAAGTAGGGTTATCTGTTCACTCGAAAAGGCATCTTTGACCGACGAGCATGTGAAAGTTCACCATCTGCGGAGGAGTGTGCTGGATGTCTACAGGATTGCAATTACACATGTGGTGTCACAGAGCTTGGGAGCTGCTGAAGATTGCATACTGAACCCTCATTCATCGTCTTCGATGAGAGAATCCACCATATATATATATATATATATATATATATATATATATATATGTATAATATGCACTTTTAAGTTGTTCGAAAACTATGCTTTCTTTAAAGAAATGAAGTCTTTGTGTAGAGTTATCCACATATTGGAACTACTGCTACTCTCAGACAGTGCAAAAGTTTGCTATGGATAGAGCAGAAACTAAACCTCAGTTTTTTTGCGTTTTTTTTAATCAGAGTTTTCCTTCTTCTAACGAAGTTCTTTTGCCAACGATTATATATGGCTACGCATGAGTGTCCGTAGCAGGCTTTGCCATACAAGTGTTGTTCCAAAAGTAAAGAGTAATTTTTTAACTAAAAACGTTTAGAGCTACCAAGGTAATGACATAAAAACGTAATTTTTAATCCCCTCTGATTCATTTGAGTGAAATGAAAAAATTGGAGCCATTAATATTGGAATGCCCCTCGTATATGTGTTATATATATTTACTTACAGGATCAGTTTCTTGACGTTGCTCGAGGAGATATAAAACGATGCTAGCTAATTTATCTATGTTTTTTTTTATGTTTTAACATGCGTGTGAACCCTCAATTCTTGGGGAAATTCACCTGGAACTTTGTTTTGTGCTTGTATATACATATGAATGGAAACTTTTAATATAAGTTATCCGTATTATTTCAGAAAATGTATTCCTATGTTAGTTTGCTAAATTAGTAAAATTATAATTCTTTTGTTTATGAAGCACTAAGTAAATAAAGAATGTTATTTGATAGATTTGAGCACAAAAATGTAATTCTTATTTTCGTCCTGTATTATTTTACCTGATGTAGCAGGTAAATAATGAAATGTGTTTTCCTTTAAATCGCCTAAAAATTGTCGAAAAACTTATAACTAATATTTGAAACTGCAGAAACGATTCCTTCTTTTTTCCTTTTTTTTTTAATCAATTTTCACCCCAAACAAGGCACAGTGCCATTTTGAAGTAAGGGACTACTATCGGGGACATAAGTTGCAGGGGCATTATGAAGGGAGATGAGTAGAAAGATGTTTGTTCACATTACACTTGAACTTCTGTATGTTAGTACAGTTGGGAAAGCAGAATCCCGGAAGGGAGTTCCAAAGTCTTGCAGTTCTGGGGAAGAAACTATTAGAGTAAAAGGCTTTTTTACACCTAGGGATCTTTACTGTGAAGGGATGGGACTTAGCTGCTTGTCGGGTTTATCGGGAGGTAGTCACGTCGAGGAGGTACAAGTGCTTGTAGTTCGTCAGAGCGTTCATCATTAAAGTACTTGTAGAACAAGCAGACGGATTCAACATTTTGTCGATAGGACAGAGGCTGATGTCTAGATGACAGTTCAGGACCTATTAGGTTGGCGACTCTCTTTTTTACCCTGTCCAGGAGTGAAAGACAAGCAGCAGATGCACCAGCCCAAATGTGACAACAGTACTCCATACATGGGCCAATGCTGGCCTTATATATGTACAGGATACTTTCAGACACAAGTAGTTTTCTAGCACGGTAGAGAGAGCCCACCTTCTTTGTAGCGACCTTGCCAATGCACTCAATGTATCTATTCCAGTCCATGTTCTCTATAAACGTTAGGCCAAGAAGTTTAAAGGAAGTACTTTCAGGTAATGTGTTCTTGGCCATTGCTATTGGTGGTAAAGAAGGTTTCTTGTAATTATTGAAGGAAACTAATTAAGTCTTGGCAGAATTGAATGTGACCATCCATTTTTATCCCCATTTCACTACAGATTGGAGGTCATGCTCTAGTTTTTCTGTCATTTCCTTAGATATGTGTTCATTTGTTTTCCCCTCGTGCCTGTTATAGAGAGTGGTGTCATCAGCAAATATACCCATCTCCGAAACAATTTTATCAGGGAAATCATTTATGAATATCAGGAATGATAAAGGTCCAAGGATAGACCCCTGAGGTACTCCTGCATTTATGTCATATTGTTTAGATGTACGACCATCGAGGACAACTTGGATTTTTCTCTTACTTAAGAAGGATTTAATTACGTTATGTATTCTTCCTGTGATACCATATGATCTAATTTCCTTAAAAGACCATCATGCCATACCCTGTCAAAAGCCTTAGATATATCGAGGGCTACCACTCTACCCTTCTCTGTTTTGTCCAGTGAACGGCATATATGTTCAGAGATTACAGTTAAGATATCTGCTGTGGAGCGGGCTTGCCTAAATCCATATTGTTTGTCGATCAGGAGTTTAGCAGCTGTTAGGTGTTGGACTAGGGCTTGATTAATTAAGAACTCAAATATTTTGGCAAAAAGCGGGAGGAGGCTAATGGGACGATAATTTAATGGGTCAGTCCTTTCACCAGAATTCTTGAAGACTGGTACCACAGAAGCGGTTTTCCAGCAATCGAGAAAGCAAGATTCATTAAGGCATTTATTGTAAAGTTTGAAGAGAACTGGAGCAACCTCATCGGACCATTTTTTTCTAAACTGAGTTAACGATAAATATGTCCAGAATAAGTATTTTCAAATACTGAAAGTTATCTTTAATCTTTCCTTGCTTGAGAATTCCTTCTAGACTGAAGTAATTATGAATCAGTTTTAAATAGTGTTCTAAAATGCCGTTTGGTTTTCGTTATCTTTCCTTGTTTGAGAAATCTTCCTAGACTGAAGTAATTATTATTTTGATAAATTCAGTGACCTTCATAAAATAAAATAATTTCAGGGTATTAAAATAATGAAAATACGAAACTAATATTGTATTTACATTATGGACGCCTTAAAGAAAGATATTAGCAAATTATTAGTATAGCCGAGCTAAGAATTTGCTGGTTATGGCATTAAATGAAACAGCAGTTTATGATGGTTAGTCAAACTATGCAAAAAATGTTCATGTCAGTTAAAACATGTTGAAAAGGGGGGGGGGGAGGGGAAACAAACCGAATATAGAAAGTCCAGAATGCATGAAGACTCACTCGATTATAAATCCAAGAAGCGGAGAACGTTTTTTTTTAAACAAATAGTCAGACTTTCAATGTCAGCAGAAATGCGCGAGTAAATTGTAGAGTGAAAAACAATCCAATTGCAAAAGAAATTCAATGTAATTTAAAGGAATATAAAAATCCGCTTGCAGTTGCAGAGAATGTTCAAAAATCGCAAAGTTAGATTAAAGTCCCTGAAATTTAAGATTTAAGCTTGCGATTTTTCGACATTCTCAGCAACTGCAACCGGATTTTTATATTCCTTATAGCTATATTGAATTCTTTTCCAATCGAATTGTTTTTCACTCTGCAATAACTGCCTATGCCTTTTCAGTTTTTCAGTTAGCCTTGAAGTCCATACTGACCGCAGCTTATCCAATGCAACCCATGCTTTTGAGATGTGAATTTTGATATCTCTTTCCGTAGAACCTCTGGACAGCAACATAAGTTGCACGGAAATTCGCATCTGAAAAGCATTGGCTGCATTGGATAAGCCACGGTCAGTATAGACTTCAATGCTAATTGACAAACTGAAAAGACAATTCTTCAGAGCAGTGGTAGAGTCTGTTCTTGTTTACGATGCTACAACCTGGACACTCACGCAAAGATTGGAAAGAAAGCTAATCGACACGTACAATCTATGCAAAAGCTGTATTTAATATATCTTGGTGATATCCTCCCATGAAGCAGCAACTTTATGGCAACCTACCTGCCACATCTACTACCATCAGGAAGCGATGTATACGATTTGCCGGTCACTACCAGAGGGACAAGCAAGAGCTGGTGAGAAATGTGTTGTTATGGACTCCTCGGCACGGACGCACGAGCATAGGACGACGTGTACATCAACGTACACACAGTGAATTGCACATGACCCCAACTGTGATCCTGAAGATCTGGGGCAGCTTATGGAAGACAGGGAAATCTGGAGAAAGAGAGTCACTTTCGACCGGGCAAGGAGTTCGAATAGATAGATAGATAGATAGATAGATAGATAGATAGATAGATAGATAGATAGAATTAAGTGTGAATTTAGCAAAGATGTGATTATGGCCCTACAATTTATTTGCCAAGTTATAAAATAAAGATGACTTATTTTCCAGGTATTCAAAAAGCGAAAAGGTCAGTTAATAATATTTTATAATCCTCTTTTCGAATTATTAAAGTTCAATATGTTACCATGTTAGAAAATCAATCGCATAAAGAGACAACAGTGATTCACGGATCGTCCAAAATTGATCGTTCATTTCTCCTGATTCATTATTATCACCCACCAAACAACTGGATCAAGTTGGCGTGTTGTATTCAAATCCGGAAAACTTGATCAATAATGTCCTTAGCATTAAATTTTATCGCTCGACCGGAAATATGTATTCAAACGCCTATCTTGTCTGGTTGATATCGGATTCCGATTTACAAGGCCGGATTTGAATGGGCCTGAAGGTACGAAGGGCGGAAAGAAAGGCGAAAGAAAGAAATATAGTATAATGATTTGCCTTCCTTCTATTCTTGTATCAATAATAATTAATTCGTTGTTCGTAACAATATTAAGATACCACAACAAACAAAAGAAAACATGGTACTTGTGCATTATAAGTATATTTTTAAAAATAAAACACTTTTACGTACTTATGTTTTATGTCGAAATTAGCAAAACAAATTCCAAAATTATGAAAAACAAGTGAAGCATGCATGGTCTGTCGTGAGTGCACAGCGAACGACGCATAAAAAAATGACTAAGTCCATCATTTGCTCCCCCCATTTAGTCCTAAAAGTCCCCAAGGCTTTAACATATTTAAATTTGAGTTCAGCACCATGCAAAACTGCTAAATAGACATACACAGAAAATTTTGGGCAAATATGGTAAAATAGCCCGAAATGGAGTTATTTTATTAGCCCTAAAAGATCCCCTGGGGCACACCCAAGAGTTATTGTGAAGTATAGACAAACAAAATTATATAGAAATCAGTTTGTTACAACTCTTCAGAGAGTTTTATAAAAATCCAAGTCATCATGTTTTTAATAAGCACAAAAGTGTCAATTTTAACCATTTTAACCCGAAAGGCACCTCTAGGGGAGCAACCGGAGTTTTCCCGGAAAATCTGTTCTGTTACTTTTTTTACTCATATCATGTTTAATGTTTGTGCAAAATTTTTAAAAAAGTCCAAGGCGTAGTTATTGAGAAAAGTGCGGACAGACGAACGGACAAACGGACAAGGGTGAATTTACAAGTCCACCCGCCTTTTGTCGAGGGACCAATAATCGAATAGAAAATAATTACAAGTAAAAATTAAATTTTTCCAATAATGTAGTTTTTTAAGAGTTCTCAGAATCCAGGGGAGGTAAATGTAGTCTATAAATTTCACCAAAATAATTCTAATTCTTGAACTGCCAATATGTATATGTTTTGCTACGTCTTTTATTTATTTATTTTCGTTATTTAAATAAATTGCTATCATTTTTAAATGTGTAAGTTTTTCTTAAAAGGTTTCTTAAAATGCCCCCCTCCTCCCCTCCAAAGTTTCTTCTCTTCCGTATGACAAACTACTTATCTCCTTTGCTTTTAGTTAAATTCCACCATTTCAAGTTAGAAAATTGGATCGAAAATAGAGCTAGGTTGTTTTGTAAAACATAATTCGGTACTCTTGCAGAATTTAACCCGGATCCTCGGCAGTCACTGGCTTAGGTCGAGGAAAGTAACCGACGCAGAAGAATTTCAAAACAAACAAACCGGAAAAATAAAAAATACAATAAATAAAAAATAACAAAAACCTACCGTAAATTTACTTTATATATATATATATATATATATATATATATATATATATATATATATATATATATATATATATATATATATACAGGGTGTCCCAATAAAATGTATTCACTCTTTAAATTATCTCAGCTTGCTACATGAATACGTTATAGCACGTTCCCAAGAGATGTTTAAGAATAAAGAATGGCTCTTCCAGCAGGATGGAGCACTTCCCCACTATCATCATGACGTAAGAACATATCTTGATAGTCACCGGCGAAACATAGTTAGGACGAAGAGGAAGTATCGAGTAGTGTCCACGCTCACTGGATTTGACCCCCCCCCTCCAATAGATTTTTCTTTTGGGGGTTGGTGGGTGGGGGGCATATTAAACACAGGGTTCACACCGCAAAACGAACTACAATGAATGAGCTTAAAGCAACCATTGAAAGAAGATGTGTAAACATACGAATTGAACTGATTAGGAACGTTTTCGATTCAATCAGTGAGCGTTGTCATCTGTTCATGGATCACAATGGCCAATAATGTGAGCATTTTCGATAATTAGCTGGTTTCTCTATCTGTTCACAGTATTTTGATGTATGAAACTTTTCTTTCTTATCATAAATGTAAGTTTTATGGCCATTTAAAACATATATACATTTTATTGGGACATCCTTTATATATATATATATATATATATATATATATATATATATAACATCACAATTGCATTCGAAAAGTTTTATCATTGTACACACAGAAAGGCCCAGCAGCGTATGAAATCAACAGTAAGTCATTTGATAAATGAAGTGTTTGTTTAGAGCCAGTTGATCTGTGTTACTTCACTTTTGTATTTTAAACTTTAACTGAAGCCATTATGTAAACATGAATTTTATAAAGTCAACAGTAAGTTCTTTAATGAGACAGGGGTGAGTTAGAAATAAATGCTTCTGTTTGGAGCACAACTGAACCATTATACGTGATTTTTAAACTTCATTTCAAACCAATATATAAAAATAATTTTATAAATTCAGCAGTAGGTTCTTTGCAGTGCAATGTAGGATACAATCTATTGTGAACTAAGTTACTGTGTAGAGGAATGTGAAGCTTCCCAAATAGAGCAGGCAATCAATCGATTTGATTGGAAAATGGGCGACTTCCCCGATTTCAATGACAATAAATGTATGGGAAGGTGGAACATTCGCTGATCTTCATTCAATCCCGGGTAACATCGGATCTCCCTGCTAATATATATATATATATATATATATATATATAGTATTTTGTAGTATTAAATAATGATTTATAATAATTAGTAAATATCTACATTTAAAAAAAATCTAAATATGTTTAAAGTTCCTAAAATTCATTCTAAAATTTTCCACACGATCCCATGAGCTACTGGATAGAATTCTTAGTAAATTTTAGTGATGCTTATCTGAAGGTTGAGCATTACATTAGCATCTGTGCGGGCGACAATTAAAATTAAATTGCGAATTACCCAAGACTTTAACCAAGTCACGGCTGACTGAATGAGAGCATGCTACCTCTATGGATTAATCCGTTCGAAATACCGTGCAGATTCCCTAGTTCGACAGAAAGATTCTCGGGTTTGACAAAATACACCTGAAGAAGATCGGAAGTTCATCGACCGAAACGTTGTACGAATAACACTCAAGATTAGAGCAGTAGTCTGAACAATCCAAATAATATGAATAACATTTCACAATGACAAAGTTAGGATGAAGAATTGTATGAAGGATCTCAGAAAATCTCGAAAATCCTTAAAGCCTTCAGAGAGATTTAGTTTCAGCTGACGTAAATATTTATTTGTCATCGGCGAAAGATTATTCAAGATGACAGAACTGCCAGAAAGCCGGTATATAAACAAGGATTGACTGATTTGCTGAAACACAAAGATCTGCGATTATGGGAATAATAGAAAGGAATGGGATAGGAAAACATTTTATTTTCGGATGAATCGTATTTCAAAGTGCATGGATACGGACACGTCAGTGATGGTAGGACCGAACAAAGGAGAACCTTTCCGTATTTGAATGTGAATGGGTACACGTACCATGTACGGGTGATAAGGGAAATAGTAAGAGGATGCGAATGACGTAAACAAGTAAAAGAGACAAAGGAAAAAAAAAAGAGAGTGGAAAATAGAAAGAGGAGGAAAGGAGAGACAGAGAAAGGGAGCAATGGAAATGGGTCGATCATAAATAGAGAGAGAGAGAGAGAGAGAAAGAGAGAGTAAGAAAGGGAGAAAAAGAGAAAGAGAGGGGGGGAGAAGAAATCCTTGATATTGGATGACGTCAATAGTAGCAGAATGAAGTAAAGGTAAACATCCAACAATATTTCTAGAATCCATCCAAGATGATAGTTGGAGATCATTCTGGAACTAAGGGATGCTGATTAAAGTAGGAGCAATGCTGAAGACATAATTACTTCTCGTGATGGACTTTCATTATAGAGAAGGCAATTTTAACATGCCCTTCTTTAGTGTAGTACCATTACCTGTATAAAAGCCACCTACGCTCTAAAATGGAGTACTGTTGCCACATCTGGGCAGTGGCTGCTCAGCGCACCCTGTCCAGCCTTGATAGAGTTCAAAATCGGCTTCGTAACCTAGTAGGTGATGCCCTTTTCTCTTCCGTGCAACCTCTTTCGCACAGAAGAAACGTTGCGAGTCTGTTTATTCTCCATCGTTATTTTCATAGCAGGTGATCGACTACACTCCAATCTATGATTCGCCCATTGCCAAATTTTCACAAAACACTCGACTAGCTACAACCACTGTATAGAACCCTAACTGTGCCTAAATCTAAACGCAGATTCCATAAACAAATCTCCTTTCCCAGAACTACGCGCCTGTGGAACACTGTTATGCTAGCCTGCTTTCCGGTTGAATACAACATGGTAGCCTTCAAATCCAATGTAAACAATTCTTGACGAGATGTCCCCATAAATAATCAGATTATGTCCAATTTACACCATTAACAATTATTACACTACCACCTTACATTCATTAACTCTTATTCTCGAGCGGCCTTCCGGCCTTGATGAGTGGTGAAAAAAGAAAAAAGTACGCCTAAACACTTTTTTGAAGAAAATGGTTTCGTTTAATTGTTTTGTCTTACGTTTTTGTTTTATTTAATACAGAATCCAGTCGTTTTTATGCTTCAAGTTCGTTATATCTTCAAATATTTATTAATGGTGTTTGGTTTGGTTGTTTTATTTTACGGCATATCAACACTTTTCGGTTATTATAAAAAAAGAAAAGAAAAAGTACACCTTTCTTGTTTTGTAAAGGAAAAGTGTTATTCTTGTTCCTGACTTTACAGAACATGATTGAGTTTTGCAAGTTTTGCAAAGAGAAAGAAAAAATGACACCAATGTTTAGTACAGAAAACCAGCATCTTCAGGCAGCCTGATCTGGTATCACAAAACCAAGGAAAATTGAAGAACCATCTAGTTAGAAAATTCGTCTAATTAGCAATTCCATAGAAATTCTATAACAAAAAGTAGAAACGAGTTTGACAACTGTTTAACGAATAAGAGACGAACTTGGGCCGCTCATGCATTTTTTACGATGACGGACAGTCGGTATTCAATATTGATAGACGATTTTCTGCCAACCCATGTGTTTATAAATATCACAGGGAATATGCCGTTACCAAGTATTTTTGTTGTGATGGCTAAGTAATTAGCGACCTGGACTGACAACCTGGGTGTGCCAAGTTCGAATCCAGTTCGTTCCACAGAAATGCTTTCATTAAAACTCACTCTTGACCTTGCGTCTAACCTCTCAGAGAGGAGGCGAATAAAAATAACACATCTTATGATAATAATAAATTAAAACTATAAATATACTGAAATTGTTATTGGATTATGTAATATGAAAGCGAAATTAAAAAAAAACAACTATGCAGTTGATTAGACGTTATTCTAATATAAAAAAAATGATCGTCTTAGAAACAATCGTACACTGACTGGTTGTTGATGTTGATTTTTGGTGGTTGAATAAAGGATATTTCCATAAATTATTTTTTATCTTGTCAGGTCGTAAAATAGGCTTAAATTAATTGATGCAGATTTCGTATTTATTATTATAGAGCCAATTCTCTATTGAATATTTTATTGTACCTACTATGTAATAATGATTTAAAAAGTAAAAAAAAAAAAAAAAAATAGATAACGTGGATACCATCAGCTAGAATCGAAACCAGAACATTTAGCAGACAGCCGCGTCATCTACCGATGTGGCTACCGAAAGATAGTTAAACAAAAAAAGATTTGATATTAAACGATTTGAAGAAATGAATTGTATTTCGCCATGCGCAGAAAGTAAAAATATGTCAAGTTAAAATGAACAGTTTACATTTCAGCTTACTGACATATTTCTGTGCGCGTTATTTATTCATCCAAACAAAGATTTTACTCTTGGTGTATGATTACTATTTCCTAGTTATTTGAGTGTAATGTGACCAGTAGTTTCAGAGTTTATCAGTCAAATATTTACACACAGACAGGCACATACATACATCTACCGTTTTATTCATACCGATCATGTGCATGACTGCATGATCTCGAAATATTCTTGTAAGTTCATTCTTTTAGTTCCGAAATAATTCAGTTTATTCTCGGGTTCCTTGCCCGCACCAATATTACCCTCTCTCTCTCTCTCTCTCTCTCTCTCTCTCTCTCTCTCTCTCTCTCTCTCTCCAGATTTTCCTGTTCTCCATTGGCTGCCCAAGATCTTCAGGATCACAGTTGGCATCATCTGGAATTTGCTGGATGTAGGTGAATTTAAGTTGTCACCAGCTCTACGTCGCTCCTTAATTACCATTAAGGAGCGACGTAGAGCTGGTGACAACTTAAATTAGATATGGCAGGTAGGTTGCCATAAAGTTGCTGTTTCGTAGAATGATCTTGGCAAGATATATTTTACACTGTCCATAGCATACGGATGTACGTGCCGTCTACCTTTCTTTCCAATCTTTTGGTGAGTGTCCTTCGCAAATATGAACCCCACGCCATATGTTAAAGAGCATCTCTCCCCCCCCTCTCTGGCTTTCTTACTCTTTCTATTTTCTCTCTGTGTGTCTCTATTAGAGAATAGAGAAAGAGAGAGGGAGAGGGAGGGAGAGAGAGAGAGAGAGAGGTGAATAACGTGGACAGTGGACACGTTTGCAAAAGAAGGGTCAGCTGACCAGTTGACGTGGTATCATGTGATGAGGTTAGCTGATTCTTTCTGAGCAGTGGGGTTTTCGGGTGTTGAATAAGACAGACGGCTTTTCAGCTGTCCCCCCCCCCTGGGCTGGGGAGGACGCTGACGTGTATCATCAAACAAGCAAGGTTCACCTCCATTCTGTGTCGACCTTTGGAAGGTGAATAAAAACTATAAAACCATTTCATCGTCTTGGAGTGAATTCTTCATCCAACAGGCCAACTCCCCTCCAAGAGACAATGAAAACCAGAGGAACAACCGACGACACATGAATAAAGGTATGTTAAAAAGATACATGTACACAAACACACATCCACGAAGACATCAAAAATAAAACCATTAGAAACTAGACGATCACGTACACGAATCTCCTTGACAAAATCTCCTTTATGACCCCCCCGAATATATAACATATTCGTTTTGGTGCCGTTCGTGACACAGTTCCGAATATATAACACATAGTTCGTGCTAAGGTGGCAGCAGTTCAGGATTGCTACATTGGGCTATACCATCGGATGAAAGGGGCTCTTTCATTTCAGGCCTAAATTGTGACAGAATGAGAATATAGTCTCCGGTAATCTGGTAGGGCCACCTATGGCGGGCAGACTGATGTAGAATCTGATGTAGACTTTAAAAAGCAAATCACGTTAAAGCCGAGAATAACGTTCGAGGTCACGTGCGATAATGAGAGAATGAGGAAATAAATGTTGTTGTTGTACAACAACAACAAGAACAACAACAACAAAAAGCGAGTTGAATTTTTTTTGTATCCTTTGCTTTTTGACTGTAGCGTGTTGGCTCCCGAATGACATTACATCTGAGAAAATTGTTCATATCTTGTCTGTCTACCCTCCTGCAAGGATTCATGTCTGTAGTGACTTTAATGTTCACAATTTTGAATGGCTAGTCTACTCAAACGAGACCGATAATGTAGGGAGGTTTCGTCATAGTTTTTCTCTTTGATATTATTTTACACTAGCGGGGGGTACCCGGCGTTGCCCGGGTGTTTGGAGGTGTGTGTGTGTGTGTGTGTGTGTGTGTGTTAAAAAGAGGTGTAAAAGAAAAAAGTAGGTTTTGGTCGGAAGGTCAGATTGAACCCCGAAGCCTTGACGCGAAGGTGGAAATGAAAGGGGAAAAAAGCCAGTCACCTAACCATCTGGGCCATGATGGAGACGGATTCATAAGGGCGTTATATGAATGTTTATGAAGCAAAATAAACAGGTGTGAGGAAGTCTGACCTAGCTTTGCAAACCAAATCATTCGCGGACATACACAAGAAGAAGCGAGCGAACATACACATACACACACATACATACATACATACACACACACACACACTTTCGCTTTTACATATATAGATGCCCCCCCTGGTTTAGCTAATATATGACAGGAGTAAATTTTCTGTAAATGCAAACAGCGGACTTTATTTTTTAAACGAAATAAACCGGTAATGATTTATGTTGAATTTGTTCTGCTAGTGTTCAATCTGGCGAAGAAATGAAACTTTATTTGCCTCCCCCCCCCCAGCAAAAGGATCCAAATATGTATAATATTATTTTTATGTGTTTTATGCGCGTAAAATTGCAAGAATTAATGGCAAAAAACTGAGGAAAGAAATGTAAGAAAGGGTGTTAAAAAATCATTTGTAGGTGTTTAGGGCTCAAGAAAAAGGGAGAGATAGGGGGAAAATGAAGGTAGTCCTGCATAATTGGACCCGAATTCGCGTGAATTTCCGTCAAGCATTGATTGTGCGAGACCGGCAATCATCGGATCAGTCATCATCAATCTTCAATCAGCAGACTACCGGAAAAACAAACAAACAAACAAAACGAACTGGAAAGAAAACAAATGGGGGGGGGACCCCAAGAAACTACTGACAAAAAAAAAATACCGTGTAAAATGCAAAAATGTTTATGGTATTTTATTAATTTTTTAAAATTTATTTATTGTTGGTTTGTTTTCTGCAATAAAATCCAATAAACAAAACAAACTGCAAAAAATACAAATGGAAAAAAAGAAAGAAAGAAAACCAAAAAACTGACCGTGTATAATGACAATATGTTTAATAGATTTTTTTTAATGTTGGTTTGTTTTCTGCAAAAAAAAGTCTTTTTAACCGTATACTTGTTAGGTGTAAGTACAACGGTTTGTTATGTGTTCAGTTTTGTTTTCTTTTTTGTATTGTTTTCTTTGTGGTCGCTTTTACCAATTGGAATGTCGTTTGATTCCATATCGATAGCGTAGTAGTAATTGGGCTAATTGAACTCCCAGAAATTCAATGTATGGAAAAAAAATGAATAAGTAAGTAATCCGAAAATAAGAAGTCAGCTAAAAAAATCACGTAAAAACATAATAGAAGGAAAAATACACTAAATAAAATATTAAATCGAGTAATCGTTTTAACATGTGAAGAACGGTCGCGACTGACTGGTAGAGTTTGTTCTAAAAGCTGGAATCCAAGGTTACTTCGTTTCGTTTAAGTAATCCCTCGACTCTCCCCCCCCCCAACCAAAAAGGAAAAAAGGGGGGAGGGGAAAATAGAAATAAATATGAAAAATGGCCTAAGTAATCGAAAGTTGCGTTTCACCAGACGGTAAAATGCCAATCCATTTTTTGTAAGCAACTAAGAACTCAAACCGGCGTTTCCTCGTAAATTCCCATGTGGATGTATTTGCAACGGGCGTTAAGTGGTCGCGGGGGGTATGAATCTAATAGAGAGAAAAGATTTTACCACTTCCATTGATTGTAACAGATTTTGGCCGTGAACTCTCAGCAGAAAAATATAGGGATCTAAGATTATCGGGGAAGAGGATAGGTAATAGGCCTATAACATATCAGAGATATCGTGCTGCAGTCCGTGCATAATACATTCGCATGAAATGTCTTGATTTTTAATCCTATCAAGGTCAAACTCAGAGGGGAAAATGAGTCCATTTTATTTATATAGAGAAGAAGAGATATATTATTGGCAAACATACTGATGTACATAATGCTGACGGACATTTCTCAAGCTTCCTGACAACTTTTCCTGAACAGTTCTCGTCTGTTGTTGTCTCGCTAAGATCTTCCGATCACTCAGTTGTCTCAACTAAGATCAAAACAAAGTTCAGTAACACCTTTGATTTCCTTTTTCATAACAGATTCTATAGATACTCGATAGCTGACTGGGATTTGTAAACAATACTCTATCTATCTATCTATTATTTAAAAGGAACTTTGTCTGTGTGTGTGAGAGAGAGAGAAAGAGAGAGCGTTTCCTATGGACTCCAGAACAGCTGAGCCGATTTTTGTTTTCGAAATCTTACACAAATATACTTTATGTGTCTAGCAGTGTTCTTAAATAGATTTTGTATCGGAATATCATCGATAATTATCGATAATCGGTAATCGAAACAATCTTAAAGAAGAAGGAACAGGCGATTTTGATCACAATTAACACCTTATACAGCCTAATATCACATGCACAAACAAAAAGACCGGGCATATTAAATTAACTATAAGTTCTTTGATATGACGCAAGTACATCCGAAATGAATGTTTCTGTTTAGAGCACAAATTAACCATGATATGTAACTTTTATGCTATGTTGTTGGTTCCGGGCAACGCCGGAAAATAAAGTAGTCGATTCTTATTATAATTGTGTTTCGTAAGTCTAAATAGAACGTCACCTTAAATATGGTTTAGAATGAAATATTTATAAACAATACCACAGGCATGTTAACTTGATAGAATGGAATTTTATTCTACCAATTATGTTTTCAATTGGAAGAGAAATTTGGAATTAAGAGGCCAGTTTAAAAATGTGGGAATAATAACAGATTGATTATGTGAGAAACATCACGTGATGACGTAATGAATTAGAAATATAGTTTTACATATAGACGTGAAGTTTAGTTAGTTGGGGTGGATAGTCGAATATCGGCATTTGACCGGGCCGGACATGGAATGAGGTAATCCACTTGGTGCAAATTGGGGAGGGGCATGAAGAATTAGACAGCGGTGAAATTGCAAATTGTGCAGATTAATTGAAGGAATGAAGAATAAAAGATTATGAAATAATCAACTTTGTTCGCCGTTCTTAAGAAGAGATGATGACAAAAGGTATTCTGTTTATGTATATGTAAAACATCCGTAGGAACACAAACGAGACGTTATATACACCCGAGCGTTTTTTTATGCATGCATGTAAAGACACTGCAGAATATTTTTTATATGCACGATTTACATCCTTCTATGTTATATAGACTCCGACTATATTAGATATACATACCCGATGGTTGACTGGGATTTGTAAACAATATTTATCTATCTACTATTATATAAAAGGAACTTTGTGTGTGTGTGAGAGAGAGAGAGAGAGAGAGAGATAGAGAGAGAAAGAGAGACGGACAGACAGACAGAAGGAAAGAGTTCTTTATGGACTCCTAAACGTGTAGGCCGATTTTTTTAAAATTTCACACAAATCTACTTTATGTGCCTGTCAGTATTCTTAGATAGGTTTTGTATTGGAATGTCTTCGATAAGTATCGATAATCGAAAAAATCCGAGAGAAGAAGGAACAGGCGATTTTGGCTAAAGTTAACGCCTTCTACAGCCTAACATCACCAGTGTATTTGAGAAGTTGTATTACCACACAAGCCGAAAGGCCAGGCAGATAATATCAACAGTAGGTTCTTTAATTTGACAGAGGTGCGTTTGAAATGAATGTTTCTGTTTAGAGCACAATTGAACCATGATATGTGACTGTTGCATTTTAAATTGTAATTCAAACCATTTATATGCAAATAATTTGATAAAACAAACAATAGGTTCTCTACAATGCATTGTAGACTAAGTCACTGCGGCATGTGAAACTTTCTCCTGGTGCAACGCGGCGAGTCCCTAACTAGAACAAGCAATTAATCAATTTGATTGAAAAATGGATGATTATACAGATTTCGATAACAAACAAAATATGAGAGGGTGGAACATTCGTTGACCATAATTCAATTTCGGGTTACGTCGTGCTAGTTAAATGGTAATATTATTAATTTGATAAATATTTTTCACATCTAGGCGGGTGCACATATACGAGTAATGCCTTCTATTTTTTATTCCACCCGAATGGATCAGAGGGGATAGCAAATTGTACTGTTATGCTGACTGAACTTATGCATTCATAACCTGAAAGTTTCATTTCTCTGTTGCAGATATTGATGGTGTGTGACCTTAAGAAAGCAACCCCTGTCATAGAGGTGCATTAGAAGCAGAGATGTGCCATTGAATTCCTTCGTGCAGAAAAAATTGGACCGATCAACATTGAACGTTTACGAAGCCGATGCTATGTTTACGTATTGAGCACTTTTGAAGTAAATACTTAAAGTTTACGCATAAATCTATACTTTCGTATAGTAAATTTATGTGAATAAATGAAATAGTTATATATATATATATATATATATATATATATATATATATATATATATATATATATATAATTTTTTTTTTTTAAGCCAAAGACAATGCGGGGAAAGACCGGAATTATGAAAGTAAAGAAAGAAAAACAAACAAATGTAGACGTGTATGCTTGAGTAGAGGAGTGTCTAGCCTTTATTCGTCTATCTTTCCTCACCTCAATGTATGATTATTTATAACCAAGTTGCTGGTATGTCGGGTGTATGTAAAGTCCGTGGGTGGTATGGAACTTTGATTAATTTCGAGAGAAAGGGATCTCTCTTTTTCAAAAGACAAAAGTGGATCCAGACACTCCTCTACTCAAGCACACCCGTCTACATTTGTTTGTTTTTCATTCTTTACTTTCATAATCCCGGTCTTTCCCCGCATTGTCTTTGGCTTAAAAAAAAAAATCTATATATTTCTTTACCAACAATGCTTCAAGCAAACTACTACCTACTCTTATGTATATATATATATATATATATATATATATATATATATATATATATATATATATATATATATATATATATATAAGAAACTTATCGGCATTAAAGTAAACAAAAAGTTCTTTGCAGAAACGAACGGGGCATTTTCGGTTGTTGATAGCATTTATATAAACAGTAAGATGTTTATTCCTTTCTTCATAGCTTGTGAGAATTTTTTCAACCGATTGAAGCTCGAGTCGTTATACGCAAACTATATTGTCTAGCGATACTGAAGGATGTGATACAGCGAAACAGGCTCTCCATGAATGACTACGTATCTGAAAAATACTTCTAACATAAAGTAATTAAATCAGAATCTTATTTTTAAAAAATGCAGAAAATTGTCTCAGAATAACCATCTACATTTTGTTTCCATTAAAAAGATTTTTTTCGTTTTAGAAGATAATTTAAAAAAAAAAGAAACTAATTATTACTTTTACTATATTATCACCGGAAATAGAATTATCGACCGGAAACGCTGAAAATAAACGGTGTGCTTCTTTTTTGTTTTCTTATTTCTTCGTAAATACATTCGTACATTCATTTTCTATTTTTTGATTATATTTTCCGATCCTTTCGAAAACAGCGAGACATTCTGGAGTAAAAATAAATACTTTTTCAATCTGCACAAACCTATATATATACAGTAATATTACGTAGTGGAGAAAACGAATGTCTACTGCAGAGAAACTTGAATGTCTACTAGACACTATCCTCAAGTGTTTAAGCTCTCTCTGTACAGGGGTTTCTCAGGAGAATACTTTTCCCTACAAGTAAATCCTGACTAAATATTCAAAATCACAATATTATTCACAGCTCAAATAAGATCTCTTTGCTATGATTAATCCACACTGGCTTTTATGAGGAACAATGCATCTTCTCCAAGTGACGTTACTTCAAGTAACAACACAAAGCTTGATATTCCACTAGACTAGATGAATTCTTGTCCTGGAATTCAGTAAAATCAACAATCCAAACAGGAAAATATAGCATAACATACTAAAATGATTCTTTACTAACTCAGTGTTTGAAATGTAAAAGAGAACTTTAATGAAATAATGAACTATCTATGTATCTTATGTAAAGATCAAGAGTTAGCCCCAGGAAAGGGGCCCCTTGATTTCTGAGAACTTCGTCTGAAGTCAAATGAAACACGTAATAATCATGTTGACACAGCGGTTCCTGTTAGATCACCAAAGTTAAGCAACATTTAGCCTGCTCAATTCCAGATGAGTGACCGTTTAGGAATACCATGCCCTGTATGTACGAGGACGTTTACACATCCCCACAAGAACTGCAAAACCTAATGATGTCATCTTCCTTGACCAGGATATACATGCAACTTGGGATCGCTTGTGAATTTAATATTCCCTTGGCGGAAGCCAGTTGGATTCCTCTAACAAACATACACATCCCTTTCTTCAAATACATTTTTATATATACTAATGATTCCCCTTTTACTACTCGAGAATGGACAAAATTTGGTTACTAAAGAGAATTGCTTAACAAGACATTGGACATTAAGATGACCATGTTCTAGCATACAGCAAAGAAGCTTCATTGTATAACAATTGAAGTGGTAGGGGAGGCCAGGGAAATATGGGGGTCTTCCGTCTTAAAGAAGCACATTGCTTGGACTAACTCCTAAGACTAACTGGAAATGGAAGTCCTACATCATGTCCGTTGCCAAAATCACTGGAAAAATTGTAGGATCTTTCTACTGCTTCAGAAACTATCATAGTTCCGACACAATCCTCTGCCAGGACAAGAGTCAAATACATCCTAAGATGCAGTAGTGTTGTCACATCTGAAGTGGAGCTCCTAAGTTTTCTCAATCCTGCCTTGTAACAATTTCTTTGAAATTTGGTTTAAGTGGAAAGAAAGAAAAGTTGTGTAAGATTTGTTAATGGCATTTGGAATTTTCTGCATATTTAATGGTGCATCCAATCATTTTTGGTAAGCATTTTTCTGCTTTAAGTTTTTTATATCTTCATATATTTATTCGTGGTGTTTGGTTTGGTTGTTTTGTTTTGCGGCATATCAACCCCTTTTGAGCTATTTAATCCTGAGTTACATCATTATAGAAAAAGTTGTTGCAGAAATAATTGGGGTGTTTAAAATACACATAGTTAAATATACAGAAATAATCGAAGTGGTAAAAATACACATGGTTTAAAATACAGAAATAATTGGAGTGCTTAATATACACATGTTTTCTTATATTGAAACATATATATATAAATAATTGGAGTGTTTAATGTATACATCATCTGATATATATAAATAATTGAAGTGTTTAATGTACACACGGTTTTACATACAAAAATAATTGGAGTGCTTAAGTTACACATGGTTAGATATACTGAACTAATTGGGTGATTGATATACATACGGTTTGATACATAGAAATAATTGAAGTATAAACCAAACCATGACGACTACCCCTGTCTAACCTGCATGCCAAAAAAAAAAAATTCTGAAACTCTAATCCTAATGGAGATCTACTGTTATTTGTAAGTAAATAACCCCTGTCTCTTGAACGCTAACAATCTGCTCCTTCCCACCAAGCCGCCACTTAACTCCTATATTGCACAGCATTTGTAGTGGAATCTTTAACTTCTAACCCCTAACCCTCACATGCTAACTGCTTAGTCATCACTAAACATTTATGCATTTCTACCTCTTGGACATGCATTAGTTCGTTCCTATTCAGTTAGGTATTTAACAGCCAAAGTATGTACTCGGAAGCAAAGCGATCTGCATTACATAACTATGTCTCCTCCTGGATAGTTTTGCAACGATTAATACGAAACTGAACCGATACTCCTTGTTATGCTAAATGTCCATGACTCTTACTTGAAAGCTGAAATTATCTTCCCTCAATAATAGAAACATATTTTATACCTACAACTTCAACTTTATTCGCATCTACTGAAAACCTGCCCATATATCTATTTACCTAGTTATACATGACTCAAAACTTACTGTTTTATCTGTACTATATTGCACTCACATCTCAACCCTCCTGTCATCTAAAATATAGTTTGCGCACAACTCGTATTTCAATTCTTAATACCTACTCATACTGTAACGTTATCCTAGACCTAAGCTAACATAAATAAAATAAAAAAATATAAAGGGAAAGCCTCAAACCACATTATCTCCTTTCTAACAAGCCTTCTTACAATCTTAGTTGCTTACACTGCATGAGCTCTATTCACCCCCTTTATCCAGTAACAATGAAATAGCAATGTCCCTAAATCTTTTTGAGGAGTATAACTATTCAGCAGATATATAACCTCTACAAACTAACCCAGTAACATTAACTAACCACGCGGGGTCGCAGAAATACCTGGATTAGAACTCAGGTGCGGAGCAAACCCTCTCAGTGCTGACGGGCCCTGTAGATCTTCCCAGATCATCAATCTAGGAGAAGGAAAACTCTGAAACTAAACCAAAGGGGAGGGGGGCCTCTTCAGTCTTGGATGACAACCATCCTAGAGCTGGTGACTCAAACAAATTACCGGTTTGCTAACCTAAACTGTTTAAGGAGTAGATAGGCTCTGTCTATTGCCCGGCTCCCATACTCCTTCTTTGCCTATTAATCAGGCGCAGAGATGCTATCACAGTGATTCGACAGAAACACTCAGTGGTAGATCTTGTTTCTTGTCTAGGGCAATGAACGCCGTTTTCCCCACTCCCGACACACCCCAACCCTAAAACTGGGCACTTGAGAGTGCTTGAGTACCATATATGCCTGAGCAATTAGATTGGGTTGACCTTCCTCTGATGGGTTGAGGGTACCGGATTGACAGTTCCTAGCTGCTGTTTCCGCATGGTAGTACAGGTGTCCTAACTCTTTGGTAGCGCTTAGAGCGGCTGCTCCATCAACAGTTTTAAAATATCGGGATGTTTGTAGTGCCATGTTGCGCATGGAAAGAGACCCTGCACTTATCCCCGGTGGGCTTTCCTGAGGCCACAATCCTAATTGAAGAAAGGTCAGCTGATGGTCTACTTCTGATGAATGTCTGATGCTCTGTATAACCTCTTGTTCAGCTCCCCCTTACCTAAACTGAAACTCTTAAAAAAATGACGACAGTACAATCTAAAAATAAGCTTAAACCAGGCATAGGGTCAAACAAATCCAACTTACCTCCTCCCTTGAGGCTTGCATTCACAAATATCCGTGGGCTTAGAACTAATTTAGCTGATGTTGAAGCATTTCTCCTAACAAATACCCCGGGTATCTTAGAACTAAGTGAGACTAACTTACACTCCTCCATCCCCTCTAACTACTTTAAAATGCCTGGATATCTCCCACTCTGCCGTAAGGACTCTGACAGACACATGCACGGACTTGGAGTTTACATTCGTAATACCCTCCCCTTGACTAGAGAAACAAACTTAGAATCGGATGATCAAGCCTTTATATGCTTTAGACTAAACTTGCAACACAATATTAGCTACTTTTCTTTCTCTACCGCTCTCCCTCGACCCAGGACTGCACCATAATAAACAAAGTCTCTGACAGCATAGACACAGCACTCTCCCTCGACACTAGCGCACAAGTACATGTATTTGGTGAATTTAATCTCCACCACAAAAACTGGCTTAGATTCTCTACTTACACAGATGCAGCGGGCAGCTCAACTCATAGCTTCTCTATATCTCACTCCCTATCACAAATTGTTACGCTTCCAATCCGTTTCCCTGACCAGCAAGAACAACATGCATCACTTCTAGATCTGTTTTTGACCACAGTTCCCGATGATTGTATAACGAATGCCGACAGCCCACTTGGGAACGCTGATCATTCAATGATAATGGTTGAAATCGCCCTAAACTCTAGAGCCAAAACTGAAGAGCCAGTGCTCAAAACAACGAGATATTATAAACAGTCTGACTGGGAAGCCATCAGAGATCTTATCAGAGATGCCCCATGGGGAAATATTTTTTCTCTTCCTGCTGAACAGTGCGCAGACGAGACCACTGAATGGTTCAAAACTGCAATCGAAGCCCTACTCTTCCCAATGGTTTACTTCGACTTGCGCAACTGTCATTGCTCAAAAGCAGCATGCATACCACAGATTTAACCGACATAAGTCCAGTTCAAACAAACAGAAGTACATAGAAGCTAGAAGTAACGTTAAGAAAGAAATATTGACAGCTTAGACAGAATTTACTGAAACCACTAAAAAACGCATCGAAGCACAAAAATTAGGAAATCGTGACTTCTGGAAAATCTACAACAGTGTAGTAAATAATGGACAATCAACAATTCCCCCACTAATCAAAAATCACGAGGTTGTTTGCTCAGCAACCGAGAAGGCTAACATGCTTGCCAGTCGGTTTGCCTCAAACTCCACACTGGACCCTTCCAACCACCCCCTACCTGAATTTCCTATGCGGACAGATGCCACACTAGACGATCTGAAAATCACACCTGCTCAGGTGCATGCTATCATAAAAAACCTTGATACTTCCAAAGCATGTGGACCCGTGCTATTAAAAAAGTGCTCAGCCGAAGTAGCTCCAGTTCTCTCCAAACTCTACAACAAATGCCTTAATGAATCTTGCTTTCCGGGCTGTTGGAAAACTGCTCCTGTGGTATCAGTATTCAAGAATTCTGGCGAAAGAACTGACCCATTAAATTATCGCCCCATTAGCCTCCTCCCACTTTTTGCCAAAATATTTGAGACCTTAATTAACCATGCTCTAGTCCATCACCTTACAGATGCTAAACTTCTGACCGACCAACAATATGGATTTAGACAAGCCCGTTCCACGGCAGACATCCTCACTGTAATCTCTGAATGTATATACTGGACAAAGCGGGGGAGGGCAGAGCGGTAGCTCTAGATATATCTAAGGCTTTTGACAGGGTATGGCATGAGGGTCTCCTTAGGAAAATTAGATCATATGGTATCACTGGTAGAATACTTAACATAATTAAATCCTTCTTAGATAAGAGAAAAATCCAGGTTGTTCTCGACGGTCGTATGTCTAAACAATATGATATAAATGCGGGAGTGCCCCAGTGGTCTATCCTTGAGCTTCTACTGTTCCTGATATTCATAAATGACCTCCCCGACAAAATTGCCTCAGAGATAGGTATATATGCTGATGACACCACACTCTATAACAGGCACGACAGGAAAACAAATGATATCCAAAGAAATGGCAGAAACAGTAGAGGATGACCTCCAATCTGTAGTGGAATGGGGACAAAAATGGATGGTCACGTTCAGTGCCGCCAAGACTAAACTAGTTTCATTCAATAATTACAAGAAACCTTCTCTACCACCTATAGCAATGGCCAACGACTCTTTATCTGAGAGTACATCTTTCAAACTCCTTGACAGGAAACATGAGTTGAAACAATTACATTGAAGGCATTGCCAGGGCCGCTGCAAGGAAGGTGGGCTCTCTCTACCGTGCTAGAAAACTACTAACACCCAAAAGTATCCTGTACCTCTATAAGGCCACCATTCGCCCATGTATGGAGTATTGCTGTCATATTTGGGCTGGTGCATCTGCTACTAGTCTCTCGTTCCTTGACAGGGTTCAAAAGAGAGTCGCAAACCTGATAGGCCCTGAACTGGCATCTAAGCTTCAGCCTCTGTCCCATCGACGAAACGTTGGATCCCTCTGCCTGTTCTGCAAGTATTTTAATGATGAATGCTCTGATGAACTGCAAGCACTTGTGCCCCCACGACGTGAACACCATCGACAAACCTGACAGGCTGCTAAATCCCACCCGCCACACTGTAGAAATCCCTAGATGTAAAAGATCTTTCTACTCCAGTAGTTTCTTCCCCAGAACCGCTAGACTTTGGAATTCCATTCCAGGTCCCTGCTTCCCCAACTGTACTGACGTGCAGAAGTTCAAGTGTAACGTGAACCGACATCTTGCTGCCCAAATCCCTACATAGTACTCCAGTAGATGTTACCCCTGATAGTAGCCCCTACACCAAAGTGGCAATGTGCCTTGTTTGGGGTGAAAATGTAATTTAAAAAAAATAAATAAAATAAAAAAATTGAAGTGCTTAATATGCACATGGTTTATTAGTTTAGTTTATTAAAATGTTCTGTTTTATATTTGTTCAAAAAGCATTGCATGTATTATAAACCTGAACAAAAATTAGTTCAACCCAGTTAGCATATATATTTGATTGTTATTGATTGCAAGATGGACTGCATGCTAGTTTAAAATATTGAGCACTTAAGCGTTTTGACATTTCTCGTCAAGCACTAAAAATGTTACCCACTTTCCAGGGCACCACAAACATTTCTCAACTAGTACAACGAGCGAAATAAGGTCCAGCCAAGAAGACATTCTAAAGCTATGTCTGATTTTACTCGTAGAAAATCATTGATTTGATTGGCTGCTTCCTTCTGCTGCAAAGACAGGCCGTTCATGCTTGCTCATAACTGCGCATGCGTAGTGGACATGATCGAGAACGTCAAATATTACTCGTGTTACGAATTTGATGCCTGGAAATATGCCAAAAGAAAATGATAAATTTAACGCAGAAAACAAAATAAAAAAACTGAACTCTATTTGGTGTCCTTATCTAAAAGATTTTATTGCGATCACATCGGATGTGCATTTCGTATATATTATCATATTTTGTCGTATTTATGGTTCAAATTATTGCAAAATTTAACCGTAATATTTTTAAATCATTCGATTTCTTCCTTTTCTTGGCTACAAACGGGAAAAATAATTAATATTTAAATATCATCCTTAAAATGAATCAAATTACAACACCACGTATTAAAGGATTTAACTGTACTTTTAGTAGTAGTAGTAGTAGTAGTAGTAGTAGTAGTAGTAGTAGTTATGATTATGATTAGTATCTATTTATTCATTATATAAATCACTCCAGACAAGGCGAGATGCCACTTGATATAGAGAGCTAACAAGAACGAAAAGTGATTATCACAAATACAAGGCGAATTGTCGAAGACTATCTGCAGGAAGAATACAGTCAGCAGGAAGAGAATTCCATAAACCTGTAGTTTTTGGAGAGAAGTTATTAGAACAGGAAGTTGTATTGTAATGAGCTATTAAAACAGCGAGGCCACAGCTTGCGGGCTTTGGGGAGTGTGGAGCCACCCTTTAATTGCTATTGCTCCCAGGGCCACTCTGACTCGAAGTGATAGTACCTGTTACGGTCCCAACTATGGGTTAAATAGAAACTGACTTGAAAAAAAAACAAATATATTCTATTAAAAAAGTTTTCTTCAAAATCACTGGATTTGGCATTAAATAACCTGAAAATGCCGTAAAGCAAGAACAACCAGCCAACCAACCAAAACATCAAATTGATGAAGACTACTAGATCAACGAGCTGGAACAAAAGAAGCAGGAAATAGATTAGACGATTCTGAAGAACGCATGTCATAATATTTATAAATAAAACTGAGACTAGCAACATCATGTCTATTAGAGAGAGAGAGAGAGAGAGAGAGAGAGAGAGAGAGAGAGAGATTGCAGAGAATAAGAATAGTGAGGCCAATTACATTACAGATACATTTCTGCAATTTATCAAGACCTTCAAATGGGACAAAGATTCACCAGCCCAAATATGACAACATGGTCTGATAGTAGATTTGTAGAGATAGAGACTATTATCGTTAGTAGTAGTATTCTTATTGTTGTCATTTATAGCAGCAGCAGTATTATTAATAGTAGCAGTAGCACCAGCATTCTTTTGCTAAACTCAAATTCAAACGAAAGGATTTGAATGCAACATAGCAACAACAACAAAAAGACGGTAAAGTTCAGATGTTCAGAAAATAAGTGCACATAATTCATTTGATTGTCTTTGATTTGGTGTCGTATTTCACTTTGCTTTATTCGACTTTTCACACATTATTTGACATATATTTGAAATATCATTTGAATCAGTAGAGAAACAGATGCAGAAAGAAAGAAAGAAAGAAAGAAAAGGAGAAAGAGAGAAAGCGGCAGATAGAAAGACAAACATACTAGGTAGTGAGATGGAGAAGCGATTCGAACGAACGCCAAAAACTGATTGGGCCAAATAGTTACCCCCTTTCTTTTTCCGTGTCGTCGAGATACGCTCTCCTCTTCACTTTTTAAGGCAAGGTAGAGTTTTCACAGTGAGGACTTAAAGTCGATATTTTTCAACCAATGAACATAGATTGAAAACAAAAATCTAACAAGTATATGCGAACATAGAACCACCTATAAAACGAGGAAATAATCAGACGGAATTCTCCAGAGATTAAACTCAGCCCACCTTGAAGGATACAAGAATGTATACCCTTCGCCTACGCTTTTGTCCGAGGGAGGCGACGAAGATAAACATTTCAAAACTTACGATAGGTTCCGTCACTTCGTGCACATCTGCACATGCACTAACAGAACATAATCTCTCTTTCTCTCCCTCCCCCTCTCTCTCTCTCTCTCTCTCTCTCTCTCTCTCTCTCTCTCTCTCTCCTAAACACAATAAAACTTTGAAACAAACTATCTGAGACTCTTGTCTATTTTTTATTTCTGAACTTCAATTTCAAAACTTTTTAACAAACTTTGGTATATTTTTCAACTCTGTAAAATTGTTAATATATAAATATGTTTTGTTCGTTAACTCATGTTTTCTCACTTTCATTCACAAAAATCCGTTGTTAAATTTTGCCCTTGCTAACTGGTGACCCATTCATAACATTCATAACGTTCATTCACCAATTTAGCTACATTTATATGAATTGTTAAGGTTGTTCTTGGTACTTTTTCAAAGACGTTACTGCAGTTAAAAATACATTATCTGAAGTCAGGAGCAGTGCCACAGATCAATTCTAGCGAAAAGGATTATTCAGAAACGTGATATAATACATGTATTTTATTTATTCATTTACTTCAACAATGCTCAATACGTGAACAGAGCTTATTAGCAACATAAAATACCTATGGAAAATAAGCTACACAGAATATTTTTTTTTTCCGCGTGAAATCACTAGGCAAAATAATCGCATGTGTATGTTATCGACCATTCAGGCGTAAAAACAACAACACTTTTTGCGTTCGACTGAACTGATGAGTTGTAGACGATGAAACATTCGGATGTATACATCTATATCTATCTATCCGGCGAGTTATATATATATATATATATATATATATATATATATATATATATATATATATATATATATATATATATATATATATATATATAAAAGAAAAAAGTAGTTTGCTTGAAGCATTGCTGGTAAAGAGATATCGAGGAGTATCAGATGGCTAGTCTCTGCATTGCTATAGCTTTCTGATACTCCTCCATATATATATATATATATATATATATATATATATATATATATATTATTTTTTACAAAGGAGTTACCACTTATAAAGGCCTAGAGGCCACTCGAAAATAAGGGTTAATGAGTGTAGAGTAGTCAATGGGAAAATGTTGGAGTAATCGTTAGTAATGGAAATTTGGAAAATTGGATTACTTAAGGGGATGGCTTATCAAGAACTTGTTCATGTTAGACTTGAAGACGACCATATTGTAGTCAGTTGGAAAGCAGTAAAACGAAACAGAGTTGCACAAGCGTGCAGTTCTAAGAATGAAACTTTGTTCATGGAATCTACGTTTAGGTTTAGGCATAGATAAAGTGTAGGAGAAATTATTGATATTGGTTATTAGCTAGATGAGTGTTTGTTGTGAAATTCAAGCCGGTGGAACCAAAGATTGGGGCTCAGACGAAAACTTGCTATGAAAATAACGATAAAACAGAGAAAGGCAACGTCTTTTTTGTAGAAAAGAGTTGCAGGGAAGAAAAAAGGGCATCCATCACTGGACTACAAAGTCTATTTTCAATTCTGTCAAGGCAGGATAAGCTGCTTCCAGCAGCTCCTGTCGAGATATGGCAACAGTACACAATCCTTGGACGTACTACCTTACACAAGTAGAGAATTGCATCAACAGTGAGATATCTACTGAAGCGGTAAAACGAAACCACAATTATTTCCAGCAGTATTGGCAATGGATTTTATGTACGTGTTCCATCTCAGATCAAGAGTAAAGGTCAGACCTCAAACTTTGTCAAAACATGGAGCCTCCTCCAAAACGAGTCATTCATTTCAATTGATGCCAGACAGGTATCAGAGCATTGATGATGTAAAGATAGAAGCTTGATTTTAGATGCATTAAAATTAACCAGCCATCCCTTTCCCCATTGCACCATGTGATCAAGATCAGGGGAGAGAGCGTCAGGGAGAACTTGGTCGTTTACAGTCTTTGAAGTGTTGGCATAGATGGTCGTCAGCACAGATGGTCGTAAGTGTTGCCAAGGTGTTGTCAGCGTAAATATCTACGAATGATCTTAGAATGTGATTTGAGGGATCATTGATGTAGATCAAGAAGAGAGTTGGGCTCATGATAGACCCCTGAAGGATTCCAGCATTAATACTGTGATTTTCTGATTCCTACCATCAACCACTACTATTATGAACTTATGAGAGAGAAATGATTTAATAATTGAAAAGACATTTCTAGTTATACCATAGCTGGTGATTTTGTGGAGTAGACCTTTATGCTATACCCTATCAAATGCCTTTGATATGTCAAAGGCAATTGCTATAGAAAGAAAGCATCCGTCGAGAGATTCGCTAATCCTATGTGATATAACTTAGCACATCTGCTATTTCCTCTACTACTCTACTAGAGAGCACAACGTATAATTAGGATATATATATATATATATATATATATATATATATATATATATATATATATATATATATATATATATATATATATATTTAAATTACATTTTCACCCTAAACAAGGCACATTGCCACTTTGGTGTAGGGGGCTACTATCAGGGGCAGCAACTACTGGGGCACTATGTTGGGATTTGGGCAGCAAGATGTCGATTCACGTTACACTTGAACTTTTGCATGTCAGTACAGTTAGGGAAGCAGGAACCTGGAATGGAATTCAAGAGTCTATCGGTTCTGGGGAAGAAACTACTGCTGTAGAAAGATCTTTTACATCTAGGGATCTCTACTGTGTGGGGGTGGGAGTTAGCTGCCTGTCGGGTTTGTCGAGGGTGTCTACGTCGTGGAGGCACAAGTGTCTGCAGTTCGTTAGAGCATTCACCATTAAAATACTTGTAGAACAGGCAGAGGGATGCAACGTTTCGTCGATGGGACAGAGGCTGAAGCTTAGATGCCAGTTCAGGGCCTATCAGATTGGCGACTCTCTTTTGAACCTTGTCTAGGAGCGAGAGACTAGTAGCAGATGCACCAGCCCAAATGTGACAGCAATACTCCATACATGGGCGAATAGTGGCCTTATAGAGGTACAAGATACTTTCGGGTAGTTAGTAGTTTTCTAGCATGGTAGAAAGAGCCTATCTTCTTCGCAGCGGCCCTGGCAATGTTTTCAATATAATTGTTCAAACTCATGTTTCCTGTGAACGTTAGGCCAAGCAGTTTGAAAGATGTACTCTCAGACAGGGAGTCATTGGCCATTGCTATTGGTGGCAGAGGTTTCTTGTAATTATTGAAGGAAACCAGTTTAGTCTTGGCAGCATTGAATGTGACCATCCATTTATGTCCCCATTCCACTACAGATTGGAGGTCATCCTCTAGTGTTTTGTCCATTTCTTTAGATATGTGTTCATTTGTTTTCCTGTCATGCCTGTTATAGAGTGTAGTGTCATCAGCATATATACCCATCTCAGAGGCAGTTTTGTAGGGGAGGTCATTAATAAATATTAGGAACAATATAGGTCCAAAGATAGACCCCTGAGGCACTCCCACATTTATATCACACTGTTTAGATGTACGCTCGTCGAGGACAACCTGGATTTTTCTCTTATCTAAGAAGGATTTAATTATGTTAAGTATTCTACCAGTGTGTGTGTATATATATATATATATATATATATATATATATATATATATATATATATATATATATATATATATATATACACACATACATATATAGGGTGACCCAAATAACGGGCCCCAACTCTAATTATGCCTCATTTCTTAGTGTTTTAGCCGAATGAAATTAAACTTTGGTCATAACTAGTTTATTATATTCAAAACATCACATCAAAACACTAGGGACTTTGGCCTTTTTTTCTTCGTTGGCTGTAAAATGTTCAGAAAAACAATTGAATGTCCTCTGCTTTTTTGGCGGGTCACCCTATATATATATATATATATATATATATATATATATATATATATATATATATATATATAGAGAGAGAGAGAGAGAGAGAGAGAGAGAGAGAGAGAGGCATTGTGGAACAGCACAAAGTGTTTTTGCTTAATCGTCTTTTTTGTAATTTCTCCATTTTGCGTATAGTCGTTCTAATATCTCAGTTGAATTTGCGTAAGAAAGTTCCATAGACACACACATATATATATATATATATATATATATATATATATATATATATATATATATATATATATATATATATATATATAGTATACGTTGAGCTCTCTAGTAGAGACAATAAGAGTTTCCCATTAGCGTAAAGCAAACAATTCTCTATAAAATATAGATTACTAAGGTTATTGATTGTACAAAAAAATATACATGTAAACAGCGAGCGTACATATAAATGTACTAGAATTTCTTTTATGCACGAGACATTTTGCCGTATTTAATAACGCTAATCGGTTTCAGTAGAAGATTCAATTTCGTTCGGCGGGGGGGGGGCGAATCTTGCCGGTCCTTTTATTACACCAGAATGTTCTCTCCTGCTAGAGCAGATATATATTATAAATATTAACATCCACAGGCGCGCAGGTGCGCAGGCTTCCAGCGCCCCCTGCAACCTCCAGATTCCAGAGCCTGATAACGTTCGGCTACCCGTTTCAGTATTCACTGACATTCGGCTACCCGTTCCAGAGCTTACTGGCGTCCAGCTACCGGTTTTAAGTGACTGATTCCGTCCCACTTGGACTGATCCTGATTATACGATCTCCATCACCTACAAAATTATTATTTTCATTTTCTCGGTAAATAAAACATGATATCCATCGTCTTTTAACAAATATCAATGTCGGTCATTTTTTTCTTTTTTTTACAAAGGAGTCACCACTTTGCAAGGCATTGAAGCCATACACGGATAAGAGCTAAGTAGTGTAAGATAGTCCGTTATCTATCTATCTATCTATCTATCTATCTATCTATATATATATATATATATATATATATATATATATATATATATATATATATATCGATCTATATATATATATATATATCTATCGATCTATATATATATATATATATATATATATATATATATATATTTGCCTTTGTGTCTACCTTGTTAGTTGTACGGTCGATTGGCACCCTCACACCGCCTTTCGCCTCGCTGCAACAGCCTCACCACATTGGCTTGCTTTCTACATACGTATGTGTACGCGTGTGTGTATGTGTGTATGTGTGTGCGGATATCTTTTAAGGTATGTGGCTAGAGTATAAGGACTAGAAGTATTCTACGATTTTATGATAATTTGTTGTTTTTTTTTAATATATCTTGCCAATCGAATTGAATTGCAGAGGAAAATTTCTGTTCAAAATTCAACTGATCGTCCTGCGTAAAGCCACTGACTTGAAATGCTGAATTAAGTCCGTATGATGAGTCGCTTGTGATTTATTATTCCATCATCGTTTATACATTACTTTCATTTTTTTAGATGAAGAAGAATCATGGAAATAATAAAGTAATACCAGAATTTGGAAATAAAATTTTCTTCTAGAATTGCAATGAGATTGGTTCACTTATTTTAAAAGGGTTCGACCAGAAATAAAGGAATAATAAAGAAATCAACTTGAAAATGGGGAGGAGGAGGAGAAGAAGAAGAAGAAGAAGAAGAAGAAGAAGAAGAAGAAGAAGAAGATAATTTTATTTATTAATCCTAGCAGCCATCAAGCGTTGCCAGGAGGCAGGGTGGAGTTCAGCTCTTTTTTGTCTTTGTGAAGTAGAATGCCTACACTTCTTCACCTGGTGTGACTGGCATCATTATCATCGTCGTTGTCATTACAATACAGCAGTCAGCTTCCTTGCCCTGACACAGGTGAGGAGAGGCCTTTTGCCCGTTTAATTCAGTTTCGAGTGAGTCGGCATCGACAGAAGACGCTGGGCTTCGAGCTCCGTCAAAAACCTTCTTTTTTTTACGTTAAACATAACGTTGACATTACAATTTAATTCCCAGTTTATTATAAGGCAACCAGGCCTTACCAACTGAGAAACTATTAATCTAAAAAAAGAGACAATCCAACCGAAATTCCCTTCTTATCAGGAACTTTTTATTTTAAAAGAAAAAAAAACATTAGGATATGAAGGTTCTAGAAGATTGAGAGAGCCTCTCAAGAAAAGACTGAAAGAAAAAGAAAATTTTTGCATGTTTCTTTCCTTTCAGGGCTTTACCTATCAAGTGAGACTTTTTTGTATCATTATTTTAAGAGGAAAACATATTTTCCCGTTTTTATTTGTTACTATAGTTTGGACGATAAATTTAACTTTGTGGTTCCATTCTATATAATAATTTTTAAATTAGTGACCCTTTTTTGTGTATTCTGTTTTTCATTTTTATTTTTATTTTTTTTTTTTTTGCAATTGGTATTTAAAGTTAGCTGTTAACTCTTGCGTTGTGACATAAAAGCAATAGCATTTTATTTCTTTCAATAAAACTTGACTAAATTGATATATTTCTCTGGTCTTTGCCCCTTTTTTATATTTTGCCTCTCTTTCGTTTATCATTACTTTGCTTTTATTCTGGAAAATTTGTTTTATTTTTTCTCCCATTTTTTGATATTTGTTTTTGATATTTGTTGTTACACTAAATACGTATTTTTATTTTGTATTACCGTTTTATCTATTTGGTTACATATGTTTCGGATGTTGGACCATGTTTACGATCCAACAGTTTCGTTAGACCTTACAGAAATGGTTGTTAGTATTTGGAAGAAATGTTTTAGAAGAAATACGAAAAAAAAAGGGGTAGGAGATAATAAGGGGGAGGGAGACGGGTATCGAACATATTTCAGTTTTGAAGGTTAAAATACATTAGATTGTATTGTGTGTGGGGGGTAGCAGATACAGGTAGGCGTGGGTGGGGATATATGGATATAGGGAGGAGGAGGTGGAGAGAGGATCTTAAAGGAAAAAGAGAGGGGCAAGTAGAGGAGGGGGAATTTCAATTTTTAGGTTTTACATTTTGACTGCTTTTTGCTTGTTCAGCAAGGTACATTAAGTAGATGAGAGAGAAAGAGAGATAGAGAAAAGAGAGGGAGAGAGAGAGAAAGGGTTAGTGTAGGTGTCATGTGTTTGACAAGTACAGGGTTCCATTTAAAATTTTCGTTGTCGCTATAAGTCGACTTGTTCATTCCAGTTGACAATGAGTTGTTTTTAGGTAGTTAAGGATTAATACACTAACGCACGCGCAAATACGCATACATACATACATACATACATACACATACATATGTACATTTCTACACATCCATATGCAGAAACATACGCACATACACATATATAAACAATGTATATACAGAGATACTTGCATCTATATGCAGACACACACACATGCACACAACTCTTATACACATATACATACTGACATATATACATAGACACACACACACACACACACATACACCTATCTATATACATATACGCGGAGATATAGATCCCCAGTAAGAAGTAGATGCATATACATACATACATAAATACATACATACATGATGATGATGATTGCAACGTCTTGTCAGACGAGTGCCACTCCCTCAGACACTTAAAGTCCATAAGCCCAAAAATAACTTCCATCGCTACAGGACCGTTTCATTAGACAAATACCTGCGGGAGTATCTATACAGAGATGATGTTACAGAGTCTTAGCTTTGTATGACAGCTAAGTCTCTCTCTCGGTTCAAAATGTTGAGATCCATCAACAAGCAAGCGCAAGATAGCCAGCAACAAGTTAAACTGCAGACCAGCTTAATGCGGGTACTGGTCTCCCGCTTTATTGTTTTTTATATCAGAGATTTGCTTCTCCTAGAAAGGTAGCCTTCACCACGGCTTACGGGAGCTCTTTCTACCCCAACACATAAATACACACAAACACACACGGTGCTAGTTGGCCGTTAACCCGGAAAAAGGGTTCATTCGCCCTTTGGAAGGTCTTGTTTTTTAATCCTTCAGGGAGACTAGCCACCCCCTACCAAACAAGTTTGGTCGGGGAGCCAGTTTAGTCCCCGGTGATGAGGCAGGTACTACTAGGTTACATGGTACCAGTAGCATATGACATAACCCGACATACACACACACACATGCATACATACATACATACATACTTACATAAACACGCATGTACCCATATGCACGTATATACAATTACATAAATATACATATCTATAAAAGTATAAATATACAGAAATATATATATATATTCATACCAAGTAAATAAAATAAAGTTAGGATAAATAAATAATAATAAATAAATGTATAGGTGTAGTTAATAATGCGAGGTTAGGTAGATGCATCGTTATGTTCATATATATATATGGAGTGGGCTCTTAACATGGTGCTTTGGGTAGTGGTTATGTTTAACTTTATTTTCAGTGTTAAATGTATTGTGGATACAGGCATATACATGCATACAAATGCATGCATATAAACTCAGATATAGCTATACCTGTATGCATACGTTAAGCCATGCATACCCATTAACACACACACACATATATACAGAAATTAACACCCAGATGTACGCAAACACATACATGTGCACATAGATATAGATATACTAATATACATTCATGTATATACACACGACCCATGCGCATATACATTCATACACGCGCACATAGAAACATATACATAAACATACATAAGGATATATATATATATATATATATATATATATATATATATATATATATATATGGGCCCAGTTATGCCCACACATACACATACATATACATATGAAGATACATGTACGGATCTCCAGTGAGATGTAGATGTGCATACACATACATACATACATACATACATACATACATACGTATGTGCATACACACATATGTACCCATATGCACGTATATACAATTGTATAAATACACATATTCATAAAAATATAGATATACACACATATATAGGCATATATATACATAGAGATGTGTATATTTATGCTAAGTAAGTAAAGTAAAGTTAGGGTAGATAAATAAATAAACAAATAAATGATAAATAAATAAGCGGGTGTAGTTAATAATGCGAGGTTAGGTAGACGTATTGTTAGATATGTTCAAAATTCATGTTGTTGGTTTAATATTTATGGGTCTGTATTGGTTTGCTTTGCTTATTGGATAGCGATTAAATTATGGTGTCTAGGGAAAAAAGAAAAAGAAAGAAAATTTAAAATGGTGTATAAAGGTTTAAAGATTAAGTTCATATATATAGGGGGTGGGCTCCTAACATGGTGCTTTGGGCAGTGGTTATGCTTAACTTTATTTTCAGTGTCAAGTGTATTGTTGATATAGGCATATATGCACATACAAACACATACATGCATATAAATCCAGATATAGCTACACCTGCATGCATACGTTCATCCATGCATACATATAGATACACATATACTAACATCCAGATGCACGCATACACGGACATGCGCACGTAGACATAGATAAAAAAATATATATTCATGTATATACACACGACTCATGAGCACATATATCCATGCACGCGTATATAGAAAGATATACATAAACACACAGGGATATATACATAGATCCAATCATGCCCGCACATACACATACACATGAAGATACATGCACGCATACAGACAAGTAAGTAGGTGCGTTAAAAATAATAGTATTTTTGGTATATCTACAAAAAAGTACACATATATATATACAGATATCCATACAAATTGCAACATATGTACACTCATACAAATGTGGAGAATTTTAGTAGTAATTAGTAAGTAAGTGGGGGGGGGTAATAAGATCCATGGGTAGACGAATGAGTAGATGAGTAAGATAATATAGAGTATGGGGAGGGTGGAATAAAGGGATTGTGTTCTGTTGATGTTACAGTAATTGGGTGTATGCGGTAGATGGATGTATTGTGTGTATTATTCAGCGGGTCCAAAAAGGGTGTTGTCAGAGGAATATTTCAGAAAGGTGTATAATTGCTAAGGAGGTGATATTTGTAATGCCGGCAGTTTATGGTAGTTTCATGTTTTCTATTTAGTAATTTGTCTCTATCTTTAAAACTTAATATAAAAAGTTTTTCGTTCAGGCAAAGGAGACACGGGAAGTCTAGAGATTTACATACATTAGATTTTTAAGGATTTCCCACGTAATGGTTGGTGTAAGGTTATTTTGGATTAGATGTATATATTGGAAGGTTAGTGGGTTTTTTTTTAGGGTGGTTGGGGTTTGTGAAGGAGCATTTATATACTCTAAACCTATCTTTAAAGGAGGTGCCTTCCAGGCCAATATAGTATTTTTGTTGTTTGGGTTTTCTTAAGCTGCAGTTGTGGCTTTATAGACTACTTCTATTTGTATGCATTGTTGATTAAGTGGGCATTGGGATTTGTTAGTGCAGTTACAATTATTTCTGCTAGTGTTTTTTTTTTAATCTTTGTAAACTATTTTCCTATTGTGTTCCTTGATTATTTGTTCCATGTTATCAGTACAGCTTTAGCTAAGTTTAATTGTGTTTTTATTAAATATTTTGTGTAGTGTGTGATTGGGTGGAAAATGGTTGTTTATTAGTTGAAAGAATTTTTTGCCTAGTTTCGTTTTAACTATTATATTGAAGGCGGGGTTGAACCAAATTATTTTTCTGGCCCTATTTTTCTTGTTTAGGGTATTATATCGATTAGGTTCAATGTAATTAAAGATGTGTTTGGGTGGCCACTTTCTTTAAGGGCATTTTCATAAAATGTTTTATGCTTGTTGAATATTTCAAATTTAGAGGAATTAGTACTAAGTCTTTTTTCGATGGATGTAGGCACATGTTTAATGATATGTTTTCGGTGGTTCGATTGTGGGTGTATATAGACGGTAAGCATTGTCTTTAGTGTAAGGTTCATATGAGTTATTTGAGAGGTTGAGAGTTATATCGAGAAAGTTAACAGTTTTCACGTTAGATTTAATGTTCAGTCTTAGACCTATTCTGTTCATTTCTTTAGTTAGGGTTTTTTTTCAACTACAATAAGACCATCGTCTCTATTTAGTCCTATGATTTTTTTATCTATAGTTTTTGTGAGATTATATAGAATGAAGAGACCAACTAGGTCATTTGCTTCTGCTGAATCCAGAGATCTCATTGAGAGGTCAAATGATCAGGGTTGGTTCTTCTTAGTCCATTGAGTCTTTTGGCTTATTAGTACTGTTTTTTCCTAGATTTTTTTGATAATCTCCATTTCGGATGGTTGTAGGTCAGAGAGTAGTGAGGCAAAGTCTAAGACCACGTCAAACAGTTATTTTGATATTGAAGGATAGTAGTTTTCAATGTCGAACTGGATGAATGCGGCCTTCTTTTTGTTTGGATATTATTGAACCATCTAATGGTTTCATTGTTGTAAATCCATTGGTTTAGTTCATATTTGGCTTTAATTTGTAAATGAATTCTTTCAGGTAGCTGCTTTTGCTTGTCATTTTAAGGATATAGTAGTCAACTGGATAGGAGCAGATATTTTGTAAAACTGGTAATTAGTAAAAACCTTTTTATTATTTGATGCGTCTATCTAACCTCGCATTATTAACTACACCCATGTATTTGCTTATTTATTTATTATTATTTATTTATCCTAACTTTATTTTATTTACTTGGTATAGATATATAAACATGTCTGTGTATATATGTATATATATGTGTCTATATATGTCTGTATATTTATATTTTTATATATATGTATATTTATGTAATTGTATATACGTGTATACGGGTACATGCGTGTGTATGTATGTATGTATGTATGTATGTATGTATGTATATGTACATCTACTTCTTACTGGAGATCTATATCTCCACGTATATGTATATAGATAGGTGTTTATATATATATTTATATATATAAACACCTATATATATACATGTGTGTATATGTCTATGTATATATGTAAGTATGTATATGTGTATAAGAGTTGTGAGTATGTGTGTGTATGTCTGCATATAGATGCAAGTATATACATTGTTTATATATATGTGTATGTGCGTATATGTCTGTATATGGATTTGTAGAAATGTACATATGTATGTGTGTATGTATGTATGCGTATTTGCGCGTGCGTTAGCGTATTTATTAATCCTTAACTACCTAAAAACAACTCATTGTCAACAGAAATGAACGTATAGCGACTACGAAAATTTTAAATGGAACCCTGTACTTGTCAAACACATGACACCTACACTAACCTTTTCTCTCTCTCTCTCTCTCTCTCTCTCTCCCCTCTCCCTCTGTCTCTCTCATCTACTTAATATACCTTGCTGAACAAGCAAAAAGCAGTCAAAATTTAAAACCTTAAAATTGAAACTCCTCCCTATCCTCTCCTTACCCCCCTCTCTTTTTTCTTTACCATCCTCTCTCCACCTCCACCTCCCTATATCTATATATCGCCACCCACACCTACCTGAATCTGTTACCTCCACAAACACAATACAATCTAATGTACTTTAATCTTTAAAGCTGAAATATTGTCGATACTCGTCTCCCTCCTCCTTATTATCTCCTACCCCCTCTTTCTTTTCGTATTTCTTCTAAAACACTTCTTCCAAATACTAAAAACAATTAACTGTAAGGTCTTACGAGGCTGCTGAATCGTAAACATGGTCCAACATCCGAAACATATGTAACCAAACAGATAAAACGATACTAAAAAAATAAAACATATATATATATATATATATATATATATATATATATATAAAACACATACATACACACACACACACATATATATATATATATATATATATATATATATACATTGTTCAAAAGTAATATGTAGCAACAGCAATACATATCAAGAGGAAATAGATAATATAAGGGAAACCTTTCATTCTAGTGAAACAATCCAAAGTTCATGACATCAGCACCAAGAAATCTGGACTAAATGCCAAAGGGCATCACCTCAAACTCACTACTGTTTGTATAGCATACATGAATGGTTTGTCAGAATTTTTTTTAATATGTAACTCATTCGTAGACATTTATGCTGACGACGCCACCATCTATGGCAGCACATCAAAGACCGTAAACGACCAAGATCTCTATGATTCTCTCTCCTCTGATCTTGAGCAAGTGGTACAATAGGGAAAGACGTGGCTGGTTACTTTTAACGGATCTAAAATCAAGCTTCTATCCTTACATCACCAACTCTCTGATGCCCATCTGACATCAATTAAAATGAATGGCTCTCGTCTTGGGGAGGCTTCACGTTTTGATAAGCTTCTGGGCCTGACCTTCACTCCTCATCTGAAATGGAACACATATATCAAATCCGTTGCCAAGATCGCTGGGAAAATGGTAGGATCCTTCTACCGCTCCTGAGGCAATTCTCTACCTATATAAAAGCCAGGTACGGCAAATAATGGAGTACTGTTGCCACATCTGGGCTGGACCTGCTCGAAGCTGCTTACTCTGCCTTGACAATATTTAAAACAGGCTTCGTAGCTTAGTGGGGGTGCCCTTTTCTCTTCCCTGCAACCTCTTTCCCACAGAAGAGACGTTACAATCCTCTCTCTGCTTTATCGTTATTTCCATGGCAGGTGCTCGTCTGAGCTTCAATCTATGGTCCCCCCTCGACAAACTTTCACGAAAAACACTCGCTTAGCTAGAACCACCACCAATAGTTTCCCACACTCTTTATCTGTGCCTAGACCTAAACGTAGACTCCATGAGCAGAGGTTCTTTCTTAGAACTACACGCCTGTGGAACTCTCTTCCTTTTGCCTGCTTTCCAGCTGACTACAACTTGATTGTCTTCAAGTCCAATGTAAACAAGTTCTTGATGAACCGAACTATTATGTAATCCAACTTACAAAAATCCCAATACCTATGTTAAATACGCTATAATCACATTGACTAAAGTATACCATTAACCCTTATCCTCGAGTGGCCTCCGGGCCTTGATAACTTGTGATGCCTTTCTAAAAATAAAAAAATATGACATAAGGACAATATTCAAGAGCGACTTGGTTCTCCGGAATCATCTTGTGTGAGTTAATCATGAAAGGAATTGATAATGGATAACATCTGTGTGTGTTTTTGTATATATTGGTTGGTTGTGTTCTAATGACTATAGTAAAAACAAGTTCACAATCATAGTATTTATTTTTTAAAGTTTTTTTTTATTTCAGCGAATGTCTAGATTTCCTTATTTACCTTCTTACGCATGATTCGCAACCCATAACAAAAAAACATTGTTTTTAGTTTCTTTGGCTGCTCTTCAGAGACGAACAAATGTCAACAGAAAAAAAACACACAGTATTCCAAAACAAAACTAAAAGAAAGATAATAAAGATTAATAGAACTGCAAGTCAAAAATACGAAGAATCCGTTTTAAAGATAACAATCAGAAAAATTACTCCCACTAAAGAAAACAGTTGACACCACATTGAAAAGTTCTAAAGCCGCCATCTTAGATATAATCAGCAGAGCTAAGATCGTCAATTTTCGATTCTAAACGGAACGCTTTATTTAATCCAAAGGGCTTGCATGTCCTCGTTCCGTCAGCCATGACTTGATGGAAGTCCTAAATAATTCGTAATTGTATTTTGAGTGTCTCTTGCACTTAGCGTTGGACCTTCAACTTCCAGAAGAGTGTAACTTACAACTGAATTTTTCCAAGGACTTTATCAATTATTCCACTAGTCCTTGGTGATATGGAGTTCAGGGCTGGGTACACGGAAAAAAAAACAAATAAAAGTAAAGACCGAAAATGGGAGTAATATATAAATACAGAAATAAAGAAATAAATATAAGAAATGGATTTTTGAAATGCAAAAAGAAAAAAATGAGAAAAAAAAGAAAAAAGAAATTAAAATAAAAGAAGAAAAAGAAAAAATACGACGAAAAAAGAAAGAAAAGAAAACAGGAAGAAAATGACCAAACAAATGCTTTCTTAAATATAAATTTTAAAAACAAATAAATCAAATATCAAAACCCAAATAGTATGGAAGCATGATGCAATACACTTGATAAGAAATTAGATAAAATATTCAACTGCTTGAATACAAATTCATCCAATCTTTTTAAATCGTCTGATGTTATTTTGAAAATAACATCAGACAAAATGGCCGACCGCATCCACTAATTTTCTTGCTTTTTTCCATTTTCTTTCCTCTTTTCTTTTCAGGTTTTCGCTTTGGATGAAAAGATCGACCAGATTGTTATTTCCGTTTCGTTATTGGCCGGTGCTATCCGACGTTCTTCAAGTAAAATTGAAGAGTTCATAAAAAAACATCCGCTCGGAAATTTGGATCGTCTACTTGTCGGGAAAGATTTCTGTCAAATTCATTCTGCTTGATGGCATTGTGTCAGGATTCGCGCAAGAAAACTGTGATTGTCTTGGAAGAAATCGAAAAACATCGGCAGGAATAAACCAAGTTTGGCACAAGGTAATATCTTGGAAGAATACTATTCGAACATGATAAAATATTGAACAATAATTCTTTTTGAGTGCTCTATTCGTGTTGAATATTATCACCAATTGAACCACAAGACAAGTAAGATGTAGTGGCGCTATTGATTCAATACGTAAAGCACATTGTCAGTCAGTCAGTCTCTCTGTCTGTCTTTCTCTCTCGAAGGCAACGAAACTACCTGCTAATAATTAAAGAAGACTTTTTTAATTTAAAAAGCAAAATCAATAGTTACTGTTTATATTTTCTTTAGGTCAACAGAAATGACTCGCGTTCTATTTTCAACTCGCTATAGTTTAATCTTTAATTATCCTGTTAAATTTTGAAAACGCAGTAAAATGATTTGTATTGGAAAGCAAATAGCCAACCAGACAACCCACGCTGTCTGAAATTTATTCGGAAGAAAGGTTGTATAATGGAGCCCTTCGTTAGCAGACTAGCAGTGTTAGCTTGCAAATAGAAACGGGTCCCATTTTCATTTGAAAAGTCACAGAGTTCCAAACTTGTCGCGAACACAGCCGCAGATGACAAATGTGACAGTCGAAATGTGACTGAACCTCACACAAATTACTAGCAAAGGTTTTTAACTTGCATATTGGGCATGAATAACCTCTCATTCAGATAAAAAAAAAACATTTACTACAATGGATTAATCACTTTCATACCTATCAAAGACACCGCATGCTTTTCCATATCTAATTGTTATATATCTGCGGTATTAGGCATAGACTTCATCAAATGTGCATTATTTTTGCTATGACAGGCATTTAAGTGGTGCTCCATCGTCTAAGAGATACTGTGGATCTGAAGACCATGGGTCTGATTGTACAAGGGAAATCAGTTCCCATATTGCGTCTGCCAAAGCCTGTTTTTTGGGGGATTTTTTTGCCGCTCACAGCAGTCCAAAATAATCAAAAAGTGCAAGTGAGCAACCATAAAGCTCATACTGGAAATGTTCTTGCTGAGTTGAGGATTCATCGGTAGATAGCACACAGTCTTTGGAATAGTCGTAGGTCAGTCTCAACTGGTTCATCTTTGCTGAACGAAACTTTTGACTCAAGAGTAATTGCTTGATCATTTTTAAGTGTACCTGTGAACATTTTATCCAAACATTGAAGCTATAATTGCCTCTGCTATGGAGTTTGCTCTGTTCGCATTCACCTCTTTTGTCACTAGTGACTTCACTTGAAATACTGTGACTGGACGAATCTTTCGTGAAAAGGTCATATGTCTCGAGAAACGCAAGGAGCTTCCATAGATCCAGATCCCTCATATTTCGCTCTTTTCTTGCTGAAGTAGCCCCCTTGTGCTGGTTACTTATGCCATAGCGAATGTATGTTAGTTCTTGCAGTGTAAACTTAATTTCAACGCACGCTTGCAGTGATAGCGTCCAAACCAATCGTTAAATTTCGTCCATTCTTCTGCCATGAGTAAGACCTCTAGACGTTTTCATGCTTCTCATTAGCACCTGCTCAATAACCAGATCCGTCGACAAGCCAGTCCACTAGCGATCACTCTGTCTAATCACATGGAACCCTTCAGAAAATATCTAGTACACTTCAGGATGGCTTTTCGGCAGCCCCTTCATTTTGTGCAAGTACAAGTAGGCCGACTTTGTACGTAGGATGTGTCCTGCCGCAACGAATATTGGCAGTATTTTCCTTAGAGCGTCAAGGTGCAATTCCCAGTTCCCGGTACGCTCTGCTTTTATAAACAATTACAAGATGTTCATAATATCAAGGTATTGAATTCATAATTTTGCTGTCCGCTGGTCAACCATCGCATCCTTCATATGGTTGATTCTCTGGGCAATCCTAGTCACAGACTCTGATGACAACATTATCCAATGTCTCAGTTCAATCAAGGAGACTTTTAATAGCCACCGAGCTTCGTTCAGGTCTTCATTTTGAGAAAATAACACTTCTACATCAGTATTAGGGTGATCATCCTCAGTGACATGTGAAACTGGCAAATCATAGGCTTTTACTAAAAAAATAGCATTCAGAGCAGTATAAACTAAGTAGTCAGCACGAATGGATCTTGCGATTGCTCTGCGACTTAGCATGTGCTTGACTGTGTTTTCAGCATACACTAGTTCAAAAAGTTCTTACAATCCAGAATCTGTCATCAAATGACCAATTGATCCAAGCAAGACAAATTATTTCAAAGGACTGAAAGTAGGCTATATCATCATTGCGTTATTCCAAGGTGGCTGATCGAATGTTAGAATTAGTATTCGTGTTTCCTGGCTAAATCACTAATGTAACATAAAGTTGAGTACATGCTCGTTGGCTTATCAGGTTCCATGTCGATCACTGGCAAAAAAAAAAAACAAAAAAAAACTGGCTGATTTCTCAGGATATGTTCCTTTGTGCACTGACTGCATAAAGACTAACTATGCGGGTCTGAGCGGATATAAAATTAGTGAAACCAATTTCTGGTCCCCCCCTCGCCAATTTTTCACGAAAAACACCCGTCTAGCTGAATCCACTGTGAAAAATTTCCCCCACTCTATAGCTGTGCCTAAATCAAAACGCGGATTCCATGAACAAAGCTTCTTTCTTAGAACTGCACGCCTGTGGAACTCTGTTCCGTCTGCCTGCTTCCCACCGGACTACAACTTGTATGTGTTCAAGTCCAACGTTAACAAATTCCTAATGAACCGACCCCTTAAGTAAACACTTCATCAAATCTCCACACTAACGTAATGTACTTGCAATAACCCTTATCCCTGAGTGGCTTCCGGGCCTTGATAAGTGGTGATCACTGTGTAAAAAAAAAGAACCTCCCAAAGGATGTCAACATTAGCAGTGGAATCAACAACTTTCTTGGCCTGAAGCTCTTTAAATGTCACTGGTGATTTGCTGGTGTGCTGTGAATCTAGGTACTTGATGTTGATCCTTCCAATCCTTAATATATTTTCTGAAAGGACCTGAATCATTGAATTGGTTTTGCTTTAACTTCCCTGGCCGTAAAAGATGCTATGATGCCCATACCATGGAATGTGTTGAATCCATCAATACTCCTTACATTATGATCTACATTATCAGCTACGAACTGCACAAATTCAGTCTATACATAGGGAGAGAGTTTCAGTGCCATGAACAAGAGAAGCACTTCTTTCGAATTTCTGGACTTCCAAGTAAGATGAAGAGAAGCCATGCTTATTCAGGGTGCAATTACGAACCTCTATGACTCTATCGCTTCCCGGTGAGAGTTACTTGGTTGAGGAACGTCCTGGGAATGCAACCAGCTCCCCGGGGAGAAAAACGATATCCAACGATAGGCACATGGAAACATCAATGCAACGGGTCGATATGTCGTCGGCTATAACTGGCTGGCATGAGTCGCTTCTTGTCTTCATTGCGTCGTTACATCTTTCTATCGTCGGCATCAATGGCATGCTGGAATTTAACGTTTATACAAAAATAGCAAAAAAATGCATTCTTATAAAAATATAATTTTTATAAAGACCAGTTGAAACCAGATGCATGCTATGTCGCGTCCGCCGACTCCGGAATGCAAGCGTCAACTGTTTTTAAAACAATCGAATTTAATTCTCTCTTTCTTCATTGAAAGGGAGTGAAAGAGAGAAATAGAGAAAGAGAGAGATAGAGAGAGAGATAGAGAGAGGGGGGACATTCATGCATAACATTTAAACATTGTTTTGTTTTTGTACCCATGAGTTCTTTCGGGTTTGACCTTTTTCTTTCAATTTCTAAGTTACGATTTCTAAATTTCAATCTAAATTACGATCTTTTTATCGTTTTGCGTTGATTCAATATTATAAACAAACTGTCATTCTTGGCTTGAGTCATAGCATAACATCTTCAAAATCACAAACACCTGCTTAACACATCTGCACATAATAAGTACAGACCAAGTTAGGCACAAGTTTTAATAATGTAGAGCCCTCCAGCTCCCTCAAAAGGGGCTACGTCATTGTGCCACACCTCTATCCAAATTGGTCCTGCATTTCCACTACTAAACCAAACTGCAAAAGTGCAAGGAGAACTCTGGGTCTAACAGCCTGCAATTATCGCTTGACCTGTTGATGCAAGTTTCAAATCATTGTCTTTGCCTGCAAATGTCTTCCCGAGAAAGATCAACAATGTTTTGGGAACATATTCAAGAATCGCATCCTGTTCAAGATCATTCTTAGACGGGTAATATTCTGAACTTGTCTGAATACTTTTAATGTCATTCTTGATAAGCTTGGTTGCTGTGTCTATAGTTTTACTGGCTTCTGATTCCGAATTGTCTATTGAGCGGATCTGTACATAGAATTCATGGAGAATACATTTTGCTGTACTTAAGAATGTAACCACATTAGGTTTCCCATTAATTTCAGTCATAATGATTTTGTCTTTGAAATGTTCAAGCAATCTCCCCGTCATTTTGTAGCAAATAATTAGCAACTTCTAGAAATGCTTGCTTTTTCTCTAAATCCTCTAATTCACAAAGTTTTGTATTTTAGAAGAATAAAAGAGAATGCCTTAAGAATGTTTTTATTGCAATAAATGTTTGCAAAACATGTTCTGTGATAACGTGCTTCTTGTGAAACAAGATCAAGTACATAACTTAATCTACCTTTAACAGTGGATGCTCAGCCATCATTTTTTCGACTTTCTCACAAACTTTTAACACTCTGTCCTTAAACTCAATAATCTCTATACGGGAAACATCAACACCTCTTTCCTTTCTTGCATATTTTGTTCCAGAACCACAAAAAAGACAATGTTCGTTAGTTAAAAAGAGTGAATTGCACGGTGTGGCATTTCATTATGGGTAGACCTGTTTTTACGATCAATTTCTATGTATTTGGGGTTGATCCAACGCTGTCTACATTTCTTTTGAAGACGTTGACCAATCTAAATTACGATCTTTTCTCCACGTTGTTCAGAAGCTCTGTTAATGGATTCAGTTCCCTTCTGGCTGACGATGAATGTTTCTTCATTACTAGACAGTTCATTGCTGCAAATATTATAGCACACTTGTCAGCATCCATAATTATCGGTCCTTCACTTTGACCAACCTGAAATTAGAATATCACAGAATATTACGCAAAAATAAATCATAAGAGACAAACATAAGGCATAATTTCATCCAGTTTCACATGGCTACACTTGTTATTTTTGAAGATGAATTTACAGCTATTGAGTTGAAAGAGAGAAGGCTAGAATGAGCGGCAATCTTTAAAGATGGCGGCCGTTGACCCCTGTCGGTCAGGTTACTTGTGGTAAACCTTTTTTTATCAGAAAGAGAGGTTATTCATGCCCAATATCAAAGTTAAAAATCTTTGTTAGCAATTTACGGTTCAACTAAAAAAAACAGCTAGATTGACTGGACTATTATAGAATAACAACAGAAAGGTTAACGGGTGCAGACATCTGCAGAGGAGAATACGAGAATTGGAAAGAGTTTAATGAGATCATGTTTTCTGGGGTGAGATTAAAAAAGAGTCTTCAGAGTGGTTCTTGGCAGAGAGAGAACATGTGCGTGTTATAAAATGTAGCCAGCGAATTTGAAGACGGCAGTAAAAAAAATAAACGAAGGGTAACAGGGATGTCAATCGAAATTTAAAGAGAAAAGAAAGACAACAAACTAACGTACCTCACATGCACCCGTATTTATAATGAACATTATTATGATATAGAAACATATGCAGTTGCTTGGATAAATATATAACTGTTCAATATGTAATCATGTAAAAACCTGGTGTTGTGTAACTACATTTGTTATAAAGAAAAAGGTTGATATGACGGTATCTGTCTATATATATATATATATATATATATATATATATATATATATATATATATATTACATGGGGGTCACCTCTTATCAAGGCACGGAGGCCACTCAGGGATAAGGGTTCTTGCGTGTACAGTAATCAATGAAATAGTATTGTAGTAATCATTAGTATTGGAGATTTGATAGAGTGTCTTACTTAAGGGGGCGGTTTGTCAGGAATTTGTTTATGTCAGACTTGAAGACATCCAAGTCGTAGTCAGGTGGGAAACAGGCGAACGGAAAAGAGTTCCACGATCGTGCACTTCTGAGAAAGAAGCTCTGCTCGTGGAATCTACGTTTGGATTTAGGCACAGATAAAGAGTGCAGAAAATTATTGGTAGTAGTTTCAGTCAGACGGGTGTTTCTCGTGAAAGATTGGCGATGGGGGGACGAGAGATTGGAGCTCAGACGAGCACTTGCAATGGAAATAACGATAAAACAAAGACAGGCTCGCAATATCTCTTCTGTGCGAGAGAGGCTGCAAGGAAGAGAAAAGAGCATCCCCCACCAAACCACGAAGTCTGTTTTATATTCTGTCATGGCAGGATAGGCTGTTTTTAACAGCTCCTGCCCAGATGTGTCAGTAGTACTCCATCCTTGGACGTACTTGGCTTTTATACAGATAGAGAATTGCATCAGTAGTGAGATATCTTCTGGAGCGGTAGAAGGACCCCACCATTTTCCCAGCGTCTCTGGCAACAGATTTGATGTACGTGTTCCATTTCAGATCAGGAGTAAAGGTCAAACTCAGAAGCTTGTCAAAACATGGAGCTTCCCCTAGACGAGGGCCATCCATTTCAATTGATGCCAGATGGGGATCAGAGCCTTGATAATGTAAAGATAGAAGCTTGGTTTCCGGTGGGGCAAGTTTATTGCTTGCTGCCTGAGGCGCCCCGACCGGGGAATGTCGACGGGGTTACTCAGGCAATTTTTAAAATTGCAAGAGTGCCCCTCCTTTAGGGGAGCATGCGGGTATCCCACTTTCCAGGCCTTGTGCCAAATAATGCTGATGTGGGCAGCATTTAAATAAATACCCCATTGTACTACGAAAATATTGCAACAGGAAGATATACCTTCACAAAAGGGACGAATAGCATCCTATGGGGTTACAACATTCGGCCAATTAGGGAACACACTTGGCCTCTCTTTGATTTTGTTGGACGTAAATTTGCAACGAAAATTCTACCACGAACAACAGACCTCAGGTTTATTTCGGCAACGTTTATTCGAAATGTTTTTCCCATCTTGGAAAGGTTGAACGCTGATACATTCCAGTCTATATCTTAGTTATCGATTTTGCCCCTGCTGGGTGCCATCCCGTTTGCGGACCGTCTCTCCTGATCTCTCGTTAGACTCAACTAACTAACTTTCTAAAGTGTCTCTAAACTTTTCGCGTCATTTATCTACGTAACCAAAAATCTTTGCCTAGTCTTTTGTCACGTATCTTTGTTTATTAAAACTAAATATTCCAATCCATATTTTATTAAACATCCTTCTAAACATTTTATTGTTTTGCATATTTCTGGCTTATTTCTACATTAAATTTCAGGTCTATTTCAAAACATTCTTCCGTTATCAAAGAACTCTTTTTTATTTCCATAACATTGTCACCAGTTCAAATGTCGGTCAATTACCTCAGTCCCCGAGACATCCAACGTTGCTCGGGTCATCATATAATACAGGCTCCAAAATCAAATACGTAATTCATTTATTTTTTTACCAAACGTGTAGAAAACATAGTTTGACAAGAGTGAAAAAGCCACTTAAATACAAATGCTATTATCACAAATTAGTAGCAGGAAATACACACGACAAAAAATTTATACTCACAAACAACGAACAACTACTTAACTATTGCAATTAAAAATAAACTCCGCTCTCTTTCTTTCATAGAAAATAATTCATATTTGCACAGTTTGATATCAGTAAAACCTTCTATCATTTTGTCCTCTATTTATGCTTACATATTAATCTGCTACACATGGTATATTAGACTAGCTGGACGCCCGGTGTTGCCCGGTCGTACAATCCGCTTAAATATAATATTTTAATTTATGCAGATTGTGTATGCATTATTATAGACTCAGTCCTCTATTAAATATTATATATTATTGAGAAATAATTTGCATTGTGGACTAATTCGCAAAATAATTAAAAAATAATAATGATAATGTCGTTCATCAAATTCCGTCTGTATATGTTTACAATATAACATCAGCTGATATTGGTTTGACGATCTTAAAAACAACCTTTCTTTTCTTACAGAAAAAAATTTACAGGGGGAATATTTTACGTTACATCGACCAAGGCTACACCGGTGTAACGTAAAATATTCCTCTGTAATTGTTTTTTTAATCTATAAGAGAAGAAAGACTATTTTTAAGATCAGATCTTTTTGATTTTTTATACTTATCGGCCGAATTTCCGTATAAATCATATCTAAGAACACTGCCAGATATATAAATTACCTTTGTGTGAAATTTGCAAAATATAGGCTCAGCCGTTTCGAAACTTGCGAGGAAGGAATTCACACACACACACACACACACAACACACACAACACACAAACATAAAGTGACTTTTATATAATAGTAGAGATTGATAGAGATAGAGAATGAGATCCTAGT
>NC_136504.1:12364564-12507064 GCF_053919585.1 Euprymna scolopes | reverse complement strand
ATATATATATATCGGCATTGTTTTCAGTTGCCCTGAACCTCCACTTGCCACTGGCATTTAACAACGCCGACCCAAGAGAGATGAGGTTTGACATTTGCACAACTTTTAACACAAAATGTCCATACGCAGGCCTATTTACAGTGGGTATCCATAATCAGTCAAGACTGAAGAAAACTTCAATACATATATATATATATATATATATATATATATATATATATATATATATATATATATATATATATATATATATATATATATATATATCCTGTCACTGTCCACTGGACGCTCTAACGTTGACGATATTTGCTTGAAGATAACAGCTAGCCGACTTCGACAGCCCAAAGAATTTTTCAACTCTTCCCTTTCCTCACTCTTACATTGAACACACACTGACCAATTTGCTTGCATGGTACATTGATTTTATCCGTCCCCGAAGAACTTCTTCAACCCCTTTAGTGTTATATAGTTATACATTTCAATGTGTTTTTATGTTTACATGTTATAAAGTCTTAAGTGAGATGAGAGTCTTGTTATTGTATCTTAGAGAGAGATGCTTATCTTAGAGAGAGAGATGTTCTTGTAAGAGAGATTTATTAAGAGGTATGTTGAAAGACTCAGAGAGAGAGAGATGTTGTTGTAAGAGACTTAGAGAGATTGTTCATGTTATGAGAGATTGTTCATGTTATTACGATTCCTATATTTTAAATGTTCATTCCTTAGACGTGTAGAAGAAGAAAGCTCTTAGAATGATGAGATAGTGTTCACTGTTCAGACATTGTGTAGACATGAGATGTCGACACGTGTATGTAATCACAGACACAAAGATGAGCTTTATCACAAACACATGATGAATTTATTTCTTCACGACCGGCTGTGGTTTTTTCACCAATAATTCAAAGCTTCACATTTTAGTTTCAAAGTGATCGTCTCGCTTCCTAGACGTTCAAATTCCCAGACCCTATCTGAGTTTCTCACTGACTGTCTCTCTGACCAACTAACTCTCACTTCCTATATTGAGAAATCCATGCATGTCCAGCCTCGTGAGCAAAATTCACGTGTCACCAACATGCGCGACTTTGCACGTTTCCCGAACATTATGATTTCCCAATAACCTATTTTTTCTTTGATGTTTTTACAAAGGAATTCAACCTACATATCTAATTTATTTAACCCATATTTTATTATCCACATTCTTTCTAACAATTGAATAGTTTATTATTTATTTCATCAGAATTAACAATTTACTGGACATTCCATTTAAACCTATTGTTCTTTAAAACTTATGTCCAGGGTTCGATTTCTGCTTTCTCTCACTTTATTTTCATTTTAACTAATCTCTATTTTTATACTTACATGAAAAGGGGACAGCCCTTATCATGCAACATTAGGAATCGTAGTCGCTCAGCAGAGAGGACACCCATCTATCTATCTATCTATCTATCTATCTATCTATCTGTCTATCTCCCATCCCTGTTCACTGGATACTCTAGCACTAACGATCTTCGCCTGAAGATAACAGCTGGCCGACCTTCGACAGCCCAAAGAACTTTTCGACTCTTTCTTTTTCTCACTCGGACATTGCCCAACTTTCTGCCTCTGATATAAACCTTTTCGTTTTTATATTAAAAGAAGTTTTTTTGTTCCTTTCGTGCTACGTTTTCGCTTACTATTAATAAATATAGAATTGCATCTCGCATCTCAAAAGTACACATGGTAGCCCATTTATTTTAAGCGATAATGTTCATTGACCTTTTGCTGAAGTTTCATTGTATCAGCTACTAACTCTTTGTCGTTTTTGGCTAATGTCATTTTAGGCTTCGATCCTTCGGCAAAGATTTAGCGGATCATGCGAAATTAGCGGCTTCCATTATCAGCAGGGTTTATTTTTTTTGACAAGAGGTTATTGGGTTTGTTATTCTGTGCATGGAAATAATTGGATTCGTTGTCGAAGGCATGAACACCTCAGTATTGGACATTTTAATAACTGCTTTATTACTGCGTAAAGCTTATGTCTATTTTTTTTTAAATATATCTAAGAATCCTTCTAATGCTACCAGCTTTTTTTTTTTTAATATTTTCACCCTAAACAAGGCACATTGTAACTTTGGGGTAGGGGATACTATCAGGGGCAACAACTACTGAGGCACTATGTTGGGATTTGGGCAGCAAGATGTCAGGTCCCTGCTTCTCCAACTGTACTGGCATGCTGAAGTTCACGCTACACTTGAACTTCTGCACGTCAGTACAGTTGGGGAAGCAGGGACCTGGAATGGAATTCCAGCGGCTAGCGGTTCTGAAGAAGAAACTACTGGAGTAGAAAATCTTTTACATCTAGGGATCTCTACTGTGTGGGGTGGGATTTAGCTGCCTGTCGGGTTTGTCGAGGGTGTCTACGTCGTGGAGGCACAAGTGTCTACAGTTCGCCAGGGCATTCACCATTAAAATACTTGTAGAACAGGCAGAGGGATGCAACGTTTCGTCAATGGGACAGAGGCTGATGCTTAGATGACAGTTCAGGGCCTATCAGATTGGCGACTCTCTTTTGAACCTTGTCTAGAAGCGAGAGACTAGTAGCAGATGCACCAGCCCAAATGTGACAACAATACTCCATACATGGGCGAATAGTGGCCTTATAGAGGTACAAGATACTTTCGGGTAGTTAGTAGTTTTCTAGCATGGTAGAAAGAGCCTATCTTCTTCGCAGCGGGCCTGGCAATGTTTTCAATATAATTGTTCCAACTCATGTTTCCTGTGAACGTTAGGCCAAGCAGTTTGAAAGATGTACTCTCAGATAAAGAGTCACTGGTCATTGCTGTTGGTGGCAGAGAAGGTTTCTTGTAATTATTGAAGGAAACCAGTTTAGTCTTAGCAGCATTGAATGTGAACATCCATTTTTGTTCCCATTCCACTACAGATTGGAGGTCATCCTCTAGTGTTTTTGCCATTTCTTTAGATATGTGTTTGTTTGTTTTCCTGTTATGCCTGCTATAGAGTGTGGTGTCATCAGCATATATATCCATCTCAGAGGCAATTTTGTCGGGGAGCTCATTTATGAATATTAGGAATAATAGAGGTCCAAGGATAGGCCCCTGAGGCACTCCCGCATTTATATCATATTGTTTAGATGTACGACCGTCGAGGACAACCCTTTTTTTTTTACATGGTGGTCACCACTTATCAATGCCCGGAAGCCACTCAGGGATAAGGGTTATTGCAAGTACAGTACGTTAGTGTTGAGATTTAATGAAGGGCGCGGTTCATTAGGAATTTGTTAACGTTGGACTCGAAGACATCCAGGTTGTATTCAGGTGGGAAGCAGGCAGACGGAACAAAGTTCGACAGGCGTGCAGTTCTAAGAAAGAAGCTTTGTTCATGGAATCTACGTTTTGATTTAGGCACAGATAAAGAGTGGGGAAAACTTTTGACAGTGGATTCAGCTAGACGGGTGTTTTTCGTGAAAGATTGGCGAGGGGGGACCAGAGATTGGAGTTCAGACGAGCACTTGCCATGGAAATAACGATAAAACAAGGACAGGCTCGCAACGTCTCTTCTGTGGGAGAGAGATTGCAGGGTAGAGAAAAGGGCACGAGTTCCTAATTTTTGTGCTGGATGTTTTTCTTATCTAAGAAGGATTTAATTATGTTAAGTATTCTACCAGTGATACCGTATGATCTAATTTTCCCGAGGAGACCCTCATGCCATACCCTGTGAAACACCTTGGATATATCTAGAGCTATCGCTCTGCCCTCCCCCGCTTTGTTCAGTGAATGATATATACGTTCAGAGATTACAGTGAGGATGTCTGCTGTGGAACGGGCTTGTCTAAATCCATATTGTTTGTCAGTCAGAAGTTTAGCATCTGTAAGGTGACGGACTAGAGCATGGTTAATTATAGTTTCAAATATTTTGGCGAAAAGTGGGAGAAGGCTAATGGGGCGATAATTTGATGGGTTAGTTCTTTCGCCAGAATTCTTGAATACTGATACCACAGAAGCAGTTTTCCAACAGCCCGGAAAGCAAGATTCATTAAGGCATTTGTTCTAGAGTTTGGAGAGAACTAGAGCTACTTAGGCTGAGCACTTTTTTAATAGCACAGCTGGAATGAGATCAGGTCCAAATGCTTTTGAAGTATCAAGGATTTTATGATAGCATGCACCTGAGCAGGGGTAATTTTTAGATCGTCTAGTGTGGCATCTGTTCGCAAAGGAAAGTCAGGCAGGGAGTGGTTGGAAAGGTCCAGTGTGGAGTTTGAGGCAAACCGACTGTCAAGCATATTAGCCTTGTTGGTTGCTGAGCAAACAACCTCGTGGTTGTTGGTTAGTGGGGGAATTGTTGATTACACATTATTTACTACACTGTTGTAGATTTTCCAGAAGTCACGAGTTCCTAATTTTTCTGCTTCGATGCATTTTTTAGTGGTTTCAGTAAATTCTCTCTTAGCTGTCGCTATTTCTTTCTTAACGTTACTTCTAGCTTCTATATACTTCTGTCTATTTGAACTGGACTTATGTCGGTTAAATCTACGGTATGCATGCTGCCTTTGAGCAATGGCAGTTGCGCAAGTCGAAGTAAACCATTGGGGGAGAGTGGGGCTTGCTGAAGAATTTCCGCATGGGAACATGTTCTTCAATTGCTGTTTTGAACCATTCAGTGGTCCTATTTGCGCACTGTTCAGCAGGAAGAGAAAAAATATTTCCCCATGGCGCATCTCTCATAAGATCTCTGATGGCTTCCCAGTCACCTTTTTTATAATATCTCGTTGTTTTGAGCACTGGCTCTTCAGTTTTGGGTCTAGAGTTTAGGGCGATTTTGACCATTATCACTGCATGATCAGCGTTCCCGAGTGGGCTGTCAGCATTTGTTATACAACTATTGGGAACTGATGTCAGAAACAGATCTAGAAGTGATGCGTGTTGTTCTTGCTGGCTAGGGAAACGGGTTGGAAACGTAACCATCTGTGATAGGGAGTGAGATATAGCGAAGCTATGTGTTGTGCTGCCCGATGCATCTGTGTAAGTAGAGAATCCAAGCCAGTTTTTGAGGTGGACATTGAAGTCACCAAATACATGTACTTGTGCGCTAGGGAGAGTGCTGTGTCTATGCTGTCAGAGACTTTGTTTATTATGGTGCAGTCCTGGGTCGAGGGAGAGCGATAGAGAAAATAAAAGTAACTAATGTTATGTTGTATGTTTAGTCTAAAGCACATAAAGGCTTGATCGTCTGATTCTAGGTTTGTTTCTCTAGTCAAGGGGAGGGTGTTACGAATGTAGACTCCAAGTCCGTGTATATGTCTGTCAGAGTCCTTACGGCAGAGTGGGAGATAGCCAGGCATATTAAAGTAGTTAGAGGGGATGGAGGAGTGTAGGTTAGTCTCACTTAGTGCTAAGATATCCGAGGTATTTGTTAGGAGAAATGCTTCAACATCAGCTAAATTAGTTCTAAGCCCACGGATGTTCGTGAATGCAAGCCTCAAGGAGGAGGCTAGTTGGATTTTTGTCCCTAGGCCTGGTTTAACCTCATATGGAAAAAATGCGCCAAACATTGATGTTATTGTTTTTCCTTTCTTTTTTTGCAAAACTCAATCATGTGCTGCAAAACCAAAAACAACAATAATCATCTCCAACAAACCAAACACCATGAATAAATATTTGAAGATATAAAGAACTTGGTTTAAAATGCAACTAAATAAATGATCCTCCATTATTTTCATTATTTATTCATTAATAAAAAGAGTTCATGTTTTCCATTTTTCCCAGTCTGACGTGATATTAACGCAGGGATTTGCTTTTCTTCACATAAGGACATCTGGGTTGGCCATATTTCATATGGGATCATTCCGCTTACTGTTTTTGTTATAGAAATATTGGCTAGCTAATTTTCACATGATCCGGTTTGGTTTTACGTTTTTCTTCTAAAATTAACGGTATCGACTAGTCTGCTGTTCAAATATTTGACAGTATCAGCTAGTCTGTTCAACTTACAAAACTTTCCACCGCGTTTCAATGTACCGCTTCTAAAAGCGAGAACTACAAGCGGCGACTATAATCATTCATTTCCTTTAATTGTATAGTCGGAGAAATCCTTAAGGGTATTTTGGTCTTTGTTTCCACTATTGTTATTGCGTGTAAAAATCTCTGACCGTTCTGAAGAAAATTTTGTTGTCAGCTCCGAAATGGAATGCCTTCGGCTATCAATCAAAATATGCGTTACACCACCGTCATTTGTATGCAGTATGAAATAGAAATTGGATAATTAAACATCAAATCACAGCATTTTTTTTCTTCACTTTTCAAAGTTGTGGTATTACTAATTATGTGCGACCAATTAAGGCACGACAACTGCTTCTGTTGATTGTTGCTGCTGTTGGGCATCATTCATGATGATGATCTTGTTGGCATTCGTTTCCCCGATATCTTTCTATTAAGAATTCTAGAAGGATATCAGGTTTCTGTGGAACGAATTGGGTTCGAACATGGCATACCAAAGTTGTGAACCCGCGTCTTTAACAACTGAGGCAACGCCTCCTCTCTGCTTCTGATGATTTTCTAGTTTTTATGATGTCATTCGAGCAACCTAGGATTCTTATGTCAAGAACAAGAGGAAACTGATTAATTAAGACGAACTGGAAAAAAAAACAAAAAACAAAAAAACAGCATAAGCCACTTGTCGTGCGTCAATACGTCGTGTCTTACTTCATTGTACCTAAATATCTCATAAACAGAGAATCAGTAGGAGCAGTGGTCGTACATCTCGTATATTTGCCGTGCCTTAATTTGTTATGCATAAATAATATAACATTCAGATTTTAAGTTTTCGCCATTTAAGTTTTCATCGATTAATTGTAGTGTTTGGTTAACATTTTGTATGTGATGATGCTGTATATTAGCCCATGGAAATCTTTCGAGATCCCATTGAGAGTATTCTCTTTTTCGTTAGTATTCAATTTTCTTGTTTTCTTGAATGTCGGAATTTCCAACTGTATTGTGTTCTCTTTTCAGCGTTGTTTGACTGTTGTTCGATATTGTGGGAAAAACTTTTTAAAATTTTTATTTTTCGCACGCATGGTCCAAAATGGCGTAAATATTAATAACTTCTTATTCGAAGGTTGTGTTGTGTTTAAAAATGGAATTTGTATCGTGTGAGATCATCACGGTTGTGTTACAAATTGGCTTCCCTTCAAATTGCAAGTTCGCCGCACAGCGGTGCATGACTAACAGCCTTACTATCATCGGGAACCTAGTTGATGACAACTACCCGAGATTCGCCGTCGCCCTTCACACAGGCTATAGAGTGTGCAGCGCCCACATGTGCCTTTGTAGTTAGACCATCGACGGATATGGACACGATACTCTTTCATGTACAAGGAGTACCGACAGATTTCCTAGCTATAGCGCTCTCAATGATATCATTCAATGGATCCTAAACATCACTGGACTCCCGTCAATTCTCGAACAAGTTGATATCGATGGTTAGCAGTCTGATGACCTGACGGGTTTCCGGCAAGCAACTTATATGGGATGCGACTTGTGTTAATACTTTTGCGCCCTCATCACTGACAGAATCGGCAAGAAAACTTGGACATGCAGCTGTGGCAGTAGAGAAGCGCGAACAAAAAATGAAACTCTTTGAAAGGAATTTGGAAGCATTTAAAGTGTTGAAGAGAAAGATCGCTCATGCGTCTATAATCAAGTTTATTTTGGTGACTACTATTTGGGCATCTCTAATGGTGACGGAACTAAAAGTGCAAGCACAATCCACCATTCTAGTTTTCTGTCCGGCTAGGACGAGGGGATGAATGACGAGAGTTACGTAATATTTGTACATTAGCTGTTTAGACTATTTACACGATACAATTGTTTTAATATTCTGAAAGAAAACAAGATGTGCTCCATAAATCTTCGGTCTTTGTCTTTTTTTTTTTTTGTTTGTTTTTTTTGTTTTTTTCAGATACTGTCAACTAGATAAATCACGAAATTTTTTTTAAATCGTCAACAAGCAAAGCAAAAACATCAAACTTAAGAATATCTGTAACTCACGTATATATATATATATATATATATATATATATATATATATATATATATATAGAGAGAGAGAGAGAGAGAGAGAGAGAGAGAAAGCGAGAGAAAGAGAAGGGGGGAGATAAAGATAAAAAAGGACAAACTAAATTATCTGTTCATTGACGTTTCATCTTTATTGCGAGACTTCCTTTTGCAATAAAAGCGGAAGGGAAAAAATCTCTGGAACTGGTATTTTTGAAAGAAATATCTCAATAGTCTAAAATTATTTAAAGTTCACCATCAGAAATGCTAACTTTTGTCTGGATTCGTAAATTGATCATGGCTATAGGGAAAAAGAAGAAAAAAGGCGCAATTATCACATACACAAGAAATATACGACACATCGACTGTTTAATGGGTCCTTTTTTAATGCTCTTTTTTTTCTTTCTTCTTTTCCCTTTTATTTATTTATTGGTAAATGTCGGTCTAATTGTAATTTGTCTTCAGCTGAACGTCAAACGAGTTAAAAGGCCGAACTGATTGCTTAAACCGGTAAAAATGGCGATTTATTATGCTCAAGAATACGACACAAGAAATTGGGAATTAAGTTGTCGTTACTAACGGTAATGGAATCGAACAAAATAGCCACTACGAAGATTGGATATCACCGCAGGAAGTCGTCTGATCTATTCGCACATGCGCAAACTATATTGCGACCTGTTCGTAATTGAGATGGTGTCGTAAAACGAAAGACAGAGTAAAGAAGGGAGAGGGGGTGTAAAAGTGACGAGCCAACGGTGTGGCATCATTACCATATTCATCTATGTGTCTGTTTCTTTATTTATAGAAATATTGCAAAAGCTAATGTCGCAAAACTTTCTTTTTCATCTTTCTTACAGACATCTGGAAACAAGAGTAAAAAATTCACCACGTATATTTTGTTTTAATGGAACGATATAGTTTTTTTTTTTTATTAATTCAGGAGATGTTTTAATGCAAATTCAGTGTATTTAAAAGGATTAGTGTATATAACTATAATTAAAATATAATTTCTAATCTATACAAATATTTGGGCTACATATATGCAAACATGCTCGACTACAGCTTTATTTTAGCTAGTTTTCTTGTTGGCAACCTTCACATAGTATCTCCTGTAAGTACCTTGTTTCTTTCTAGGAAGAATTCTAACTAGAAAGATTTCTGTGAAAACCATGTCGACAATAGAATTATCTGATTCATACTAAACCATAATCTATATATCAATACCCTTAACATACATATGTACGTACGTGTGTCACGATTTCCAGATTATAAATTATTCGATCGGGAGATTCTATTTGTAAAAAAGGAGGATAGAAGATGTTAACATATTACAAACATCAAATTAGTAAATAGATATGATGATTTAATATTCGTAGTATGCTATCACCTTCTATTCTTTTTTACAAATAGGGTCTCTCGACCACCGGAGATGTAATGTAAATAATATATATATATATATATATATATATATATATATATATATATATATATATATATATATATATATATATATATATATAAAGTAGGTTGTCGTTTGCTTGAAGCATTGTTGAAGAAAATTATAAGGTAAAACTAAAGCCAAGAACAATGCGAGATTTTTTTTTTTTTATAGAGTAAAACTCTAAACAACAGTAATTTTTTTTTCCTGTTGTATCCAATGGTGTTATAGATCTCAATATATTTCAGACTTATTAGTCCTTTTTCAAGAAAAGACAGCGGAAGAGTGTTCTTCATGAGTGCAAACTTTGTCTGGCCGGGACTGATGGATATAAGTAGGTTGTCGTTTGCTTGAAGCATTGTTGAAGAAAATTATAAGGTAAAATTAAAGCCAAGAACAATGCGAGATTTTTTTTATAGAGTAAAACTCTAAACAACAGTAATTTTACCTTATAAAAGACAAAGTTTGCACTCATGAAGAACACTCTTCCGCTGTCTTCTCTTGAAAAAGGACTAATAAGTCTGAAATATATTGAGATCTATAACACCATTGGATACAACAGGAAAAAAAAATTACTGTTGTTTAGAGTTTTACTCTATAAAAAAAAAAAAAAATCTCGCATTGTTCTTGGCTTTAATTTTACCTTATAATATATATATATATATATATATATATATATATATATATATATATATATATATATATAATGATGTCGCTTTTGGGCCTACGTAAAACTAATATATACCTTCTTTCCCTTCTGACTAGGATCCAAGGGTAATATCTGTTCTGCTTAAAGATGGTATAATGATATCGTGGGGTTTCCGTTTACAACGGTTGCCCATACACTGATAAGGATATTGGAAATAAACTGTAATAACCAGTATGGAGTATTGTTGTCATATTTGGGCTGGTGCATCTACTACTAGTCTCTCCCTCCTGGACAGGATTCAAAAGAGAGTCGCTCACGATAGGTCCTGAACTGTGATCTAAGCTTCAACCTCTGTCTCATCGACGAAATATCGTACCCCTCTGCCTGTTCTGTAAGTATTTTAATGGTGGATGTCCCGACGAACTACAAGCCCTTGTAATCTTCGACGTAAATACTTCCGACAAACCCGACAAGCAGCAAAATCCCACCCCTACACAGTAGAGATCCCTAGAAAGCCTTCTTCTCTAATAGGTTTTCCCCAGAACTGCTAGACTTTGGAACTCCCTTCCGGGTTCCTGCTTTCCCAATTGTACTGACATGTAATATGACAGACATCTAGCTGCTCAACTCCCTACATAGTACCCCGGCAACTCATGTTCCCGATAATAGGCCCCTACATGAAAGTGGCACTGTGCCTTGTTTGGGGTGAAATTGTAATAAACAAAATATTCTGACACCCCATTAACCAGATTACTTAGATAAATACTTTTACAGTTTTAACAAAAGGATTACAAGGTTTCCATTCACGCTGAACGTCCATAGAATGCCAGCAGCAATATATTACACATGAAAGATGCCGCTGTGGAATTTCCACAGGTCTCACTAGTCTGAATGGTAAATGACTTTATTGCAGGGAACGAAGAAATGTTTATAACAGGAAAATGTTTTTATAGGAAAAGTCTGTACTTTCACATATTAAAGGCAGGCTAAGTTCATATATGGTTTGTAAGTATGTGTGTGTGCGTTGCAATATCATAAGTCCACGTGCGGCATACATAGCCATATTGGTTATTGAAGTTTGCTGGTTGAACTCGGCGATACCGTAGTGTAGAGGGAGAACAGTGGCGGGTACTACCTTTTACAAACTTGATGAATGAGATTAACAAAATAAAAACATCAGTACAAATATTTGAAAAGTTTTTTCATGTGCAGAGTGTGACGCTGTTATATTTAATATGTTTTTAAAAGATATGAACGCAGTTAATATTCTTTCTGGAAAAAATATGTTCGTTAAAATTCAAATATAGGTGCGTAACAAAAAGGAAATGAGTGTGTTTTGTTATGTAATTTATTGATTTAGATTATATGCATTTATTATTACAGAGGGTGTTTCTATGGTGTTAGAGGGTTAACCTGTGTCTACAATCAAATTATGATCTTTTAATAAAAGTTTACTTATTAATGGCGACACGTTATAGAAACACCCACGTTGTTTAACAGTGCTTGAATTTGCGATAAGCGCTGATTCAAGAAGTCTCCGAGGAGAAACATTTTGCTCAATGTATTCATCTTTAAATACGTTATTGCATTCATATTAGTCTCGTGAGTTAATTAAATGTTCATCAATTAATTTTTGACGGGTAATGTGCAGGCCAAACTGCAAATAAAACGAAACGCAAAATCAGTTGGCGAAAAGCGCACTTTTATATTTAGTTGTAGAATTCAATAAAAATGCGTTTTTGATCTTCGTCAGTATTTTGTACGGGACCCAATCTAAATAAGCGAAAAATGCGCAGTTTGATTAAAAAAAATTGAAATCATATATATATAGTCACACACACACACACACACACACACACACACACACACACACACACACACACATATTTGTATATATATATATATATATATGTGTGTGCGTGTGTGTGTATGTGTGTGTGTGTGAGTGTGTGACTATTTAAGTCATTCTAAAGTTGGCTGAATTCCGACATGAATTATTTTCGCTATTGTTTATTGATTGATCTCGTCCTCATTATTGTTTTTAATCACAACATTCGAAGTGAATAACGTTTGATCGTTTACGTAAACAGGAAAAAAAGACAGAAGAAAAAAAAGTCTTCCTTTCGATCAGATTTGAATCGGAATAAAATCTCTTTTTTAGAATGGGGGCACTTCTCTCGCATATACGATGTCTGAAGCTATTCGTCCATGGCAACCTCATTTGCACAATGCAGCTAAATAGAAAAAAATCAAAAAAATCTAACAAACAAAATTACGTAGGAAACATATTTTTCTCTGTTTTTTTGCATGTCAATTTTGTTTTTTTATTCACGAAAAAAAAATGTGAATCGGTAAGGACATTGGAGAAAGATACAATTAGATATTTAGTTTAAACTAAATACATAGAAAGAAAAAGAAATACAACAAATAAAGGGTGTGGTTATACGTCAGTCCGACTGCCACGTGTGCATGACTTTTGCATATCGCTGAGAGACATATTTAATATTTGTGTTCAAACAGTTTTAGGTGCGAAAGTGAGTTTTGTGCCAATTTATGATAGTTTATGGACAGTCTTGGGTTTGCGACAGTTGAAGACTATGTAGCTTGTGGCAGTGGACGACAGTCTGTGGCTCGGAACAGACTGAGATAAGCTAAATGTGTTGTAATCTTTTGATTCCCTTCTGTTGTTTGGTTTTATGCTTGTGAACTCGTGGTCGCCTCCTCTAGCCAATGTGAGAGATGGCGACATGGCAGAACGAGAATAAAACAAAACAGCGTTGGAGTCGGCAATGGTTGTCCAGCGGGGAAACTCGTATGAATGGTCCGAATAATTTCAATTCAAAAAGATGGTCTAAAGTTTATGCACACATAAGCGTTTTTAGGATTGTACAGTTTAGCCAAATAAATAAATGTTCTATTCCTAAATTAATGCATTTACTATGAGGTTAAAAGACACATAAAAACGAAAGCTTTCTGAAGTAACAGACACATTCTCCCCCAATAAATCCGTGTGCTAAATTTATGTATAAATGACTACTAACGGCTCTTGGTTTCTATCTCAAACACCCCAATACAATTCTAATAGTTTAAATCTGATTGTTATTTACTGTCCATTGTCATGGAAGATAATTTAATCAATTAAATTATTAATTAACTAAGACTCACTCAATTCAAATGACTAAAAACAATTACAAAAAAAAAAAAACTATGCAAATGTAAGTTAGCTATACTGTGCATTAGAAATGGTCCAATCTATGATTTAATTATGATATATATTTTATACCCCAAATTGTTTACTAATTAAAATTATATACTCAACTATTAATCTGCTGAATTGTATAGTTGGTTTAATTATATATGCAATTATTAGTCAAATAAAAGCGTTTATCTATACTAGTGTAAACAATATGGCAATATTTCTGGTTTCTTATTGATTGAATTATCCTTATACTAGCGGAGGGGGGTAGCGGATGCGGCTTTGCCTGTTCGTAAAATACGCTTAAATATGATATTTTAATGTGTCCAGATTTTGAATATCTACTATATTTGTAAAAGTAACTTTGTGTGTGTGTTTGTGAGTTCCTTCCTTATAGGTTTCGAAACGACTGAACCTATCTTTTGCAAATTTCACACAAAGGTAATTTATATGTCTGGCAGTGTTAAATATGTTTTATACAGAAATTATCGAAAATCGAAAAATTCCGATCTCCAAAATAGTCTTTCTTTCTTATATATATATATATATATATATATATATATATATATATATATATATATATATATATATATATATATATATAGTAATCGTGACACCCTGCACTGAAGAATCCCGAAAGGATGAAACACTAGTGTCTGTAGGTATTTAATTATTATAGTAAAAAAATAATTATGACAGCCCCTTTAAGAAATACGTTTTTTATCGTTGAGCACTTTCTGTTGAATTAAAAAGTCGGTCAATTTAGCTCTTATGCGTAGATCATCGTATAACGATTTGATCACTGTCTGTCTGACGTAATGAACATTTAAATTAAAATGTTTAAAATTCAACGCTATTTCACATGATTAATGGTAGCCGAATGGATACGGCCTCCGCTAATCGAGCCAGAGATGTCTCGTGTCGCGGGGTTCGAATCGTTCGACTGGTAGTAATCGTGACAGCCTGCACTGAAGAATCCCGAAAGGATGAAACACTAGTGTCTGTAGGTATTTAATTATTATAGTAAAAAAAATAATTATATATATATATATATATATTGTATTGGTAGTAATTATTTGTTTGTTTAAAACAAAATATATAAGTGTGTCACCCAAAAGAGTGCTCAATGTTTAGACAGAGCCAAAATAAGTGAATTTAGTTTACAAACAAATGGCTACACATAAGTGAACATGTCTGCTTATGTGTAGCCATTTGTTTGTAAACTAAATTCACTTATATATATATATATATATATATATATATATATATATATATATATATATATATACACACGGCACAATCACGTTGACACACCGAATCACTTGCAAGATCACCGAAGTTAAGAAGCAACATTGAGGCTGGCCAGTACCAGATGGGTGATCATTTGGGAAGTTTAGTTGCTGTATGTACCGCGCCAAGTCATAAGAAATTTCTAGGTTGGTATCTGGGACGCATTAATTCACTGGGAGAGATGCGCCCGAGTCTTCCTTAAGACATGCATCTAGGAGAAGCAAAAACCTACGGTCTACTCTATACTCTGTCCTGTGGCAGTTATTTGCACCGACAAATGTGAGCAGTAATATCAAAAAGTGTGGTTGGTTCTACACAAAATAACTATAAACAAATGATCTCTGTGGATTTCCGAGCAAGTTAGTTGTGGCAGAAGTTCATACGTTGAAATCGGCGAGAGAGTCCATCATATATATATACGGATATACGTGTTAGGAAAGTATATGCTGATTAAGCTTTTCATAACTTACTACCTAGCTCTACTAACGCATTGAGCACTGTAGAAGTAAAACTACCAGTCGATACACTGAATAGAAAATTTTACACACAACATCTCAAACTAACTTTGTGATGTTGCGGCTGAATTCTAACGAACACCAAAAAGCAAATAGCTTTAATTGCTTACCCCCTTGATTTTTCCACTTCGTTTCCATTCACTCTCACCTCGCCCTTTCCTAAAGCAAGTAAGTTTTCACAAGATAGTGTTTAGTCAAAATATTTTAAACCAATCAAAATCCTTTCAAGCCCCAAAAGTAACACATATATGTGAAAATAACAAGTCAGCACGAACTTAGAAACTCTTATGAGATATGGTCAATAAAATCAGTTCCTACAGATTTATTCAGCCGGTCGCGGCTGGAACAGGACCCCAAGTACGTACACTCAGCTAACCCCACGTGCCTATGGCGGGAGAAGGCAAAGTAGTAAAAGCCTCAATGACTCACGAATCAACCTACTTTATTTCGCGCCCACATTCTTGAGAGTAAAGTTAACAGAAACGAACTGCTACTCACAGCTTTACACGCACAAGAACAAGCTAACTAAATGCACACACAGGCACAATGAAATTCAATATGTATAGGATATGTATATGTTACATATAGGGGTTTCATTAAAAGAGAGTCTTAGAGATAAAGAGATGTTGTTTTAAGAGACTTAGAGAGATTGTTCATGTTATGTGAGATTGTTCATGTTATTACGATTCTTATATATTAAATGTTCATTACTTAGAAGTGTTGATATGTGAAGCTCTTAGAGTGATGAGATAGTGTTCAGACAGTCTTAGTGTAGATATGAGATGTGGATTCACATTGTGGATATGAGATGTCGAGACGTGTATATAATGACATTTTATAACACAGATATATAGACATATAATACAATTTTCATTTTACCTTTTATAAGAATCACAAACATAAGACGACGTTTTATCAAAATGGGTTTATTTCTTCACACCGGCCGTGGTTTTCTCATCAAGAATTCAAAGCTTCACATTTTAGTTTCAAAGTGACCGTCTCGCTTCCTAGACGTTCGAATTCCCAGACCCTCTCTGAGTTTCTCACTGACTGTCTCTAACTAACTAACTCTCACTTCCTATATTGAGACATCCATGCATGTCTGGCAACGTGAGCAAAATCCACGTGTTTCAACATGCGCGACTTTGCACGTTTCCGACATATGATTTCCCAATAACCTATTTTTTCTTTAATGTTTTTACAAAGGAATTCAACCTACATATCTACTTTATTTAACCCATATTTTATTATCCACATTCTTTCTAACAATTGAATAGTTTATTTATTATTTATTTCATCAGAATTAACAATTTACTGGACATTCCATTTAAATCTATTGTTCTTTAAAACTTATATCCAAGGTTCGATTTCTGCTTTCAGAAATTCAGAATCTACCTTCGTCCGCATCATCGTCCTATACGCCCGTGAAACATGGCTAATGAAAGTCTTTGATCAACGCAAATTTAAGGTGTTTGACCATCAGTGTCTACACCGTACTTACCGGGCTCGCTAGCAACAATTCCTCTCCAACAGTATGATCCACACACGCTGCAAAACATCCTCATTCGCTTAATCTACCCTCAAGAGGCGCGTATAGTAGTTTAGCCTCACCAATTATTGAATATCTATTATTGAAAGTAACTTTTCTATTCTTATCTCTTGTATAAAAATTTTTAGTTATAAATTAAAAAAAAAATTTTTTTTTTCATTTACAAAACTATGCGTTTCAGTTACTGGTGACACTTTTTTTTTTACTGTTTCAATCATTTACATTTTATTATACGCATCTGTTTATATCCTTCATTTTCTTCCTTTCGTACAGCACAGCTATTATACCGAATGTCGATTAAATGTTGGTGTGGCTCTTGCCAATATCCAAAGACGCTAGAGCCGTGTAAATGGCCTCAACCAAAGCCAAGGATCACGCCACACTAAACAATAAAATATTGTTTTAAGGCAGTGTGTTCGCTTTCTTTGAAGTATTTGCCGTCACGAAGAAATAAGGTGAGTTTAGTATTTGCTAAATGATGATCCTCACGCATCATCATTATCATCATCACCATCATCGCCATCATCATCATCATCATCAGCAGCAGCAGCAGCAGCAGCAGGTAAGTGACGTCGAGTAGGTTAACAACGCGGACTAATAACCTGAGTATGCCAAGTTTGAATCCAATTTCTTTCCACAGAATTACTTTCACTTTTGGGTGTTGGCAACCTTCACGTGGTTCCTGTCGTAAGTACCCGATATTTTTTTTCTAGAAAGAATTCTAACTAGAAAGATATCGGAAAAATGAATGCCAATTATAAACATCTGATCCATTCAAAATGAATGATGCTGACAACACCACCACCACCACCAACAACAACAACAACAACTACAACAAAAATCAGCAGTAGACGCAACAACAGCAGCAGGGAGGGGACGGTGGCTCAGTGGTTAACAATAAGGACTGACAACTTGTTTTTTTTTACATGGGAGTCACCACTTATCAAGGCCAGGAGGCCACTCGATTACAAGGATTATTGAGTGTACAGTAATCAATGGGAAATATATATATATTTTTCATCCCTAATTTACTGGATATGAACAGTTTTTGTAGCCTCTCCCGGCATATATGTATTTTATTTTTGTTAAAGGATGAGTAATTTTTTCTTGATCTGTTGGAAATGTAATTCAATCATATCTTTAATTTGAACCTTACTGGAAAAAGCTAAAACTAACCCTTTTTTTCTTAAGTTATAGGATATGACGTCATCGACTTTATCATATTAATTTCATACTTATGTTACGTTTCATATCATCTCCTGAGAAAAATGAGTTATTATTGGATATCAGTTTATGTTTATGTAAAAAGCCCATCCCTCATTCTCTATGCTTACAACTTACTTAAAACTTATACAACTTATTTTTTTTACGTGGAAGTCACCACTTATCAAGGCCCGGACACCACTCGGGGATAAGGGTTATTGCGTGTACAGTAATCAATGAGATAATATCGTAATAATCGTTAGTAATGGAGATTTGATAAAGTGTCTTACTCAAGGGGTCGGTTTATTAGGAATTTATTTATGTTGGACTTGAAGATATCCAAGTTGTAGTCAGGTGGGAAACAGGCAAATGGAAGAGAGTTCCACAGGCGTACACTTCTAAGAAAGAAGCTTTGTTCATGGAATCTACGTTTTGACTTTGGCATAGTCAAAGAGTGGGGGAAATTATTGAGTGATTTCAGCCAGACGGGTGTTTTCCATGAAAGATTGGCGAGGTGGGAAAAGAGATTGGAGCTCAGACGAGCGCTTGCTATTGAAATAACGATAAAACAAAGACATGCTTGCAGTGTCTCTTCTGTGGGAAAGAGGTTGCATGAAAAGAAAAGGGCATCCCCCACTAAGCTCCGAAGTCTATTTTGTACTCTGTCAAGGCAGATGTGACAACAATACTCCATCCTTGGACGGACTTAGCAGTGAGATATCTACTGGAGCGGTAGAAAGATCCAACCATTTTTCCAGATACCTTGGCAACAGATTTGATGTTCGTGTTCCATTTCAGATTAGGAGTAAAGATCAGTGCCAAGTTCGAATCCAGTTCGTTCTACAGAAAGGCATTTACTTAGGGACATTGGTAATCTTATCGTTATCCCTCCTGTAAGTGCCTGATGGCTTTTTAGAAGAATTATAACTAGAAAGATAGCATAGAAGCGAATGCCAACTAGAATTATCTGATTCATGCGAAAATATATGAGTGATACTCAACAACAACAATAACAACAACAACATCCACCCTACCGTAACATTTTCATCAACAAGCGTAGACTGTGTGCATTTCTTATACAAGAAAAACTGATAACCCAGAAACCTTTCAATGCGTTTCTATTTTCAATTTCCTTTCTTTCTTCTTTTTTTTCGAATTTCTATCACACTCGTATTTAATGCGTCGGCTTGTCTTACAAATATCGACTGATAAACGACTTTTCGGCGCCAAGCGAATCCTCTGAACCAAGTGCGCGACATTTTAAGGCACTTTCTACTTTCCTGAAGCCACTTCTTTCAAATACTTTAACGACATATCAACACTTTTAGGTTTATTTAATACCAAATCGAGTTATTCTTTTAATTTCATGTGTCCAAATGTAAAATAATTCCTAACTCTTTCGCAAAATAAAATACAGTCACATTTGGATCAGTTTTATGAATTCCTTGCTAATTTATTTGGGAATTGAAACAGTAAATCATCTGTGTAGTCAGTACTGTAGGTCAGTGAGCGTAGGACTTCATCTGTGACGTTAGTAGGTCACGCGGTTTTTAGCGGAGATGTTACGGTTCTAAACGTTAGCAAAAAATGTTAGATTATTGTATAACACTTAGTAAGTGATATATAGTGATCCAGAAGTGCTCAACATCATAAATAGAGCAAGCGTGTTTAAACGCAGCATTAACCGGGAGAGCTATATCCTTTGTTAACTAGATGTTGCCCGGGTGTAATAATAGCAACTAGGTACGTGCAAAATGAATAACGAATGCTCAAAATGTATAAACATTTTCACCATCTTTACTTAAAAATTCACCAAAAATCAGGAAATTAATGAATTTAAAAGAAATTTTCAGTATCTATCAAATAATGATCATGTAATATTATGAACTCACTTTTATTTAGTGGAAATGTATTATTTTGTTTAAACAAAAATACCTTTACTAAAGAAAAAAATGAATGAATTTTCTTTTTCTTTTTATGAAAACAAAGCATTGTAAATTGTAAGAATAAAAAAGAAAAATAATTCTTCAGGAACATTACCAAAAAAAAAAACTTAAAATTCGAACTAATGGACTGGAATAAAAATTAATTTCTCGAACTAAGGATATTATCGTTGAAATAAGTATGTTTATTTGATATTTTCACACAAAGAAATATATAATTGCAAAAGATATTTCTTCTTTTTTTAAGGTTACATTTTTATCGTAATTTTTATTGCATGGATAAACGTGTATCATAAGCATAAGATATTTTTATATAATCTTAAAATAAAACAAAATTGAAAAAAAAATTAAAAGCAGGAACACACAAAAATAATTAAATTAAAAAATGGTAAAAGTTATACAAATGTTCACAGTAGGTATGTACAAATGCACGTCTTTGAAAAAAATAGAATGCCAGTCGGTTTTGAACCACCTCCTTTCCTCCAACCACTCGACGTCATTTTCAGGTATGTCTGTTTCAGTCAACTTTAAATTTCACTTAGAGACCTTCCGAAAAATCAAAACGTAAGTTTGTATCTTTTGAGTGTGTAATTTTTTCAAATAATTATTTTCTTTTAAATTTTAATTCTATACAAATATCAATAAATAATGGCGTTAACTTTTTTCAATGAATAAATTTTCAGTATAATTAATGAATTTAATTAATGTTTATGCAGTAATGTCTTTCAAGTTTAAATTCTATTAAATTTAGTTATTAATAGATAATAGTTTTAACTTTTTATGAATAAATTGTCATTGTAACTCATCAATGAATTTCATTGGCAAACACTTCTGAACGAATTCATTTGGATTAATTTTATTTTATTTAATTATTAGTAAATAGTTTTTTTTTTTTTTTTTTTTTGCTTGTTCAATGAATTCGAAGAGTAATTAATCGGTAAATTTAACTGACATTTCAGCACTTAAAATGCACTCTTCGTTTTATTTAAAATAAACAATATATCGAGACATTTAATGGAATGACCGACAAAAAATAAATAAATAATAAATATACAACAAATAAATATAGCCCAAGGCAAGCTAAATTACTTTTTTACATACCTGGCTAAGTTCATTTTGTGTTTTAACTTATTTTTAAGTGATTCATTAATTATTCAATTTGTAAAAACTAATACAAATCCATATCATGAAAGTAGATTATGTAATTATGAGCTTCCATACATTTTAAATAATAGTGTTATGTTTTCTTTTGACATGAACCGAGAACTTTCTCGTTATAACTTTCAGTTTTTTTTAATGATTTAAACATTTTATCACGCTGTAAGTCTATGTATTTTATTAATTCACCATCTTAAGGCTTTAGCCTAATAATTATCGTTAAAATAATTTTTTTAAAATGATATTTATCTTTCCATAACATTTTAAATACGATTTTTAAATACTGGATTTTTAACGTAAATCGACAGGATTGATACATTATTCCCATAGTTTTGGTTTCGGTTTCATTTAAGCTGACGAACCCAAGTCATATGGATATATTTTTTTATTTTGGACATCGCAACTTTATAATATATAAAAATCGATAAAACATTAATTCCATAATAATATATAAGAAAATGGCAGGAATTAAAATATCGTATTTAAGCGTACCTTACGACCCGGCGTCCCTGCTAACTTAGATAAATACTTTTGCAGTTTTAACAAAAGAGCTACAATAATATCAGAGCGTCTCCATTTACGCTGAACATCTACAGAATCCCAACATCGATTTATTGCATATGAATGAGTCCGCTGTGAAATTTCCACAGATTCCGATAGTTAAAAATAAATCTCTTTAGTGGAAAATCAAGATATCATTGGGATATCTCTAGAAGATATCGTTCGGATATATCAGATATTTTTCTGTTGTTTATTTATAAACAGCCTGTAATTATGAATTAATATCTTTTGAGCATAAACACTGGAGGTTTTATTGGACACACATACACACATACACACACATACACACATACACATATACACATACACACATACACACATACACACACATACACATACACGCATACACACATATACACATACACATATACACACATACACACATACACATAAACATACACACATACACACATACACACATGCACATACACGCATCATACACACATATACACATACACATATACACACACATACACACATACACATAAACATACACACATACACACATACACACAATGAAAAAAAAACTAGAATCTTATGAAGATCTTCCTCATTCCATTAATTATTGGACCAATGAAACTCACGAAAAAGAATTTCGAAAACTATCTGGCGAATATACCCGGTGAACCAAGTGCAAGAAAGATTCAAACAATTGCACACAGTGACGGTTAGAATCTTAAATATATCTTTCGGTTGGAATACATAAGATAGCGGGTGAATGCCTGGCATCCGGTAGTATGCCCCATCTCAGCTTGAACAGAGTGATAAGATTAAACGCACACACACATACATTATATATATATATATATATATATATATATATATATATATATATATATATATATATATATAAAGTACAGATTATTTAATGAGTCGTAGTCTTAGGTTCCGTAGTATAAGCGATTCATCAGATAAGTGACACGTTTTAGTCAATTGTACTTAGTTTTCTTACGTTTATTACCGTTCCTCACACAAATGCTGCCGATAACTTAAGTCAGTCAATTTTACAGCCAAACAGTTTTTTCTCGTTATTAAAATATCCGTTTGTTTCTGTTTTAATATTTTTGTTTTAATGATCGATTAATGAATTATTGATACACGTGACGTATGTTCTTGTTGTTTTATTAATCGAAAAGGGCGTAGTTGGCATTTTCTTTTTAATCCTTTGCTGAAATCTTTGTAAGCATTTTTTGTGAGTAGACATTAGCAACCTTTGTCTTCTCTGCGTTAATAAAATTATGAAACAACATCACGTGTGTGTGTGTCTTTCTCGCATCAGCGTAATGTGGATAATTGCACATTGGATCATTATTTTTTTTAACTTACTATTTATCCAATATTTGTTAAAATCAAACCTGCAATAGCATGAAATAAAACGAATTTTTAAGATTATATGTTAAAAATGTTTTTATCCACCACCAGTCATTTCGGTTTCTTCGTAAACAAATCAAACATCAATTTTTTTATTAACAATTGTTATAAGGTAACCTGATTATACCTATTTTAGGAATAATGGACTTACGCAGAAACTATAAATATAATCATATCTAAAACGTTTTTAGTGTAACGATTTGTGGCAGTTAACTACTCCTAAATTATAGCATGTACTTCTGCCACATACTTTTGATAATACACGGTTTGTTAACTATACAACTGTACTTGTCTTGATTATTGCCAGTCTGCAAAGCTACGACAATATGAGGGAGTGTGCAATAAGTAATACCCCTAACGCACTTCTCGTAGCAGTAGAGCAACGAATCTTGGCACAGTTATATCTCTCAACATAGGAACAATCCAGAGTTACGAATTTCTCCCAATGTTTAATGCAGCTCTGCAGACTGATTTTGTAGAACACTCAAGATTAGTCCTCTAACTATGACGTCATTTCTGAAATCATGGCTGCGTCATCTGAGAAACGCTTTTCATTCAAAAACAACTTCATGGCTGGAAGAGGTGTCTAGAATTGTAAGCCATGTTTAGTTTCAGCACAGTTTTCGATGGTTAAGTGTTCTACACAAGTCCTGGAGGTGACTGGTTCTCAGTAGACAGAACAAAAGATCCTTCACGTGTTGACACGGAAGAAAACATATGCGAAGCTGCTACAGAAAAGGTTTAATATTTATTGAGCAATTCTGGTTTCTGATTAGTTGGTAGCAGAACGTGAATTAATTTGATTCGCCAGTGCCTAGCAGCATTGTTTATAAATAGAATCTCTCGACTGTGCGGGATCATACTCCATCATACTTCAAAAATATTGTGCATAGAGACGTTCAGTCTCCACGGTTCCAGTTGAGCATTGTCTTAAGATAGCGGTTTCAATCCTACCCAAAGCAGGCCAGAGGATTAGTTGGGCAAAACGTGGTGAGACAACAACAACTAAGGAAGGCAGATTTTACTTTGAATACAGTTACAAGACTCCGCATTCCTATCCTGTCGCGGTTAACCACCTGACAAAGGCCAGTACACTTTGATAGAAAGCCGAAACAAGCACTATTTTGGTAAAGAAATGATTAGAATATCCGCGCCATCCTCTGATTAATGTTGAGGTAGCTGACAAGCAGAACACCGTCGCTGCTACTCACTTCATTTTTAGTTTAGAAAAGAGTAGTTTGCTCCCTGTGAGAGTAAAGGTGCACGAGCGAATAATAGGGCAGCTCCAAAATTAATGGGGCATTTATGGCCAGACACATGTCTATATCTTCGAAATATTGAACAGATATCTGAGAGATAAGAATTAGTTCATGTTTCACCCATGCGCCATTTTGCCACCAATGTGTCATGTTCTTTTGTTTTTTTTTGTTTTTTGTTTTTTTAATTTTTCCTCGATCTAAAAACTTCGAAACTGTGTCAAATACATACAAATCTAAGTAAGTTTCAACTTTGATATGTTTAGAAATCGAGAAGAAATATATGTGGTTGCTAAAGTGCTAACAACCATATGAAAAGAAACAACTTACAGGGGTCAAAATATCTATAAATAAAAATTGTTTGACAAAAGTGTAGTATTGTGAGCAACGAAAAGGGAGAATAGAATAAAGATAAAACACAAACAAAACAAAAAAAATTCAATTTCCTATATGCCTATATAGTTTTAAATAGTTGAAACTACTGACAAGTTTTGGTATTTCAAATTTTTTTCCGTTATATCCACTTAACGATTTCATCAAAGAAAGGCGTCATTTTTTTTTCTTTTTCAGATGTTCGCTAATTTCTGGCTTAATATATATATATATATATATATATATATATATATATATATATATATATATATATATATATATATATATATATATATATATATAATTATTTATTCGAAAGTAAAAATTTACATTTGGTCGCTACAAACAGCCATCTGTTTCAGTCAATGAGACGTCGTCAGTTTTTTTCTCTTTTTTTATGTATAGCATCGAATAGTTCTGGGTCACATGACGAAGTATCATTGACTGACACAGATGGCTGTTTGTAACGACCAAAAGTAACTGCTTACCTTCTAATAAATAATAAAAAATATTTTGCTCTTGTTATCGAGCACTATCTAATAGCCTCATTGTATTCATTAGTCCCTACTCAAACCTATATATATATATATATATATATACATATATACATATATATACATATATATATATATATATATATATATATATATATATATATATATATATATATATATATATATATATAGTAGCTTCGTAGTCGTGACAGACTATGGATACCCACTGTAAGGGTGCCTGCGCGACACACACACATACACACACACATATATAACTATTATATATATATATTATATATACTATATATATATTATATATATATTATATATATTATATATATAATATAATATATATACATATTGAAACAATTATATATATATCGTCAAGTGTGTGAGTTCCATATAAAAACGTCGATTTTATTTGAATAAAATAAAGTACGCATCAAGTGCCCTTGAAAGCCAAATCACAACGTAATATTAGAAAAATAAACAAATATTTTACTTGTTTGAAATTTATAACAAAAACATATTCCTGAGCTTAACTCCATCCTCAGTATGTTATTTTCTTTTTTTCTTCTTTCTTGCTATATTGTAAAGTGGGAAAAAGAAAAGTCTGTTCGTAAAGAGTCGCGCGTTGTATCTCAGCGGTTGTTTTTTTGAAATGTTGGAACTGTGCATAGGGAACACGAGAATAACGTAAAGGGTGTGAGTTTCCCATATATATATATGATTGATTGCAACGTCTTGTCAGGCGAGTGCCACTCCCTGTCCTTTGTCAATGAGCCCAAAAATGACTTCTTTTTTCTTTTAGTCCTACCGGTGAATTCACACGCTCAAGCAGGCATGACACTGAAGACGGTCATTGTTACATGTTTCCAGCATTTCAAGCCCCCACACGTCACAACTTTTCCATCGCCACAGGACAGTTTTAATAGACAAATGCCTGAGGGAGTATCTATACACAGATTATGTTACAGATTCTTAGCTTTGTACGACAGCTAAGTCTGTCGGTGCAAAATGTTGATATCCAGCAACAAGCAAGAGCAAGATAGCCAGCAACAAGTTAAACTGCAGATCAGCTTAATGCGGGCACTGGTCTCCCGTTTTATGGTTTTTTTAAATCAGATATTTGTTTCTCCTAGAAAGGTGGCCTTCACCACAGCTTACGGGAGCCCTCTCCATCCCAACACACACACACACACACACACATACACACACATGGTGCTAGTTGGCCGTTGACCCCGAAAAAGGGTTCATTCGCCCTCTGGAAGGTCTTTTTTTAATCCTTCAGGGAGACTAGTCACCCTCCTCACCAAGTTTAGTCACCGGTGACCCGACAATGAGGCAGGTAGTACTGGGTTACATGGTACCAGTAGCATATGACATGACCTGACATATATATATATATATATATATATATATATATATATATATATATATATATATATATATGTTCGAATCTATCGATCGGTGTTAATGCACTGATGATTCCCGAAAGGATGAAGCACTAGTTTCTGTAGGTATTTAATAATTATTATAGTATATATATATATATATATATATATATATATATATATATATATATATATATATATATATATATATATATATATATACGAGCAAACAGTTAATAAAACATGTTAAAAAACACTTTGAAAAAGAGTTAAAAACATATTTAATCTGAAAAGGAAACACTTGATAAGTGGATAATCCTTAATCTGCGGAGTTTCGAAGAAATACTTTCCTTCTCATCAGAGAGTAGGAATTAGCAAAATGCGAGATCGGATTTTGCATACAAAAGTATTTGATGAAACAACAAGTAAGTCAAAGATCTTACTTGATAACAAAAAAGTGAAGCAGAGGGAATATGGTGAAGAAAAAGGTGATTACGCATACTCACACATACATAGATACATACACATATACTTATATATGAAAGAAACAAATTAGAATTGAGTGGTATCCAAATTATTTTCACTAATGATAGTTTTTCGGTAGGTGAGGAGAAATGTGATAGAAGTGTTTACTTTGATTTATGGTGCTGGTGGAGTGGGAAATAAGGGCGGATTCAGTTAATCGAAATAAAGATTTGTTATTTATGGGTTTATGAGATTTGCGTTTTCAAAGTCAGCGATTGCCCAGATTTATGGGGTCATGTTTAATCTAAACACTACTTCTGCAGGTGATATTCCCTCCTCTCTCGCGGCAATGGCTTTTATAGTTCTATGGTTTCGTTATACCATTTCCACTCGGCTGATAATAGGGCCTGACATTTCATCTATCCAAAATTTCTCTGAAATATCTTCGAACGGAATGCCACTCCATTGTCCATCTACCTCTTCGACTGGTCCATGCTCTAAAAACATATTTCCAATTCTCTTGCAATGACGCCTGCTGTTTCTGCACGAATAGCTCTCTAAATGGCAAATCTTTCTGGACCACTATCATAGACAGGTATATTCCTACTTTATAGTGGGTGACGTCAATAGACAACCGCGTCCAATAAGTGGACACTTGAACCTCCCTTGGTACATGAATAGTTGGTGGCGGATCGATCGTCCGACATTAATCACAGTTTCACTTTATTTTGAGTAACACAGTATGCTGCTGTAGTTGCTCCTTCTGGTTTAAGCCAGCTTTTTTCACGCTAGTCAGTACGTCGGCCTTATTTTTACTAGAGAGCACAAATGTTACCCTGAACTTTAAGTCAAATTCATCAATCATTTCTCTCAGAATCTCAAAACGTCGTATTATAATTAATTCTGCTCATTATTTTGTTCGGATCCTTTTCTCATCAGTTATCATAGAATTAATCCAGCTATGAACAGTAACTGAATAAAATCGGATCTCAATTTCTTTCAGACCCCATTTTAATTCCAGGTTCAAACTCTTTATCTTCCAACTCAGTAACGTTAATGTGATTATAATCACATGTTCTTCTTAGCCATGCTACATCCTCGACTATCACACATGCTACTTGCATCACACCATACAATCCCTTTTTCTAATTTGGAAACATGCCACCTCTCTTGAACTAGGTCTCTTTGTAGCAGCTCTTCTACAACCGTTTCGCTATCCACCATATCTTCCCTACCAGTTCAGCCTGCTTTTCTTTCCAGATAGCTGCAAGTAGTTCTAAGCCATCAAGATATTGAGTAGTGGCCCAATAGTTTTCCACAGGCAGAAAACAGCTCATGCCTGCTCGTTTTATCATGTATCTCTGAAAGGTCATTCCTCTCGTAATTTTCCTAAGCTGTTCGTATTGAGCTGAAGACCCAATGCTGTTTCTCTCTTCAATGACTGGTGGTTTTGCTGCTAGTCCAAACTTGTCAAAATGACACACAAGTTTCGCTACTGACACTACTGTTTCATTAACGAAAATGTCATTTTTGTACGAATCTGTGTTCTCCCTGATGAGGTTCTCTTTATTGAGAGCAGTTTTCAAAAGTTTTGCCGTGATTTTAGGGGCAACATTTAACCCAAAGCCCAATCTAGTCAAACAATAGGTTATTCCTTCATACTGGACCAATTGGAACTGCCATAAATGTCTTGCAACATAAATTTTTAATTATGCCAATTTTAAATCCACGATCTTTGTTGCCTTTGTCAGCTGCCTCCATTTTCTCTTAGTTTCTCTGCAGACATCAATTGCGTTTCCACCAGAATTACATGCAATATATTTATTTAATTTTCGATAATCGAGAACTGGTCTAACTTTGTTCTTTGTGGGTTTTATCACTGCCATTATGGGAAGGACTCCCGTCTTTACATCTTGATCCCAAGGTATTAGGATTCCTTCTGCAAGCCAATGATTAACTTCATTATTGAAGTCACTCTTCTGTTCTTCAGTAAACTTCGTATAATAATGATCAACATTGTTCTTTAATGTTGGAGGTTCTGAAGTCCACTTCCGTTCAACAGTTCACCTCGTTCCATCAAATTTCGTACTGGAGTTCTTGTCCACCATCTTACATTGGAATTTTTCTTTATTTTCTCGGTTTAGGTGTACGCTTGTAGCACAATCTCCTCCTCTAATCTCCATGTTACAATTTTCATCGAAAATAACTCCTCCGTGTTGGCGGATAATATCCATTTCCACTATGATATCGACCCCATCGATCATTTTTTCCAGCACAATTGCCTCAGTACTCAACAATCTTCTACGTTTTTCCAATGTTACAGTACTAATTCCTCTGCATGCAACCTTCTGTCCATCTATTGCTCTTTTAGTACTTGTGCCCCTACACTCACTTGAAATATCTGGTCGAATTAGTGTGGCAGTACAGCCAGTATCGATGAGGGCTTTCACTTGCATATCATTTACTAACACTCTTAATGTTGGTAGTGATCCATTTTGCGCCATTGCTGATGTAAGGAGGTAACCACCGACGCATCGGTTGCCCCATTTTCATTTTCTTGCGGGTCGTATCTTGTATAGTGCCCTGATTCGCCACATAAATAACAAGTTATAATACGTGGTGCGGTACAATCTCTTGCCTTGTGAGGACACTTACAATTATAGCATTCGTCACTCAACAGTTTCCTTATCCTGGGCCTTTCATCAATCGGTCTAGGTTCTCTTTCAGTTCTCATTTTGCAACGGTTGCCACTTTCAGGATCTGTGCGACTATGAGCACCTTGGCAGTTAAAATCAGTTCGCTAATCAGCAACTCTTTCAGATTGGGTAACTGCTCTAGTACCACAGAAATACTTTTCTGGGAATCCATTCAAAAAAAGTGAACATCACGACCTTCTCTCGTTCTGCTTCCTCAAATCCGGATAATTCTACCCACCTTTATGTATTGATCGCATATACATTTACTGCCTGACCTGTCCACTGCATTCTCACCAGGTTTGCATTGGCGGAAGAAATTCCTTCGTGAACGCAGCCTTCAGCTTAGCCTCTTATTTCCTCTGCATCTCGTTGAACTTCCTCTGTTAAATAGAGATACAGTCTTGAGGCGCCACCTTCCAAAAACAACGACATAAATCATGCAATGTCATGCATTTTCACCAGCTTCAATTTTTCCAACGAAGCATTTAGATCTCCTTCTTCACTGAAAATTTTCAGCATGTCACGACTTACCTTCAACATCTTCTTCGTTAATGTGATCTGCAAACCAGTAGTTGGCTGGAATAACTTGCAAATTAAAGCACTCAAGTGTTATTAGTCTCCTACTCTTGGACAATCTTCTGATGTCGATAAATTGAGCTCCATCACTCGTTACTCTGCTGCCAAAAATTCAACACCAACGTTGGACATTCTGCAGTTTAAACTCTCAACTTTAAAATGCGACTCACCGCTCACAAGATTTGCTTCTTCAATATCCAAATCTAAACTTCCCGGTCTCTCAAAACCTAGGATGTTTTATTTCTAACCAGAGCGTCTCATTTGCATATCACGTGATAAACTTGACAAACTCGTAGTCATATAACGAGAACAGTGGCCATTATGTTTCTTTTTTCTTCATTCTTTCCGGTCGTCCCTGAACAAGTTTGTACTAATTTTTAACATCTTGTATTTGGTAACATTTCAGACCACATATTCCAAGACCAAATAAGATCCTCTCAGCATAGTAAACACATTGATTCGTACGATGAATGATGCACTTATTCCAAACTAAATCATTGAATCACAGTTTATGAGGGTTTTTTTTTTTACAAAGGAATCACCATTTATTAAGGCCCAGAGGCCAGTCGAGGATAAGGATTAAAGAGTGTACAGTGGTAAAAAGGACAATATCATAGTAATCGTTAGAAGTGTAAATTTGGTAAATTGGATTACTTAAGGGGAACGACTCATCAAGAACTTGTTTACATTGGACTTGAAGATGGCCATATTGTAGCCAGCTGGAAAGCAGGTAAACGGAAGAGAGTTCCGCAGATGTGCAATTCTATTTGTATGTAAAATGTATGTTGCCTATTATTATTATTATTATTATTATTATTATTATCATTATTATTGTTATTATTGTTATTATTATTATTATTGTTATTGTTATTATTATTGTTATTATTATTGTTATTATTATTGTTATTGTTATTATTATTATTGTTATTGTTGTTGTTATTATTATTATTGTTGTTGTTGTTGTTCTTCTTGTTGTTATTATTATTATTATTGTTATTATTATTGTTGTAGTTATTATTATTATTATTATTATTATTATTATTATTATTATTATTATTATTATTGAATATCAAAGAAAGATATGGAATTATTGGGATTTTTTTTCAAAAGTAAACATAATGGTGTGTTCTATTTTGTTTAGTTTTTCAGTAATGTTTTCTATTTTAGAGGATTTCGGAAGGAAAATCAAAATATCTGAAGAATGGCGTATTTTGGCAGTCTGTATTTAAGACGTCCAGTTTCTTTAAATCCTAAAAACAAACAGGCTCAAACTGCTCTCGAGGAATTACTCATAAGCAGGCCAAATTTTTGTTCATAATAGAAATTTTCAAAAGTAAACTACGTGATGTTAGTGCACAAAGTCATTGCTTATTAGGAAAGATAAGCTCATGTAAACTTTGTAGTTTTTTTTTTTTTTTTTTTTTTATTTTCACCCCAAACAAGGCACATTGCCACTTTGGTGTAGGGGGCTACTATCAGGGGAAACATCTACTGGGGTACTATGTAGAGATTAGGGCAGCGAGATGTTGGTTCACGTTGCACTTGAACTTATGCATGTCAGTACAGTTGGGGAAGCAGTGACCCGGAATGGAATTCCAAAGTCTAGCAGTTCTGGGGAAGAAACTACTGGAGTAGAAGGATCTTTTACATCTAGGGATCTCTACAGTGTGGGGGTGGGATTTTGCAGCTTGTCGGGTCTGTCGAGGGTGTTCACGTCGTGGGGGCACAAGTGCTTGCAGTTCTTCAGAGCATTCACCATTATAATACTTGTAGAACAGGCAGAGGGATGCAACATTTGTGTATAATCATTCTATGTTTAGATTGTTCATATTTTTGTTAGTTGGGTCAAGGTTTTCACGTTTCGAGAGTAAATTTCCAGAGTTTTTAATATGAGAAGGACTGATGGAGTACCTAGTAATGGAGTAAGTTATTTTGTGATAACACGTGCTATTTTGTGGGTATTACTGCCGATGCCTAAGACAATGGGGCGCACTGGAATATGATCTTTGTGCGTTTTGAGTAGACCATATAAAGTGTGAATGATGTGAGTGTTTTCTATATATGCTGATCAAGTTTTATTATTGTTTATTGGTTTCTTATATGATTTGTTTAATCTATCGATTTCTTTTCGTGTTAATTCAGAGTTTGTTTCTTCATAAATGTATTGATTTTAAAGTTGAAATATTTTGTCATTGTATTTGGATTTGGATTTCGCCATTATTAAAACACCACCATCTTTGTCTGCAGGAAAGATGACGATGTTTTGGTTTATTGTGAATGTCAATGATTTGTGTAGTTGTTGTGGATAGTATACCTCGAATAAAGTATTTCATGAAATCTGCATCTTTCTGTTTGTAATTTCTATCATGTTCGTTGTTATTTTGTTCGTTGTTGGTAATGTTTGCTGTTATTTTTAATTGTTATTTTGTTTGTTATTATTTTGTTTGTTGTTACCCATGTTTTATGTCATTTAGTTTGTTGCTATTTTGCTTGTGGTTGATAATGTTTGTTATTATTTTGTTTGCTGTTACTTTGTCTGTTCTTAGTCATTCTTGTTTGTTATTTTGTTTGTTATTTTCTTTATTATTAATAACTTTTGTTTATATTTTGCTTGTTTCTATTTTATTTGTTGTTGATCATATTTGTTGTTATTTTTTGTTGTTATTTTGTTTGTTGTTATTATGTTTGTTGTAATCTTGTTTGTTGTTATTTACTTTGTCATTAATTTCTTGTTGTCGATAATGTTTGTAGTTATTCTGTTTATTGTTTTTAGTTTGTTTTCGATAATGTTTGTTGTTTTTTGTTGATCATGTTTTTTTGTTATTTTGTTTGCAGTAATTTTTGTTGTTGATCATGTTTGTTGTTATGTTTTTTATTTTGTTTGTTGCTGATTTATTTGTTGCTGATCATGTTTGTTGCTATTTTGTTCGTTGGTTATCATATTTGTTATTGTTTTTGTTATTTTGTGTGTCGTTATTTTATTTGTTGTTGATCATGTTTGTTGTTATTTTTTGTAGATTTTTCATTTGTTGGTAATGATGTTTGTTATTTTCTGTTGCTATTTTGTTGTTTTTTTATGGTTATTTATTTTCTGTTGATATTGTTTATTGTTATTTTGTTCGTTGTTATTTTGTTTGTGGTGTATCTTGATTGTTGTTGTTTTTTGTTATTTTGGTTTTAGTTATTTTGCTTGTTGTTATATTGTTTGTTGTTTGTTTTGTTTTTAATACTTTTGTTGTTATTTTGTTTCCTGTCGATCATGTTTGTTATTTTGTTTGTTATTTTTGTTGCTGGGCGTGTTTGTTATTGTTTTTGTTGCTATTTCATTTTTTTGTTGGTCATATTTGTTATTTCTGTTGTTAATTTATTTTTTACGCTTGTTATAATTTTGGTTATTGTTATTTTATTTGTTGTTTATCATGTTTTTCGTATTTTTCCTCGTTACTTTGTTATCATTTTGCTTCTTTTTGATCATGTTTGCTGTTATTTTGTTTGTTATTTTTTGTTGTTAGTTTGTTTGTTATTATTTTGTTGTTATTTTGTTTGTTGTTGACCAGATTTTTGATTTATGTTTTTATTTTATTTGTTGTTGATCACATGTTATTATTTTGCTGTTATTTATTTTGTTGATATTTTTTGTTGCTAGTGGTGTTTGTTATTGTTTTATTCTTATTTTGTTTGTCGTTATTTTGTTTATTGTTCACCATGTTTGTGGTCATTTTGTTGTTGTTGTAATTTTATTCGTTGTGGATTATGTTTGTTGATATTGTTTTATTCTTGTCTTTATGGATAATGTTTATTGTTATTTTTCTTGTGGTGTTTTCGTTTGTTGCTAGTGACGTTTACTTTTGCTGTTGGTCATTTTATTATTTCTCCCGGTTATTTGTTAGTTGTTTATAATTGTTTGTTGCTATTTTCTTCGTTGTTGATTGTATTTATTATTTTCTGTTATTTTTTCTTTTTATTTTTTATCATGTTAGTTGCTATTATGTTTGTCGTTATTTTTTGTTGTTGATCATGTTCGTTGTTATTTTTTGCTGTTTTTTTTTTCGTTTGTTGGTAGTGATATTTGTTATTTTTTGTTTTTAGTTATGTCTGTCATTGTTTAAAGTTATTTGTTTGTTGTGGATTATGTTTTTAGTTATTTTGTACATTGTAATTTTGTTTGTTGTTGATTATGCTTGTTATTTTTTGTTGTTTTTTTTGCTGTTGGTTTATTTGTTGTAATTTTGTTTGTTTAATGGCAATGTTTGTTTTTATTTTGTTTCTTATCATTTTGTTTGTTGTTGATCATGTTTTTAATTTTAGCTGTTATTTTGCTTATTGTTATTTTGTTTATTATTGATTATGTTTGTTGTTATTTTTTGTTGGTATTTTGCTTGTTGTTATTTTGCTTTTTGATATTTTGTTTGTTGTTGATCATGTTTTTTATTTTAGTTGTTATTTTGCTTATTGTTATTTTGTTTATTGTTGATGATGTTTGTTGTTATTTTTTGTTGGTATTTTGCTTGTTGTTATTTTGTTTTTGATATTTTGTTTGTTGTTTGTTATGTTTGTTATTGTTTGTTTTTTGTTATTTTGCTTGTTTTTAATCCTGTTTGTTTTATTTATTGTGTATTTTTTATCATTTTGTTATCATTTTGTTTCCGGTTAGTCATGTTTATTATTTTGCTTGTTGGTTTTGTTTGTTTCTTATGACGTTTGTTGTTATTTTGTTGCTTGTTATTTTGTTTGGTGTTGGTCATGCTGTTTATTGCAGTTGTTTTTTAATTTTTCTTGATCATGTTTGTTATTAATTTGTTTGTTGTTATTTTATTTGTTGTTGATCATGTTTGTTGGTGTTTTTTTTTTTTTGTTGATCACGTTTATTATTTCTTGTTGGTTTTTAATTTTATGTTTGTCATGTTTGTTGTTATTTTGTTTGTTGTTGTTCATGTTTGTAACGATATGTTGTTATTTTGTTGTTATTTTTTGTCTGGATCATGCTTGTTGTTTTTTGTTTGTTATTTATTTTTGTTTTGTTTGTTGTTGGTCATGCTTTTTTAGTAATTTTATTTGTTGTTAGTCAAATTTGTGGTTATTTTGTTTGTTGTTATTTAGTTTGTTGTTTATCGTGTTTTTGTTGTTGTTATTTTGCTTATTGTTGGTCATGATTGTCGCTATTTTGTCGTTAATTATGTTTGTTACTTTTGTTGTTATTTTGTTTGTTATTATTTTATTTGTTGTTGATTATGTTTGTTGTTATTTTGTTTGTTGTTTTTACTTGTTTTTGATCATGTTTTTGTCATTTTGTTTGTTGTTGATCATGTCTTTTGTCATTTTGTTTGTTGTTGATCATATTTATTATTTTACGTTGTTATTTTTTTTCTTGTTGGTGATGTTACCTGTTATTTTATTTTTTGTTATTTTTTATTTTGATAATTTTTTTATTATTAAATTTTCACAACAAACAAGGCACATTGCCACTTTGGTGTAGAGGGCTACTATCAGGGACATAAGATACTGGGGTACTATATAGGGAGTTGGGCAGTGAGATGTCGGTTCACGTTACACTTAAACTTCTGCATGTCAGTACAGTTGGGGAAGCAGGGGGCCGGAAAGGAATTCTAAAGTTTAGCGGTTCTGGGGAAGAACCTACTGGAGTAGAAAGATCTTTTACATCTCGGGATCTCAACTGTGAAGGGGTCGGACTTTGCTGCTTGTCGAGTTTGTCGTGGGTATTTACATCGAGGGGGTACAAATGCTTGCAGTTCGTCAGAGCATTCACCATTAAAATACTTGTAAAACAGGCAGAGGGATGCAACATTTCGTCGGTGGGACAGAGGCTGAAGCTTAGATGATAGTTCTGGACCTATCAGGTTGGAGACACTCTTTTGGACCTTTCTAGGAGCGAGAGTCTAGTAGCAGATGCACCAGCCCAAATATGATAACAATACTCTATACATGGGCGAATAGTGGCCTTATAGAGGTACAGGATACTCTCGGGCGTTAGTAACTTTCTAGCACAGTAGAGAGAGCCTACCTTCTTCGCAGCGATCTTGGCAATGCTCTTAATGTAATTGTTCCAACTCATGTTTCCTGTGAACGTTAGTTTTAGTTGTTATATTGTTTGCTGTTATTTTGTTTGTTTTTATTTTGCTGGTAGGTTTTGTTTGTTGTTAATTATGTTTGTTATTGTTTTGTTGTTATCTATAAAGGGCGATAACTCTAACTTTTTTTATTTATAGTTATTCACCTTTTTATCGCTATAACACCTCTTCTTTGAAATATGATACTTGTAGGATATTTTATGTGGTTCTACTTGTATAATTGAAGTAGCTTTGCACCTTTGTGTTCTTTCTGAGTGAACCTTTCTTCTCAGGCTTGCTTTGTTTACTGCATTGCTTGAACACTTTGAGGTAATTCAAATGTCCAGTAAAATATTTGATGAAATAATTGTGTCATTTGATTTTCTGTTCGGAATGTATGGATGACGAAGTTGATTTGCATATCTGACACAAATAGATGATTGTACATCCACATCATAGATTATATTACCAGAACGACATATTATGTGACCTTGTGTTCATTTTTTTACCATTGCGGTAGTCTTTTTCCAAATACAGGTTATCCTGGTAGGAATTTACATTACCTTGCTCCATGATGGCGCTTGAACTGGTTTTTCATTGTCCTGTTTCTCTTGGGAAGATTATTTGATGATGAACGAATCGCATCCATTGGTAGGCGCATGTTTCTGTTCATCAGTGCTTCAGCAGAAGATTTCCCATTTGGGCAATTTGGATTTTGAGTAACTCTGTAGCTACCTAGAAATATTTCTATGATCTATCGAGTAATTCATTCCTCTTTTAACTTCAAGATTGCTCTCTTAAACGTGTTGACAAAGCGTTCAGCTTGGACATTTGATTGTGGATGGAAAGGTGGGGCCTAAGATGCTGAATACTGTTATGTTTACAGAATTCAGAAAATTCTGCTGAGGTAAATGCAGTAATATCATCAAAAACTAAGATTTCAGAAACGCCCAACCTGCTGAAAATTTCTTCTGGTTTCTTTACAATTTCTTTTGAAATCTTCTGGCTACTTACTGTAAGCATCAACCAATATTAAGTAATGTTGTCCATTAATTTGTCCGCAAAGTCCATATGTAGTCGTGACCAAAGCATTTCTAAGGTAGTCCATGCATGCAATTTTCTTTTTCGAGACGACTTCGCAACCAATTGACATTTAGCACAACTTTTTACAAGTTCCTCTAATTGCCTGTCCATGTTTGGCTACTACACATAGCCACATGCCAAGGCTTCCATCCAATTAATTCCCTGGTGTTCATAGTAGAATTGCTTGAGAACTCTGTTCTGGAGCTTGAATGAAACAACACGTTCTCCAAAGAGAAGTGTGCCATCGATTTCCGATAAAGATCTCTGAAAAATTGTTGGAGTTGCTGGTCAGTGCTTATGTTTGGTTAGCTTGTGAGATAAAAATGTCGAACTTTCTGTAATAATTGGTTTGTGGCTGTTGCCTCCTGGACCATTTCTGAAAAGGTAGGTAATGATCTCACTGTGTAAACAGACGCATATATAACTTGAGGTTCTACAGATATAGCAGCGATGACTGTCTTCCACTACTCTTTGATGGGAAGAGATTAGTCTGGATAACGCATCTGCCAATTTTGCTGTCTGGCTGATACTTTAGAGAAAAGTCGTAATATAAAAGCATAGTTGCCCATCCTTTGTAAGCTGTTTGCTGTATAAACTTGAATTCCTTTACTGGGACCAAAAATACTTATTAAGAGCTTGTTGAGTAAACCGAGGGCCATAAAACATTTTGTAAAATTTGTTTGTCGCGTAGATAATTGTTAGAGCTTTTTTCTCAGTTTGGCTATATTTTTGTTCAGTAGGCATCAACGACTTTGACATGTGTGCAATAGCTTTTTCGCCTCCATCAGGAAAAATTGTGATATCACTGCTCCTATTTCATAGTCTAAAACATCCATCACAACAGTAATGTCTAATGATGAACTGTAATGTGTCAGTAATAAATCAGAACTAAGAAGTGCTTTAATTTTCTAAAATGATTCTTGGCATGTGCTTGACATTTTGGTATCTTTTTGTAAAAGATTAATCAGAAACCTCAATAACTTGTACAGTTCGAGTGAGAAATCATAATGACTTAAAAGGATCGCAGTGTTGCAACATCCTTTCGAGCTGCCATGTGCTTCATTACCTGAATATTGTCCGGATATGGTTTTCGACCATTTTTGTCAAATATGAATCTAAGGTATTTCACAGAAGTTTGGTGAATTCGACCCAGCACTGAAGTAAAACGATGCAGAAATCCTTCTTGGGATTTATCTGTAACGATATCATCATTGAAGGTGGAAACTCCGTGCATTCCTGTGAGCATTGTATCCATAGTTTGACTGCAAATGGAAGGCGGTTAAATTGAAATAATCCCTTGTGTAAATAGTGAGAAGATTTTTGGAATTTTCATCAATTTCAATTTGTAGATATGCATCTGCGAGATCAAGTTTTGCAAAACAAGTTCTACTCTTGAGTTTTGAGAACAGATCTACCGGTATGTATCTCCAGTCTGTCATTTAGTCATGTGCTGAAATCCGCACAAACGCGTTTTGCCATTAGCCTTCTTCACAATGACAATAATAGCTGCTGCACAGGATGGGTAATTTATAGGTTGGATTACTCCTTCTTGTTGTAGACGATCCAATTCTTTTTCTACTATGGCTAAAGTTGCGTATGATACCGGAAGCTTTTGTCTGAAAACTGGCTTTGCGTCTGATTTCAGTTTTAAAATCGCTTTAACTTTAGAACAACATCCAAGACCTTCTTGAAAAACATTGTTGAACTTTGCTTTAAATATGTTCTTAAAATGTGTTTCCGCATCTGCTGCAGCATTAATATTGAAAGAATTGAAAATTGAGTTCAGAGGAACATTTAAAAGATCAAGTTCTTCAATAAAATCCAAACCAAGAAGATTTAGGGTTAATGCGTTCGAAACATAACACACACCTGAATTTTTTTTCCTTTAAAAAAGACATTCCATATCAACTTACCAATTATTTGTATCTTGTTTCCTGATGCACCACAAACAACATGAGTTGTCTTCTTAAGAATTCATTTTCCCAACAGCGCCCGTGTTGGATGTGAAATCAAAGTGATTTCCAAAGCAGTATCGAACTGAAAGTTCACTGGCTTGTTGGTTATCTCAGCAAGTATATATTTTGTTCAAGCTTCAACATTTACGTTGAAAGTGGCAAAAATTGAATTCTATGTAGGTTTCTGGAAATGTTCTGGAGTTTTTCTGTGGTTTTTGCTTCTTGGCTGTGCAGTATTCACCCTGGAAGTGTTTCGGATATTTTTACCACAAAATCCGTCCGCAGCGTGAACAATGTTGACATGTGTGCCTTTTAAATGGGCAAAAAACGAGCATAGTGCATCCCCCTACATTACCAATAGACTTCTTTCTATTTCCAGTCGGGGATTTCTCTACCGATTTGATGTTTGAAATGGACGGGATTTGTTGTTGCACCATTGTCGTGTCTTGTTTACAGATTTATTAGTTCTTGTGTGGTCAGAATTTGCATTGTCATTTCTTTGTTTATTTTTTTTCAACCATAAACATTAGACATGTGCAAATATGTGCCTCTTGTGGAGATTGTAACCCTGCGATGAAAATGAGTCATTTAAATTGATCCTCTGTCAGTGATTTCAGTCGAAAATGTTCGTATAATAGGTTAACAATTCCAACAGATTCTGTAGATTTTTTCTTTAGTTTCAAGCAATTGTAAAGAATATTAAATCAAGATGCTGACTCACCAAAAGTGTCTCATAACTGTGCTATTGTTTGATCAAATGTGAAACCTTCTGTTTTTTTTTTGTTTTTTTTTTTCGGAAGGATGAAGTTGTATATCTTTCATGTTCTGCTGTGGCCAGTTTGCGAAGTAATAACTATTATCTGTGCCTAAATCAAAACGTAGATTTCATGAACAAAGCTTATTTCTTAGAAGTGCACGCCTGTGGAACTCTCTTCCGTTTGCCTGTTTTCACCCTGACTACAACTTGGGTGTCTTCAAGTCCAACATAAACAAATTCCTGATGAACCGGCCCCCCTTAAGTAGGACACTTTAAATCTCCAATACTAAAGATTACTACGATACTATCCCATTGATTACTGTACACGCAATAACCCTTATCTCCGAGTGGCTCCCGGGCCTTGATAAGTGGTGACCACCATGTAAAAACAAACACACTCTTCATACATCGTTCATGGATGTGAAATTGTGTTAAAACGTAACCTTCCATCGTCCATACCAAGCAGTAAATGTTTGTTTTAAATCCGAGTTGAAGGAAAAATCCGTTATTGTGCTGACTATGGCGGTCAGAGAACTTGGTGTTAATTGTTTGTGAAATTGTGCAGTCAAAGTTACAATTGAATTGTTTTGAGCCTTTAAAAATTCTGGTTTCGCAATATTTTGTCCAATAAATTTGGATCAATGACGTAAATAATTTTGATTTTCTCTCGTTTGTGCAAAATATTTTCTTCTTTTTTTTTTCGTTTGTTCGCAAAAAAAAAAATTGTTGTTTTTTTTTCGTGTGTTCACAAAAAAATATTGTACAAAAGATTTTTTTTGTGTTCACAAAAAATATTGTACAAAAGATTTTTTTTCGTGTGTCCACAAAAAAATATTGTACAAAAGATTTTTTTCGTGTGTTCACAAAAAAATATTGTACAAAAGATTTTTTTCGTGTGTTCACAAAAAAATATTGTACAAAAGATTTTTTTTTTGTGTTCACAAAAAATATTGTACAAAAGATTTTTTTCGTGTGTTCACAAAAAAATATTGTACAAAAGATTTTTTTTGTGTTTACAAAAAAATATTGTGCAAAAGATTTTTTTTGTGTTCACAAAAAATATTGTACAAAGGATTTTTTTTCTTGTGTTCACAAAAAATATAGTACAAAAGTTTTTTTTCTTGTGTTCACAAAAAAATATTGTGCAAAAGATTTTTTTCGTGTGTTCACAAAAAAATATTGTACAAAAGATTTTTTTTGTGTGTTCACAAAAAAAATATTGTACAAAAGATTTTTTCGTGTGTTCACAAAAAAATATCGTACAAAAGATTTTTTTCATGTGTTCACAAAAAATATTGTGCAAAAGATTTTTTTGTGTTCACAAAAAAATATTGTGCAAAAGATTTTTTTGTGTTCACAAAAAAATATTGTACAAAAGATTTTTTTGTGTTCACAAAAAAATATTGTGCAAAAGATTTTTTTGTGCTCACAAAAAAATATTGTACAAAAGATTTTTTTTCGTGGGTTCACAAAAAAAATATTGTACAAAAGATTTTTTTCGTGTGTTCACAAAAAATACTGTACAAAAGATTTTTTTGTGTTCACAAAAAATATTGTACAAAAGATTTTTTTCTTGTGTTCACAAAAAAATATTGTACAAAAGATTTTTTTTCTTGTGTTCACAAAAAATATTGTACTAACAGAGAACAAGAAATGGAAGTGTAGCATCTGAAGAACAGATACTACACTTTGATCTTGACCCAAAGGCCACTGTATTCGACCGTTTTGTTTATTTTTGCGTCCCGCTTGTTTCATAGGAACCGATTGGTGTTTCTTGTTCCAACGTTTTGTAATTGAGGTACTTGTGCATTTAACGAACCAGACGTAACTCAGCATTTGATCGCCTTTGTCCGGCGCATGACGTCAACAGCCGGATAAAACCGAGCGTTGGCGATAAAATAAAAACAACGCTACAACAAAATATTTGTACAATGAAATTATAAAATGTAGAAACAAAATTAAATAAGTAAAAAGCAAAAACCTACCGTTCATTTATGTTTTTTGTTAATAGTGTTTGAAATTGTTTTCGTTTTCAAAATAAATACATATAAAACAAGTTTTTTTGTTAAATAATAGGAAACTTTTTTTTTGTCTAAACTGTTTTTTTTTTTTTTTTTTCATTTTTTAACGCAAAACCCATATTGTCTATGTCTTAAACACGTAAAAGCTAATTATTATTATTTTTTTTTTTTTTTTGCAACTCTTCATGTCAAATAAATGGAAAAAGCCTAAAAAAGGGCAATAAAAAACATTGGGGAGGGGGGGGGCAGGAACAAGGATTATTTGTAATCTTTTTTCGCCAGAAACAAGGACTTTTTCTTTTTGCCAGAAACAAGGATTTTTTTATTTATTTATTAGTGGAAGGAGGTTTCGGCGTTCCTATTTGGTACAGTGACCAAGAAACCCTCCTTTTCGGCGACCCAAACCGGTGTCAGAAGTTTGCCGACGTTGTGTTTTCTGCGGTTAAAAACGATTTCTATCATATGGCCTGGGGCTCCAATCTGCCGGGGATTCAAAAAAAAAAAAGTCCCTGCATATATCACGCAGGAAAATCTTCCAATCCACAATTGTGTGGCGAGAACGTAACCCACATTCGGGATGGAGATTTTTTTGTAGATACCATCTCGAACGCCCACAAGTATATTATTTTTTATTATACATGCGATGGTTAGTCGGGATTTTGAGAAGGTTCCAATCCTAATGGTGGTCCATCGACATGTTGCACTTCTACACCTCCAACCGTAACCGTCGGAAAGGCGTGTTCTCTTTGCAAGTACACAATCCTGGCCAAAATGTAAACACCTTTTCTCTTCTGCCAACAATTTCCGTTGCTGGCAAAAGTTTAGTGCAGCCTCTGGGGTCTGGAGCTAGTACGCAAGGTTTGTAATATTCATTATTATTTCGTCGGTTATCTTTTTAAAAAAAAATTTTTTGTAACTCTCTTCAAATAAGCGTTTCTTGAGTTGTGACACTCTTCCAATTGATAGCGAAATTCTTGTCTGCTTAATCGGCAACGCTCGGTTATATCCGGCTGTTGACGTCATGCGCCGGACAAAGCTGAGCAAATGATGAGTTACATCTGGTTCGTTAAATGCACAAGTACCGTAATTGAAAGGAACTTTGAATCTTAATGGGACCTTAACGATTCATACCTCTACACAGAAAACTTGTCTGCATGAAATATATATTTGAAAATAGAAAACCCTTATAAAAGAATCCCTCCCTCCATTTTGTGTGTGTGTGTTTTCGTATCCCAATGTTTTCCCCCTTGTCACGCATACACCCACCGTATCCCCAAACGGGGGAGGCATGTGTGACAATATCTCTCTCTCTCTCTCTCTCTCTCTATATATATATATATATATATATATATATATATATATATATATATGTGTGTGTGTGTGTGTGTGTGTGTGTGTGTGTGTGTGTGTGTGTGTGTGATTTTTGAAAATTAATTTTTATTCTTAATCTTGGATAAACGCTTCGGCCTGGTAAAATACTAGTAATTCCCTGAAAACAGATGAAAACGCACAAAAAGTAAAGGGTACAACGATGATGCTGATCTACTAGTTCGTATGGTGAATCACTAGATCAATAAATCAATAACTAATTGTGTGGAAGAAGAAAGGAGGCCATTTTAAGACTTCGACATAGTTAAGTGGCTGATTGGCTTTGATGTTCGGCGCTTTTTTATTTTTAGCGTTTTCATTTTTTATGATTATTTTTAATGACTTCATTCAAGTGAATGTGATCTTGTTGGCAGCGTGTGAAATGGTGTCGGGCTTTGCTCGTGTTTCCACCACGAAGTGCCGAGAATATAGCTAGTTTACTTATCAAACTGTGGATCTTCGTTGCCGTCTTGCTAACGCGTATGTTATCTTACTTGTTTGCTCGCTTTTATTATCTCTACACTATGACGTCACAAAAGGCATGTGCACACTAAATAATGTCATAAAATTATTACCTCATCCACTAAAACGGAAAAGGAAAAAAAGATTCTTAATGACGTTGCAAAATAATGACGTCATTCATTTCAAAAAAAGATGAGGGATAGGTACTTTTTTTATTTTTAGGCTGGAGCATGTCCTATTTGGGGTTTCTTGATGAATTTCAGCAGCGTATCTGGTTTTTGGTTAGCTGCCCCCCTCCCTCCCTCCCTCCCTCTCTCTCTCTCTCTCTCTCTCTCTCTCTCTCTCTCTCTCAGACATGATGTTCCTAGTCTCAGTCTTTTCTATAAGCACTATTATGAAGGGTACGGGCAGAAATGGCGGAAAAATAAGGAGGGGCATTGTTTTGAAAGCCGGTTTATCATAATTTTTGTAGGTTTCCGACTACTTTTGGATTGTATTTGAAAGATTAAAGCCTAAAGTTAATTTCCAAAAGGAAAAAAAGTATTTGTAAACGTAAAAAAAAGTTATAAGGAAAAATGTTTTCACGGCGACACGGCGAGCTTACAAGTTCAGCTAAATTTTGAAGTTAAATAAATTGATTGTAAAAATCCTTTGAAATATATCATTAGTTTTCTGGGTCACAGATAATTAGTAAAGTCCTAAGATACTGAATTAAATTTTTAAAACACCTTGTTTACACAGAAAAATGGCTTAATTAGACCCCAAAAGCGAAAAGTTCTAGCTTCGTTCATACGTAAATGAACGAAGTCGTTTAAGCGATGATTCTACGGAAGCCCAAAATGTCAGAAAGTCAAAAGGCTGTCTGAAAATGTCGTCAGGTAGTTAGAAGGGAGAACGAGAGTGCTGGTTTTCTTTCAGTCGTGCATTCGTACATTTTTATCGCGGACGTTTGTATTTTTACCATTTTTTTTTAAATTTGATTATTTTTGTGTGTTCCTGCTTTTAAATAAATAATTATTTTTCAAGATTATATAAACATTATGTTACGCCGAAAGTTTGACGTTCATTCAAGCAAAGAAAATATTAGAATTTATATACATATAAAAATTTCGTGAAACATGTTATCTAAAAAAAAAAAAAGTTTTTGCAATTATAATTTTTTTGCGTGAAAATATTAAATAAACCATGCTTAATTCAATGATAATATCAGTAGGTTGTTAATTAAATTTTTCTTCGAGTTATATCGAATTAATTAAAACAGGCTTTAGGGGCTTTTTTTCATAATGTTCCTGAATTTTTTTTTTTTTTTTTTTACAATTTACGATGCTTTATTTTCATAAAAAAGCCAAAATAAATTATTTTTTTTACTACTAAAAACCATAACTTTAGTAAAAGTGTTTTTGTTTAAACAAAATAATACATTTCCACTCAGATTTAAAAAAAAAAAACAATGTGTTCATTATATTCCATGATTATTATTTGATAAATACTGAAAATTTCATTAAAATTCGTTAATTTCCTGATTTTTTGTGAATTTTTAAGTAAAGGGAAGGCTCTAATTGTTTATATATTTTGAGCATCGGATATTCATTATGCACGTACCTATATTATGGCATGTATTGTTAAGAATTTTATGATTTATTCATCTCGACATCTCGTTGTTCTAGTAATCTTCATTAATTCGCTGTTCTGATATTCTATTATAATACAGTTATCTATTCCAGTAGCTTCTTTCAACGAACTTCTTGATGATACTTTTCCTAGATTTAACAATATTTCATACATTGGCGAATGGTGACTTTGTCGATATAGAGGATGTAAAAATTTTCTAGCACGAGAGAAGGAAATAGCGTCCTTTCCTTGCATCAGTTTTTGGCATTATCTTATATGTTTTTTTGTTTTGTTTTTGTTTTTTTGTTTTGTTTTTTTGTCTTTTTTTTTTCAATTTAGGCTCCATTTGATTGGAAGGATGAGAAGTTTGAATGTTGATTTTGGAGAATGGTCTCATGAAAACTGAACAGATACTACACCATTCTCCCCATGAATTGAGTATATAAACACACACACACACACATACATATATATATATGGAGTCACCACTTATCAAGATCCGAAGGCCACTCGAGGATAAGGGTTAATGAATGTAAGGTGGTAGTGTAGTAAACGTTAATGGAGTAAATTGTGTAGAATATGATTATTTATGAGGCCAGTTCAACAAGAATTTGTTTACATTAGATTTGAAAACTACTATTTTGTATTCAACCAGGAAGCAGTGTTCCACATGCGGGCAGTTCTGAGAAAGGAAGCTCTGTTCATGGAATCTTCGCTTTGATTTAGGCACAGTTAGAGACTGAGGGAAATCGTTTATAGTGGTTGTAGCTAGTCGAGTATTTTTGTGACAGTTTGACAAGGGAACCATAGACTGGAATTCAGTCGAGCACTTGCCATGAAAATGATAGAGGCGAAACACGCTCGCAACGTCTCTTCTGTGGGAAAGAGGTTGCAGGGAAGAGAAAATGGCATCACCTACTAGGTTTCAAAACTGGTTTAAAACACTGTCAAGGCTGAATAGGGCGCACACAGTACTCCATTTTAGTGCATACCTGGCTCTTATACAAATAGAGGATTGCATTGATATTGAGCAGTAGAGTGATCCAACTATTTTTCCAGCGATCTCGGCAACAGATTTGATGTATGTGTTCCATTTCAGATTAGAAATGAAGGTCAGTCCTAGAAGCTTGTAAAGATATGGAACTTCTCCAAAGGCGAGAATCATTCATTTCAATTGGGACGTGATGGGGGTCACAGCAATTATGATGAAAGGAGAGAAGCTTGGTTTTCGATGCATTAAAATTAACCAGCCACCTTTTTCCCCATTGAACTACGTTCTGAAGACCAGAAGAGAGAGAATCAGAAAGATCTTGGTCATCGCTGGCCTTTGAGGTGTTGCCATAGTTTATGATACCGTCCGCATAAATGTTTGCGAAATCATTCGTAGACATTTAGGCAGACGACGCCTCATATGTCGAAGTCGACGAGAGTATATATATATATATATATATATATATATATATATATATATATATATATATATATATATATATATATATTGACATCCAAGAAAAGGCATTCCGACATATTTAATTTTTGTATTACTTCCCCTGTTTTCTAGACGGTGATAGATTATATGGCGCCCTCGACAGAAACATGTTCGAACAGATATTATGTATTATAATGTATAATATGTAATATTCTAATGTTATTTATTATAATGTATATGTAATATTATAATATTATTTATCATTAACATTATAATTTGAACAATTCTTATATTTAAAAAATTGTGTAATATTTATTTCTTGTAATTGTTAACTTTGTTTTTATGTGAAACATTCTTAAAAGTAAAAAAAACATTTTCTTACAGAAAAAATATCATTCTTACGTGAAACTACTTCTTACAGAAAGATGTCATACTTACACAAAACTACAAATATTACTACATATATTACTATTACTACTACTGCTACTACTACTATACTACTACTACAAGTAATAATAATAATAATAATAATAATAATAATAATAATAACTAGCAGGACCTGTGGAAATTCCACAGCGGACTCTTTCATATGTAATATATTGATGTTGGAATTATGTGGATGGTCAGCATAAATAGGGACTGATATTATTGTAGCATTTTTTTTAAAACTGCAAAAATATTTATCTAAGCTAGCAGGGAAACCCGGTGTAGTCCGGTCGTAAAATACGTTTAGATATGATATTTAATTTAGGCAAATTTTATATATGTTTTATAGTCAATTTTCTATCGATTCTTATATATTATAAAGTTATGATTTCAAAAATAAAAAATATATATCCATATGATTTGGGTGCATCAGCTTCAACTGAAACCAAAACTTATGAAGAATATATATATATACTTCATTTAATCACATAAATTAATATACGAAAGTATAGATTTATGCGTAAATTTTAAGTATTTACTTCAACAGTGCTCAATACATAGGTAGATCTAGGTAGTAAGTTATAAAATATATATGGCGATTAAGCTACACAGAATATTCCGCGTTTCATCCACGCTTATGCCTGATGAATCCTAGCGTGGATGAAACGCGGAATATTCTGTGTAGCTTAATTGCCATATATATTTCATAACTTACGATATATATATATGTATATATATATGTATATATATATATATATATATATATATATATATATATATATATAGAGAGAGAGAGAGAGAGAGAGAGAGAGAGGGGGGGAGGGAGAGAGAGAGAGTTCAGCTATAATCGAAAGCGAAACCAAACTTATGAAGAATTCTTGGTAATTATTACAAGAAATCGAAGGTCATAACAATTAAACGACAGTCACTCGGAAAAAAATGTAAGTGTGACACACAAAATAACACACACGCTATTGTATTAATATATAGATAATACTAATTATGAGTCTAAGAATATAAAAAATTTCTTCAGTTAAAATATCTGTTGGAAGATGTTTCGTCGGGGGCGCTAAATCAGCTGCCACCGTCTAGAAAACACAGGAAGTGATGCAGGAATAAAATCTCCCGAGATATATAAGTTTTTCAACATTAATCACAGCTCTGACTAATTCAATGTTTTATATCTCACGACCAAACACACAGATAGTTGATAAATTCAAATTGTAGATATAGATGCTCTATAATATTTTGTCGATCACAAATAATAATTCGCATTTAGACAAGAAGACCCTTTCTCCTATCTTTACTTCTTTGCACATCTCAAAGGGAAACAAACCAGATGTGCGAATCCACACTAAAACTGAAATCTTCTGCCTTAACCTTAACAGTAAAATTAGGACACAGCCGGCCATTTTGAAAAATTCTATTCAGATTTCATAGAAGACAGACGCAGAAACAGATTTCCGAAAATAACCTTAAAGAATATCCTAACAAAGGAAAAAAATAGTATTTACTTTTCTTTTAAAATCGTCCGAATCACTACTTGTGTGATAGTGATTATTTGTCGCCTTATTTATACAACAACTCATATATATATGTGTGTGTGTGTGTGTGTGTGTGTGTGTGTGTGTGTGTGTGTGTGTGTGTGTGTGTGTGTGTGTGTAGAAATAAAAAAGGAACAAACCGTGTTATGTGTTCATCAAAGTTTCGTCTTTATTTCGAGCATATTTTGTCGGAATACTATTTCCATTATTTTCATAATATATATATATATGTGTGTGTGTGTGTGTGTGTGTGTGTGTGTGTGTGTGTGTGTGTGTGTGTGTGTGTGTGTGTACATATACATGTGTGTGCGTGTGTATAGAGAGAGAGAGGGGAAGGAGAGGAAAGATAGATGGGAACCAGAAATGCGGAATATAGTTCGTAGAGCCGAGAAAAGGATTAAGCGAATAAAAAGGGAACTGGGCTGACGTTATCCGCCTGATAGTCAGGGATCCAAACCTTGGATTAACTCATTTGGTGAATGGATTCTGGACCATGCATTAGTTTCTGGTGGGGCTAGTCGATGCCATGTTAGTAGGTAATGTTACAGCATTACCTTTTCATGTTTTGAAAAAAAAAAAAATCTTCGTCTCTTTTTCTCCCTTGCTTTCCCTCTTTATCCTGCTCTAACCAACTCTGCCGACCTCTTTCACAAATCCTCACATTCAATCATGAAATGTCTCAAAAAACAAAACAAGAATAAACCCAGAATTCTAACCTCCAACGTAGATCCCCACCACCAGGTTTCTTACTCTAACATCATACGTTTCAACTTTCCAGAGGCTGAAATCTAATTACAGGAGACCAAACCAGACCTACTGTTTCTGTACGAAGCAGGCATTGGACCGACTGTTTCCCTAGATGACTTCGCAAGCAAAGGATACTCTAACTTTATATCCAAATCTGACATCCAAGATCGTCACGAGCATGGAATATGTGTCTACATTAGAGATGGCTATTCATGCTATAGGGACATCTCCAGAGAATATCCAGATTTGCCCTATATGTGCTTCCAAGTAGCACTTGCTGCCAGCATCGTGTTCATATTTGCCCTTTATCGCCTCTACAATAGCGGAGGTACTATTTTTAAGAGCATCTCTGAGAAAATTTACTATATCCTGTCTGCTCACCCTTCGGCTAACATTCACGTCTGCGATGACTTCAATGTTTATAATGTTGAATGGCTATACCACTCAAACAAAACAGATAATGATTTCTCCATTGCTTATGACCTAACTCAGATTATTCACGAACCCACCCATGTGCTCGACATTGCCCACCAGTATGCAAGTTTCTTAGACCTTCCTCTTACAAATTGCCCAGAGCTATGCTCCCCCCCCCCCGTTTTGTCCCTACTAGGATATTCCGACCACTCGATTGTCTCAGTTAAAATAAAAACAAAGTGTAATGTCCTCAGATGTACCTCTTCATCCTACTGTAAATTGATACTCTATGGCTGAAATAGTTTCCGTACATTCTTGATGAAAACTCTCGAATGCGTAAACTAACCAACATAAACTATCAACACTAACATGAAAACTGCAGCAGGAGTAAAACAAAAAGATAGCAGAACCCCAAATGGAACGGACAAAACTGAAACTACAAAATTGTAAGTTTACTAAAAAAAAAATTGTTATGTCGACATACACTGGCACAACACCAAATAAGTAACAAGGAGTATGGAAAGACTAAAAAGAAAGCTTCTATTCTAACAAGGCTTCTATTAGATGAGTGCGAAGAGAACTGAGACCTTGAGGAGATTTATTGCCACCCAAAGTCCAGTAAAGATCAAAGGCCATTGCCAGTTGGAAGTCAATGGTAAACGGCTGTTTCGATGATGCAAATTTATTTGCAAAGGTTATGAACTGAAAATCTAGCTGAAACTACTGTTAATAATTTTCCCCACTCTTTATTTGTGCCTAAATCCAAACGTAGATTCCATGAGCAGAGCTTCTTTCTCAGAAGGGCACGATTGTGGAACTCTCTTCCGTTCGCCTGTTTCCCACCTGACTACAACTTGAACGTCTTCAAGTCCAACATAAACAAACTCCTGACAAACCGCCCCCTTAAGTAAGACACTCTGTCAAATCTCTAATACTAATGATTACTACAATACTATCTCATTGATTACTGTACACGCAATAACCCTTATCCCTGAGTGGCCTCCGGGCCTTGATAAGTGGTGACCTCCATGCAAAATAAAAAAAATCACTTTATTTCATAAATATTTTTAGGAAGGGGGTTATAGAGTCGGGGGGAGTACGTGATGCCCTGTCATAAAATGCTGTTAATTGTCTTCATTAATATTATTGCATTATATAGGTAAGTGAGTCGAGGATACAGAATTTGTGGTTCAACTTTCCGATGTACGCAATTAATAAATGTAAATTATGATATAATATTTTATCTCTTTGGACTATTTTCATTATTAGCATAATTTCTCTTCATATTATTGTGAAATCGGGTGGAGTAAACAGAATTACCTGGGTTCAAGGATGTCATTGTTTTGTTCTATTTGGCGTTGCCCATAAGCAGTAAATATGAGAATACAGTGTTACATTAAAAAAGGTAGCTCCAGTATCTGAATTACATTTTGTTTCAGCACAGTAAAACAAGAGAGAGGAATGAGTTAGGCGAAAGATACAGAAAGGTTTCCAGAGAAAGACGGTAAAAAGAGGAGGAAAAGAGAGAAACATAAAGCGGCAGCTGGAGAGAGAGGGAGAGATAGAAATTTTTATATAAAGATATTACATATGATTTCACTTCTATTATAATTTATATTACCCTGAGCAACACCGGCGGCCCCTGCTTGTCAAATATAAAAGATATTATAGAGAAAAATGGTTACTAAGCGAATGATGCAAAGTGAACATTAATTTGGCAATCATTGAGGCTGAGCTAGCAAGTCCCATGAGATCTCATTAATTCTTTTATAGGAAAACAGCCGACTCCATATTTTTTAATTAAAAAATATATAGCATCTCCCCTATTTTGAGATTTAACTCCCAAGTAATATATCTATTCTGCTTTGGATTTATCTGTATCCTTTCTGTGGGTCATCATTTTCAGTTAGTTCCCATTTACTTGCCTCCCCACGAGGGCGGAGTTAGAAACCAAGTAAATTTTTAATTGGGGAAAATCCAGCAGCCAAAATGGGGAACATTGCAAAGAAATTAAATAAATTTCCCAATCTAGAAAAATTTCTGGTCCACTGAGTGAAGACAAAAACGATAAATTGTACTATCAAAACAGATACTTCACTATGCTCGAAGCCAAAATGCCATTTTCAGTTAGTTGATTATCTTCTTTCTGAGGATGTTTTCAAAACAGGTTTTCAAAAAACATCCAAGAACTCATGTGTTCATCAATGATATTTTCACCGTTGATGTACATTGAGAGTAGGGCACAGAGTTGTTGATTGTGAGTAGGTGCAAATATTTTGATTGTGAGTAGGGTACAAAGTTGTTGGTTGTGAGTGGGTACAAAGCTGTTGATTGTGGGTAGGGTACAGAGTTGTTGATTGTGGGTAGGGTACAAAGTTGTTGATTTAGGGTAGGGTAGAGAGTTGTTGATTGTGAGTAGGGTACAAAGTTCTTGATTGTAGGTAGGGTACAAACTTGTTGATTGTGAGTAGGGTACAAAGTTGTTGGTTGTAAGTGGGTGCAAAGTTGTTGATTGTGGGTAGGTACAGAGTTGTTGATTGTGTGTAGGGTACAAAGTTGTTGATTGTGAGTAGGGTACAGAGTTATTGATTGTGAGTAGGGTACAAAGTTGTTGATTGTGGGTAGGTGCAAATATTTTGATTGAGAGTAGTGTACAAAGTTGTTGATCTAGGGTAGGGTAGAGAGTTGTGATTATGTGTAGGGTACAAAGTTTTTGATTGTGAGAAGGGTACAGGGTTGTTGATTGTGGGTAGGGTACAAAGTTGTTGATTCTGGGTAGGGTACAAAGTTGTTGATTTAGGGTAGGATAGAGAGTTGTTGATTGTGAGTAGGGTACAAAGTTCTTGATTGTAGGTAGGGTACAAACTTGTTGATTGTGAGTAGGGTACAAAGTTGTTGGTTGTGAGTGGGCGCAAAGTTGTTGATTGTGGGTAGGGTACAGAGTTGTTGATTGTGTGTAGGGTACAAAGTTGTTGATTGTGAGTAGGGTACAGAGTTATTGATTGTGTGTAGGGTACAAAGTTGTTGATTGTGGGTAGGGTACAAAGTTTTTAATTGAGAGTAGGGTACAGAGGTCGAGGATTGAGAGTAGAGTACAAAGTTGTTGATTGTGAGTAGGGTACAAAGTTTTTGATTTAGAGTAGAGTGCAAAGTTGCAGATTATGGGTAGGGTATAAAGTTGTTGATTGTGTGTAGGTACAAAATTGTTGATTGTGTGTAGGGTACAAAGTTGTTGGTTGTGTATAGGGTACAAAATTGTTGATTGTGAGTAGGGTATAAAATTGCTGATTGTGTGTAGGGTACAAAGTTGTTGATTGTGTGTAGGGTACAAAGTTGTTGATTGTGTGTAGGGTACAAAATTGCTGATTGTGTGTAGGGTACAAAATTGTTGATTGTGTGTAGGGTGCAAAGTTGTAGATTGTGAGTAGGGTACAAAATTGTTGATTGTGTGTAAGGTACAAAATTGTTGATTGTGTGTAGGGTACAAAGTTGTAGATTGTGAGTAGGGTACAAAATTGTTGATTGAGAGTAGGGTTCAAAGTTGTAGATTGAGTGAAGGGTTCAAAATCGTAGCCCTCCTTCTGAATCCAAGCCTGAGTCTCTTTGGACTTGTGGGCCGGCGCATTGTCCTGCTGCCATACCCAGAGTCTGCCGGCAGTCACCTAATTTCACGAGGGGATAATCACACCCTTCAACACATCCAAGTACACTTTGGTGTTGACTTTCAAGTCGAATTCGAAGCTGTGAGGTAACATGAGGTGGTCCCCACTTGAAATCACACAAAAACATAATCGTGACCGGAAACTTTGTTTTCATAACCCTGAGCACGTCCCTGTTATTCGTGGCAATCCAGCGATGCATTTTGAGGGTGCTGGCAATGGTCCTGTTGTCATAACTTGGATCAGTAGAGAGCATGAGTTGTACAGCGGCACATCTCTGATCTCGCTTATTGAACATTGTGTCACTTTCAGACATGATAGAAGGCTGCTATCGCTCTTTGGATTTGTAAAGAACTGGCCAACTAGTAGATGGTCTGCAACAAAAAAAGAAAACCGGTTTTCATTTAAACGGAAATGGAATCATGCCGTCTTTTATAGGGCGATAATTTTATCGTTCCACCTTTAATATTGATCGATGAATGTTAATTTTTATCCCCTCCTCCATCCCGTGTGAAAGTAGACCTTTTATCTGATTCAGAAAATCATACTATCATTAACCAATCTCATTCCATTTCTTTCAATTTTCTTTTTATTTGCCAGCAATTTATTAAAGACAGGCTTTATTTTTCTTGCCATTTGTTAGTTCATTCGACAGTCATTTTACAAATTTGTAATTTCAATTTCGTTCTACGTGATACATCTGTGAAAGTTGCTGTATTGATGTTTCAGTTGTACCGTTATTGACATTCTGAATAACATTTGACCTTGGAGTAGTCTTTCAGTCATTTGTTACTCCTTAATGTATATAGGGAACTATTTCTACCCTAATCTGCCATAAAACGTTGGAAAATTCAAGAAAATTCAAATGACAACTGTTTTCAACACAATACAATCGGTCACGTCAGTGAAGTGAGGCAACTAAGTGGTTAATGTTACATACTGTTAACCTAGGTGTGCCAAGTTCGAATCCAGTTCGTTCCATAGAAACGCTTTCACTTACGGATATTAACAACCTTCACGTGGCCCCCTCTCGTAAGTACCTGATGTTTTTCTATAAGGAATTCTAATTAGGAAGATATAGGGGGAGGGGAGGAACAAGTGCTAACAATAATCATCTCATTCATACAAAATGAATTAACCATGCTCAGCAACAACAAAGGAAATCCCGCGAAAAACTCATCTAAAAATTTAATGTATCAGTTATTTTATACGCGATCATGATGCGTCAGTGTTGGACCATGGATTACATTAATAGGCGGTGATTTCACTGCTATGGCATAACTGTACCTAAATATATCATCTGTTTTATGATTTTGTACATATTTAACCAATAAACTTTAAATACATTATTCCATCCTGGAAATCATATTATAGTTAACCCATACTAAGATCGGCATGCGATTCAAATGAACGTTATAAAGCGAACGGCTTAAATAGCTACCCTCTTTCTTTCTCTGCTTCGTTTTAATACGTTCTTGTGTCAACTTCCAAAAACAAGGTATGGTTTTCGCAGGAACATGTTAACTCAATATTTTTTAACCAATGAAATTCTTTTTTAACCGAAAAAGGTTACAAGTATGTACCAAACTAATAAAGCAGTCACTTTTTCAACGAAATCAGTCGTTTGGGTGACACATATGGCGTCGTTCGACTCTCGACATCAACTATGCTCATCCAAGAAACATCAAGTGGATTGTAGCCAGCCGAAATTTCTTCAAGTCTGCTGCTTTTTCTCCAGTGATAACTCAGCCCACCAGAAGGTAAATACACACGCGCACACACACACACAATACAGAACTTAAAAACGAACTTTCCGATATTGTCTACTTTTTGTTTTAGGATTTTAAAACTTCGAACTAAACTTTAATCTTTCAAAGTATATTTTACGTCTGCGTAAATTTGTCGAATATGTAAGTATATTTTGTTCGTTATCTCGTGTTTTCTCCTTTTCATTCGCAAAATCCCGATAAGTTAGCACTTGCTAACTGGTACCCATTCATAACATGTTTTTATCCATTTTTTCATTCTCTACATATATGTGAATTGTTGACGCTGTTATTGGCACACTTAAAAGATGCTACTGCCGCCAATATACACTATCTGAACTCAGAATCTGCTTCACAAACCTTTGTACAATTCTTTTAAAACTACTGTACACCCTCCGTTAAAAAATGACGTGAAAATTTATACTCTATAAGCATCCGAACTAATATCTATATAAATCCACAAAATTACGTTAATAATTTGGTGTTTAAGGTATAAATTACTAGCAAGAGACCCGACATTGTCCGGGATTTAGTAAGGATCAACATATGTTCCACCTGCTCCTATTTTTATTGCCATTGAAATCCCCTATTTTTTGATTAAATTTATTGATTGCCTGCTAAAGTTGGGTACACCGTGAGGAAGCTTCAGATGATTTACATTGCGCTGTTGGTTTTATAAAATTATTTTATATAATGGCTTGAATTAAAGTTTAAAATCCAAATGTCAAGTTGTTAGAAATTTTCTTGAGTTAGTCATTTCTAACGCGTTTTCTGTTTATAGAAAAGAACAATCTTTTGTAGCAGAACAACCTTCCGTTTTTGGACGAAAGCAATTAAAAACCAACAAGTTATTACATTCAAAAAACAAATTATATTCAATTATAATTACAAATACAATAAAAAGTAATACTTATGTTAGTTTGAAGATTGACAGTTTGTTACAAGAAAAGGCTGCCCCATTTTCCTGTAAATAAGAAAAACATTAGATAAGTGGAAAATGAGATTAGGATAAGCCGAGACTCGAACTTTGTAAGCAAGGTTCGGAATAGATTTAGAAATTGGAATGTTAGAATTTCGCTATTGTTAAATTCCATATAAAATAGTTTTGATATGTTTGTTTGTAAAAAGAATTAATTATTCATTCTTTTATGAAAACCGAATTAAAAAGATCAGCCAAAAAATAATGAACAATACAAATTAAAAATATATTGAAAAAATAGGTTAGGTTGAAAAATAGGTTAGTTCAGAATTCTTTGTTTGCAGAAGTGTGTTTTGGAAACGTATGCTTAGCTACGTGAGTTGGTCACGTTTTAGAACCACACATCTGACGTCATAGCAGAAAGGGAATTTCTCAATACAGGAGCAAGTTTTAGTCAGATCTAGGACCAGAGTCGAAGAGTCGAGAGTCGGCAGTCGAGCAGTTGAAGCAGAACAGCTGAGTCTGCTAATCAGAGAGAGAGAGTTGGAGTCAGGGTTCTTCTAGTAAATTCTTTTTTTTTTTAACTCTGCTGTCCAAGGTTCTTTCTTTCGTGTTTATATATAGCTTCTCCTCAAGTAATAGTTTGGAATTTGCATAAAATACCTTATGCAAATTGTATAAAAAGTCTTGTTAAGAATATTTACAACAAAGTATCATGGTTCAATTGTGCTCTAAACAGAAACATTCATTTCGAAAGCGCTCATGTCTTATCAAAGAATCTACTGTCGAATTTATACGCTGAACCTCTCTGCTTCCCGAATGCACTTTCGGTGTTAGGTTGTATAAAAGTGTTAACTTTGGTCAAAATCGAACTTCCTTCTTTAATTGGGTTTTTCCGTCGTCGATTTTCGATTTTTATTTGAAATTAAAGATTTCTTTCCTAGCTCACTTAAGACAGAAATGGTTGCCTGACTTGCTCTTGGCTTTCTCGCTCGCCCTAATCTCTTGAAATGATTGCATTCATATACAAATAAATACACGCTTATTTTTATTGTAGGGTGGAGGATTTTTTAAGTGATGTAGGCACTGCGTCTTCATCATACATCATCACTTCATTGCAGATAGAAAATATATGAGGCCGTTACAAAAATAATGCTCCCTCTTTTTTATTCCCTCTGAATGGATCAGAGGAGATTGCAAATTGCATTACCATGATAATTAAACTCGTGCATTCATAACCTAAAAGTTTCATCGATGTGAGGCTCTAAGAAAGCAACATTTGGCAAAAGCAGAGATTTGCCATTGAATTCCTGACAATAGTGCATTGAGAATGGTGGTGACTATGAGGATAAATAAATTCTGCCGAACAAAAGGACGCTCGTTTTAATGATACCACTCCTGTCTTCATAGCTCTTCAATATTTTTGTTAAAAAAAAAGTTTTACTTTTAGAACGGCCCACGTATGACAAAACGTTGTCAGGTCGCCTATGTACAGCCATTGCTCATCGCCGGTAAAAGTGCACTGATAATTGTGATGACTATGTAGAAAGATAAATTCTTGAGCACAAAAGGTCGCTCGTTTTAATGGTACAGCTCTTGTCTTCATAGCTCTTCAACTTTTTAGTTAAAAAATATAAGGCTTTACTTTTATAACTACCCTTGTATTATCCGGATTTCGTAAAAGTATCGTCCACTGCTTTTCCTTTTTCTTTCTACCAATGCTACGAGAAGATCCCTGTCATCATCATGATCATGTCCGTCACTCGAATCCAGTACAAGGTTTTTCTAGGGTCTCATTCGTGAGCTCTCATATAAGAAGATCGGCACATCTTATTACAATTCAGCCATTCATTTGGCAAGTGTGCGCGTAGTTGATTATCACATCGCACTATTCTTACTATTTTCAGCTCTTCTGCGTGATGACAATGTGCACTTTCAAACCTTTCTACACTAACCCTTATATTGTACGAGCCTAGGTGCCGGCGTTACCCAGGTATTTGGAGGTGTGTGTTGAGCTCCCAAAAATGTGATAGTAGGCAGGCAGGCTCGAACCTGTGACGCGAAGACGGAAAAGAAAGTGGAAATGTGTGTAAGGGTGTTGGTTGAGAAAAGAAAAAAAAAGAAAAATCGCGCAAAAAAGTAAATTTAAAAACATCAAAAGAAATGGTAGTAGGCAGACAGGCTGCAGGCTCGAACCCGTATCGTGAAGGAGGAAAAGAATGTGAAAAAAAACGTGACGCGTTTGCTGTTACGCCCATCACCAAACCGGAAGTGACGTATGTTTAAATTAAGGTTAGAAAATCGAAAAGAGGCGATAGCTTTCGAAAATATCGGCGAAAAAAAGCGACCCCTTCCCGTTGAAAAGTGCCCGATTGAAGGTGAAGGAATTAATGTTTTTGGCCAATTTTTCAATATTTTTCGTCCGAAGGGTCGATCTTCAAAACGATATCGATCTCGTGAAAATCCGTCGCCTCTGTCGAAAGTTTTTGCGAAACATACATACATACATACATACATACATACATATATATACATACATACATTTAAACAGACAAGTGAGATTTATATCTTACAAGAAGATTCCCCCATTTTACTCTCTCGAGTGCATTCGTCTTCCAGATTGTGTGATCGATTCCGCACCTCTTCATGTCTTCTTTCAAGTAGATCCGGTGCGATATTGCATATGACCATAAGCATACATATCTTTCTTTCTTCTGTCGTGGATGAATCTGTGGAATTGTCGAAGTGTGAATACTCTAGCAGAGTTTTCCTTTCCTATTTGATTATAATTCCGCTTTGATAGTAAAAGCGTTACTTGCACATATGCTATTAGTTTTAATGATCCATCATTAGTTTGTTTTTTCTTGTACAAAATGGTAACCCCCCACCTCCACCCCGATACTGTACGAATTGACACCGCTAACTACAAATATTTCACGGTTGGAGGCATAATGCATAAAAAAAATAAGTCCGACATCAAGATATATTTTCACGACATATTGAAATGTCATTATTTCTAATGATGTCAACTTTTTGTGGGTTGATTTAAATCTGTGTCTCTCTGAATCTCTCGTTGTATAGTGTTAAAGCACAAGTACCAAGATTAACAAAAGAAATCGTAGGGTAAATCTTCAACGATAGAAAAGGATACTTACTAAATATAAAAGACATGAGATGGGAGTTCGTTCTAATTGCTTTATAGGAACGAGGAACAATCCAAACGTAATGTCTCCTATCTTTATTCCGCCCGAATGGATCAGAGGGGATAGCAAAATGCATTGTTATGATAACCGATCTGATACATTCATGACCTGAAAGTTTCATCTCTGTGTTGCAGATATTGACGGTGTGAGATTCTAAGAAAGCAAACCCTGTCATCGACCTGCGTTAGAAGGAGAGATGCATCATTTAAATACTCCATACAAAAAAAAATACAACCAATCAATATTCACCGGTGCCTTTTTAACGTTTATGAAACTTATGCAGCTGATGTCAGCAAGGTCAGAAGATGGGTTTGTCGATTTAAAAGTAACGACAGAGATGTGAGTGACAAAGTCCGCTCCGAACTTTTACCACCGAGGCATCATTCATCGCTGGCAAAAAGTGCATTAAGAATGGTGTCGACAATGTAAAAAAATAAAGTTAATTCTCCTCATTTGTAATCGTAAGAGAACTAATGTTACAAGGAATGGCTGTCTCTTTCCCATGTAAATGAGAAGAATATTAGATAAGTGAAAATGAGATTAGGATAAGCCTAGAATCGAACCCTGTAGGCAAAGTTAAGAAATGGAATGTTAGAAATTAAGCCTATTGTTAATTCTTTTAGAAATCTGAATATTAAATATGTCAGTAAAAGAATGAACAATGAAAATTAAATTATATTGTTTAAAATAGGTTAGAGTTATATATTGAGGATTCTTTTGTTCGCCGGGGGCGTGTTTGGACTAACATATGTAAAGCCACATGAAATTGGTCACGTTTGAAAACACACTTCTGACGTCATAGACAAAGGGAGATTCTCAATATAGGATCTAAGAGTTAGTTAGTCAAGAGAGTTGAGTTGAGAGTTGAGAGTCAGTTGGTCAGTTGATCCTTTGGAAGCGAAGGGAGAACATTTAGACTATATGGATGCAAATTTGAATTCCTGACGTCATTGACCGGCCGATCAGATGAATGAAGAAGTCATAATTATTTTGTAACTGTTGTCTTGTGTCACATCCATCATCACGAACGAAAGGTAATTGTGTTTATCATCTTATAATGAACATGGTAAACCCTTCGAAGATTATGTATCTCCCCTCCTCTGTTTTAAGAACTGTGCATCATATCACCCTCTCCTCTAATAGGTGTTAAAAGAACTGTATATATATAAACACCTTCTCTCCCTCATCATCACTATCGTTATGTCAGTATTACATGTACCCGTTATAAGTCACTAATATGAACCTGTCATCTCTTTAAATATATACCAGTGCTATTCAACACTAAGGCAATCTAACTTTCAAATAGATAAATTAAAACAAAAAAATATTCGTATTATTTGGATTCTTTAGACTACTGTTCTCATCTTGAGTGTCATTTTCACAACGATTCAGCCGATGTAACCTCCGACCTTCTTTAGGTGTATCTTATCAAATTCGGGTCTCTTTCTGTCGAACTCTGAAATCTTGCTACTGAACTCAGGGATCTGCATGGAATTTTGAACGAGACTTTCTATTTAATCCACAGGCGTAGCCTGTTTTCGTTTCGTCAAATATGAATTACTTAAGACTTCTATCCAATCATAGCTGGTGGAATGAGAGCATGCTGCATGCAAGTATCCAAATAACGTGTCAATTGTATTATGCTTCCGGTCGTCCCAGTCAGTCATTTTCTTGAACTGTTAAACAAGAATCCGAAACAAAATGAGCTTTTCTAGAACTTTTAATACACAACTTCCATTTTTATTTCACTTAAAAAAAAAGATCCATTTTGATTAAATCAATCGCTCAGCCTAATGATTGGATTATTCGATGACGCGTTCGTTCTTTTTATAGCACACGTGGATGAAAGAGTTTGGTTAAAATTACTTGAAAGTCATCAACTACAACAGTTATAAGGCCCGCGGCGCTCAGTGGGATAAAAGAAAACAAAAAAATGAAAACATATCAGAATTAACGTATCTATCTATCTATCTATCTATCTATCTACCTATATCTCTCACACACACACTCTCTCTCTCTTTCTCTCTCTCTCTCTCTCTCTCTCTCTCTCTCTATATATATATATATATATATATATATATATATATACATATAACTACTTCATTTACTCACATAAAATTAATATACGAAAGTATAAATTTATGCGTAAACTTTATGTATTTACTTCAAAAGTGCCCAATACGTAGGTAGAGCTAGTTAGTAAGTTATTGAATATATATGGCGATTAAGCTACACTGAATATTCCGCGTTTCATCCACTCTAGAACTCTTCAGGCTTATGCGCGAATTTTGTGGTTGTCCGTCGTTTTTATATACGCACCTTCTATTGAGATTTTAGTTAGCTAATCAGCTTTCTAGTATCCACCGCGCCCTTCCTATCAGCCAATGAACAAGCACTTGCCGGAAAAAGGCCTATTTGACCTCTGGTTGACCTGTTCCTTTGTATATGCTCTATTTATCTTGGATATCTAGTTTCTTGACCGGTTTTAAATCTAGTTATAAAATGTATATGGCGATTAAGCTACACTGAATATTCCGCGTTTCATCCACTCTAGGATTCTTCAGGCTTATGAATCCTAGAGTGGATAAAACGCGGAATATTCAGTGTAGCTTAATCGCCATATACATTTTATAACTTTCTAAGTAGCTCTACCTACGTATTGGGCACTTTTGAAGTAAATACTTAAAGTTTACGCATAAATCTATGCTTTCGTATATTAATTTTATGTGAGTAAATTAAGTAGTTTTATATATATATATATGTATATGTATATATGTATATATATGTATATATATATGTGTGTGTGTGTGTGTGTGTGTGTGTGTGTGTGTGTGTGTGTGTGTGTGTGATAGTTTATGCATATTCATGTTTATTTAATTTATTTATTTGTTTATTTTCTATTGTTTTGTTAGTTTTTAAATTATTTTGTATCTCTATCCTAGAGTAAATTTTATCCTGTGAACACAGGTGTTCGCTATTTCTCTTCTACAGTTTAATAGATGAAGGCATACATGGGTCGTCTAAGTCTCTATATGCCCTCATAAGCATATTTGATACTACGGATATCGACCTATATAGAGATGATGGACTAGCTATAATAAAGGATTCCAACAAAGTCAAAGGAGATAACTTTAAGAAAATCATACACAAAGAAATGAAAAAATGAGGCCTAAAAGCAGACGTATCAGCTAACATAAAAATAACAAACTTCCTGGACGTCAAGTTAAATTTAGATAAAACACATATGAACCCTACATAAAAGATAACGATACTCCAATATATGTAAACCCTAAGTCCAATCACCCACCATCAATTATAAAACACATTCCTAACTCGATCGTAAGTAGACTCAGCAATAACTAAAACGATGAAAATGCATTTAACAGGTCAACCAATATCTATGAAACATCCCTAAAAATAGTGAATACAAAAATATCGATATCAAATATAAGCAACAAAACACCAATAACTATAATAAAAGTATAAATAGAAGAAAAAGAACTATAATTTGGTATACGGCCCCATACAATCAAATGTTAAAAACAAAACTTGGCAAGAAATTTCTAGATCTTATTGAAAAACACTTTCCCGCAACTAACCCCTTACACAAAAGTTTCAATAAAAATACCTTAAAGTTATCCTACAGCTGCTGCGAAAATTTAGAGATGATAATTAAAGCACATAATAACAAAATATTAAATAAAAACAATGTAAACAACAACAAAATAAACAATAAAAAAGTAGACACCATGACGAAAATAAAACTAACACTAGGAGAAATAATAATAATAATAATAATAATAATAATAATAATAATAATAATAATAATAATAATAATAATAATAAACTAACCCCGGACAACAACAACCATACTAGAAATAAAAAATAAAAATACTAATAACAAATGCAACTGTAGACACCGCACACTTTGCCCAGTTCAAAATAAATGTCTAACCAAAAGCGTAGTTTACCAGGCCACAATATTTACGAAAGAAACCCCGAATAACAAGAAATATTACGTAGGTAAGACTTCTTTAGATTTCAAAACTCGATATTATGACCACAAAAGTACATTCAACAATAAAAAACACCGTATAAAAACAATGCTAGTAAATAAATACTGGGAACTCAAGTAAAGTGGACATTCGCCGGTAGTCGAATGGAAAATAATAAGACAAGCTACCACATGTAGAGACCTAGACGACCCATGTAGATTATGCTTTCTTGAAAAATTTGCTATCCTGTACTTTAAAGAACCCCAACATCTATTAAACTGTAGAAGAGAAATAGCGAACACCTGTGTTCACAGGATAAAATTTACTCTAGGATAGCGATATAAAATAATTTTTAAACTAACAAAATCAATAGAAAATAAACAAATAAACATGAATATACATAAACTATCAGACATATATGTATGTATATATATATATATATATATATATATATATATATATATATATACTAACATAAAAATCCTAACCTAGATTTAAAAAAGGTCAAGAAACTAGATATCCAGGCTAAATAGAGCACACACAAAGAAACAGGTCAACCAGAGGTCAAATAGGCCTTTGTCCGGTAAGTGCTTGTTCATTGGCTGATAGGAAAGGCGCGGTGGATACTAGAAAGCTGATTGGCTAACTAAAATTTCAATAGAAGGTGCATATATAAAAACCACAGACAACCACAAAATTCGCGCATAAGCCTGAAGAGTTCTAGAGTGGATGAAACGCAGAATATTCAGTGTAGATTAATCGCCATATATAAGACAGCAGTGACCACAGTTCATCCCAACGAACCAGTAATAAAAACTGAACATACGAATGAAAAGTAGAATCATTTAAACACGCTTCCACCGCTCGGAAACATTTCAAGTGAACTACGAAAATGTTCTTTTACATTTTAAACACATCTTGAGTATATTCTAAATATCTTACATTTTAAATACGTCTGAACGTCTGAAACGCGTTAAAAACGATTTCAATGATTTAAAAGCATTATTACAATGATCTAAACATAATTTTCAATGAAAAACCAAAACACGGAATAATAAAATAATGTTAAAAAATACAAATTGTTAGTGACCACCTCCTTATTTAAATATACATCTTTCTCTCGTTGGAATTTCTTAACCGATATTATACATATACATATATATATATATATATATATATATATATATATATATATATATATATATATATATATATCACTAGGAATCACTACTACTCGAATCACTACTACTCGAATCACTACTACTCACTAAGAATCACTACTACTCGAATCACTACTACTCACTAAGAATCACTACTACTCGAACTATATATATATATATATATATATATATATATATATATATATAGTTCGAGTAGTAGTGATTCTTAGTGGCGTAGATTAAGAAGGTTTTTACGATGGCTATTTTATAGCAGTGAGGACATTCTTAAATATTAAAAGGCAAGAATATAAGCTAGTGGGATTTTGTAGCTGAATGAATGAATCTCCGAGGTGTCGATGAGAATGTCAAGAAAGGGAATCTAACTATTGACGTTAGATTCAACCGTGAATTTGAGAATCGAGTTATTTTGGAAGAGGTCTTTCAGGGTTTGAATTTGTTTATTGTTCTCACATAGAATTAGTATATCGTCAACATGTCTTACGTAAATGGAGTGGGGTTGCTAGTGTGGTTAAATATTCTATTTTCAAAATTGCCCATATAGAATTCACTAAAGATCGGTCCGAGAACCGATCCCATGGCGACGCTGTATATTCGGTATATGGGTTGCTTTTGTGGTTATAAAAGGGTACTTCGACGAATAATAACTTTTCAAGTAATTTTTTTGTTGTTAATTTTAATGGAGGGAGATAGGGATGGTGGTACATATTGTCAAATATTATGTCTATGTTTTTTGTACGGGTACATTAGTGAATAGGCTTTCTATATGGAGGGAGGTGGTGATTTTATTGTGAGGTTGTGTTGATTTGAGGATTTGTAAAAGCTCTTGTGTTGATTTAACGTTGTATTTACTTAGTAAACATGGCTGATAAGTTCATTTAAGATTTTTGTTAACGAACGGATTGGGGTGGTAACATGGTCTATGATGGGTTGTAGGGGGTATGTATTTTAATAAAGAATGGGTGGTGCTTATCCAGTTATACCCAATTAAAAAATGGCTGTAAAAAGAAAATAAACAAAATAGCACAAAAAAAAAATGTCAAGACAAGAAAAAACATATTTGGTACTAATGCACTTATTGATCCGTGCTAAAATAATAACGTTATTATTTAAAAAGCCACTCTTAACATGGGAAGGGGAGGTTGTTTTGTACCTATTCTGTACTTTAATCTTACAATTGAATAAAAAAAAACATATTATAAAACTTTAATTAATCTTGGAAATACGATTTAAAAAATAGCGCCGATTAGTAAGGGCATTACATATTTTAATGGCGAATTTGTCTCGACCGCTATTTTCGGCCAATTACAATATGGTAGCTTTCAAGTCCAATGTAAACAAGTTCTTCTTGAGCAGTCTCTTTAAATAATTCAAATTCTAACCAATCTACACCATTAACGATTATTACACTACCACCTTACGTTCATTAACCTTTATCCTCGAGTGGCCTTCGGGTCTTGATAAGTGATGACTTCCTTGTGAAGAAAAATAAATGGCGCAATAAACGATAGTTTGTCCATTTTTTTATGTCAACTCGGCTGGACATCCTCATTCTTTGGACTGTGTGTTCGCTTGAAACCATAATTCTTCATATCTTTTGCTTATTACGATGCCATTATTGTCTCTTTTTATTCCCATCGTGTTTCTCTCGCTTGTGTTTCCTGTTATATGTCGTTGTCGTACGATGGCACCACGCACCAATATTTCACTTGTTCGCTTTTGTTTTTGTAGGCCGACATCAACCGTCGATTCGTTCCCTAATATCCGATCTATCCGCAATTCAGAAAGCCTTATCCGCCATTATCGAGCTAACATGTAAGAGTGACCTCTCCGGAAGTGAAACCAGTGACGCAAAGGAAATAATGGATAGGATTGGGAAAACAGGTCACACATACAAACGCTGTCAGAAAGTTTGTAAGAAAAAGAAAAGTATTTTACTTGATAATAAAAAAGAAATGAATGATTTTTATCTAATCAATTTTGAATAGTAATAACTATTATCTATATGAATAAAACAATAGATGCATGTATGTGTGCATGTAGACTCTTAAACTACTGGTCACATAACACTGAAATTAACAGGAAGTAATAATCACACACCAAGGATGGTTTATAACGAGTAAAATCTTTGTTTGAATGAATAACGCGTACAGAAATATGTTGGCAAGCTGAAATGCAAAATATTAATTTCAACTTACCGACATATTTCTATTACTTCTGCGCATGCGCAAATTTAAAGGTAGCTTAAAGTGGTTTAATTTTAAATCTTTCTTATCTATCTGGCGATAGGTCAAAACGTTGAGAACGCGATTACGCGCTCAAGTCCTTTTTTAAACGTTCGAAAGTACTATATATTTGGTACAATATGATATTCAATAGAGTATTGGCTCTGTAATAATAAATACGAAATCGTCATGAAGTAAAATATATTTAAGTGTATTTTACGACCGGGAAAGGTCGGGTGTCCCTCCTTTGCTAGTGTTAAATAAAACTGTTTTAGACTTCAGCTTTCCATTTAGCAGAAATCTTGCCGAGTCTTGCCGGTATATAATGAAAGTTTCGTCTGATTAATACTTACGTAATTCCAGTTTAATTTTAAAACTCTACATAAAAATTAGACTTTATTTCGAAAATATATTTTAAAAGAGTACATTTAAAAAATTGTCTGTACTTTTAAATATGTTTTCAATATCTTGTAATAAAATATATTTTTTAATTTTACATTTTTTAAAAATATTTTTCATGTAATTTAAAAAAAAAATACATTTAATGTAAAGATCAAAAATGTATTTCTGTAACAAAATATTAAAAAAAAAATTTTCAAGGTAAAGACTATTTTCATGTAAAGGTTGGAAAACACATTTGAATGTAGTAACTAAAAATTATTGCAAAACACTTTTTTAAAATCAAAAGTTAAGACTATTTTTATGTAAAGTTTAAAAAAATATATTTTATTATATAAAACCATTTTGAAAAATATTTTAACGTAAAGATTAAAAAATATTAAAATTAATAGAAATCCACAGGGTAGAAGCATGATGAAAATGAAATTCAAACCATGATAGTTAAAAGATTAGATACGTGAAATATTTTTTGCTTGTTGTTTATCATGGCAAGTAAAAAAATATTGTCTAAATCTTCCTGATACAGGTTTTTGTATAAGCCGAAAATTAGAACATTTAAATAACTATTTATTTAGACAAAAATACTGCACGTGTCTGATCTTTTAGCCGTCATGTTTTGAACTGGAAAATATATTTTGAAAATAACATATTTTATAAAAAATAAGACCATTCCAAAACCATTCCTCTTGTAACCGGGACTGTTTTTATACGCTAATTTTTTTTACATATTATTTCATATTTTCGTTGTTAATGTTATCTATATACTACACTAGATTGTCAATCTAAACACAGACCGCTACCTTCAAGTAATCCTTCTACTTTCTAGGTGTATCAGAGAATAGGGTGTTGCAGTCTAACATTTATAAACATAGATCGTTTTTTATAGTATTTATACTTTTAACTATTGTTTATTTATTATTGTATTTTATTTTTCATATAATATTAATTCAAAGTCTTTAACACTATTCTGGGCATGCAGATAATTCACCCAACATAGTCATTCATACGGGAAGTCGGAGGCATTTTCACTCTTGCATTTAGATGTACTACCACTGCTTTCGAGTAACACCGGGATTATTTATGGTATCATTTTTTAGAACTGCTTCCTTTGTATTAAATTTCAGTCTATACCTTTTTTTTCATCTATTACTTACTCTATATCTGAAACCTTAATCATGTCAGCTGTTTCGAAGTTTCAGATATTTTGATTTTCTATTCAGAATGCTTTCCCCCGCATTCCAGTTTCACGAGTTATAAGAATAAGTTTGTTCTATTAAAACACTCATTGTATATATTAATGGCTTTTTATTTAAGTTCATTTCACATTTTCCCCACTGTACGATTTATGTTACAATAAAAAATATAATTACTGGTTCATTCCGAATAACTTAAGCTACTTATTAAGATTTCATTCACCCCCCCCCCTTTTTAGAACTCGTTTTCACGTCTATAAAGATCATTCGAGAATAACAGATTACGTCTCAGAATCTAATTTGTGAACGGTGAACATTCTAGCGAATTTACAAAAATGGCCCCTAAGATTTTTTTCAAAGCATGTCTTTATTTAGTTTTTAATTATACGATTATGATTACGTAAATATTTAACGGTGGACGGTTTGAGCAAACTTTTCATTTTATTTTTGTAACTTAAACGATCCATACATTTTCTTCATCATTATAAAGTGTAATTTATATAATCACTCCCGTCTACGAATGTAATATCGTTAATCTTCGTCAACTGTGTCGTTACATTTTAACACTCGGACCCAACACGTTGTGTATGAGACAGTCGCAATTAAAACAAACAAAAATGAAGAAATTCGATAGATTTTTTTTTTTTAATAAAAGGCATTTATTCATTTTACTTTCCAAAATAACGAATTGCATCTTGCTTTAAAAGTTTCTCAGCTCATTTCGCCTGCAAAGTAGTTTACAAAACCCTGTATAGCATTTCTCACCTTGGTTTTTCTATTTCAAACGTTTTCGATGGTGCCACCGCCGACATTCACAGTGGACTAGAAAGTTTCCAAATTCTCAAAATATGCACAGATCGCATTGACCGAAACTTTGTGAATATAACAATCAATGATAATCAACAGTCATATATAATCAATAAAAGTCCTATTAATCCAATTAATCGAAAGAAAAACAAACAAAATAATTTGTTTTGCGATCGCTTTTAGGTGTGTGGGGGATTAACTTTTAATGGTATCGCCTTTTTAAGCCAAAAATACACTACATCAACTGAAACACTAATATTACATTTGGGTTGGCAATTAGATTCCCTTGAGAAGTCCAGGTGGCGCGCTCTTAACTCAACTATTTTATGTGTCTGCATTTGCAATCATAAGCAGCAAATACTTCAATAGTTCAATGGTGGTAGGGCCTTGAATTTATTGAGTTCATCTTCTTTTCCGGGAAATGCCGCAACACACGTTAGCTAGTTTTAGATATTGCTGGGATGATTAATCACAATCGGAAATCAGAAAACATTTTTGGAGTATCGGAATCGGTATCGGAAAAGTTTGTGTCTATTTTCCGATGCTAAAAACGATTCCTTTAATCACCTTTTTTATTTTATTTTGTTTAAAACAAAACCTTCCACTGCTGGAAGTTATACTAAAATAATAAATATTTATTGATTTTAAACTACCAGTAAAATTAAAACCTGTAAATCAGCTCCAACAAGTGAAAATATATGCACATTTAACATGTGTTTTTACGGAAATCGAGGACAAAAATCAACAACTCTATAGAAATATTTAGAGATTTATAAAGAATAATAATCGGTAATTGTATCAGGAAAAACATTGGAATTGCCCCATCACTAGTTTTAAATAAAGGCCATTCTATCATTATCATAATTATCATAATTATTATTTATGTTTATGGTCTGTTTTGAAAGGAATTTATTTTTCAATGCATATATAGTCTTGTATGGAAGACAGATTTTTTGCCATCACGATTCTTTTCTTCCATAGCATGGAAATAGTCCAGCAAGTTTAGGGCGGGGAAGGAGGTGGGTCAGTGAGAGAAGCGTACAAAGTCATAGCACACCTTCTGAAGCCAAGCCTGGGTCTCTTTGGACTTGTGGTCTGGCGCCATGTCCTGCTACCACACCCAGAGTCTGTCAGCGGCCACCTGATTACACCAGGAAATCACCTCACACTTCAGCACGTCCAGGTACACGTTGGTATTGACTTTCAAGCTGACTTCGAAGATGTGAGGTGGCATGATGTGGCCCGCACTTTAAACCACACCAAAGACTATAACCATGGCCGGAAACTTTGTTTTCATCACCTTAAGCACTTCTTTATTATTCGTGGCAATCCAACGATGCATTTTGAGGGCGCTGGCAATGGTCCTGTTCTCATAACTTGAATCAGTAGAGAGCATGAGTTGTACAGCGGCGTATCTCCGATCTTGCTTGTTGAACATTGTTTCACTTTCAGACATGATAGAAGGCTGCTATCGCTCTTGGGATTTGTATACCACTGGCCAATTAGTAGATGGTCTGCAACAACAAAAATAAATGGAATTATGTCGTCTTTTCTACGGCGACACTTTTATCGTTCCACCTTGTACTTGTTAGTTAATTCATCTCCAGATTTTTGATTTTCATAGAAACAACATGGCTTGCCGCATTTCTTGTATTTCTACTAAAATGAAAATGGTAAAAACTGAGGCGTGTGGGGGTCGCCTGGCCTTTTGGGGGGGGGGGGGAACTGACTTCCTCCACAAATAATAAAAATGAAAATAAGAAATCTTATGTGCAACACAAACGGAGGTTTATTTCCGGAATAGAAATAACAAACAATAACAAGCAAAACATAGTTCTCAATATTTCAGAGTTCTTTTTGTTTTTAGTTCATATTAAAGATGGAGAGTCTCTTTTTTGTGTTCTTTGAATGTTCAAATATGTAACAGAGACAATATTAATGTTCGTCTGTTAAAAGAGAGTATTAATGCGCGGAGCAGTGGAAATGAAATAATTGATGTTTGCACGCGTGGCAAGTCCTAATGAGAAAGCATTGAATGAGTCGGAAGAGTTTAAAGAGACGAAAGAATGCTCGAAAGGCTAAGAGACTAAAGAGATAGATTTTGTGTTTGTGCATGTTTATATATGATTTGATCGGCTCCAAACGAGCTCTAGAAAATCAGTTTTAAAATATGTCCTAGGAGGAATTCCATTGGACGGAAGACATCACATGGGGTGCTTTCAACTATGTCCGCACCTTTGGTATATAAAGGTCACGCCGGAATTTGCGTGGGTGTCATTTTTCATTTTTTTAACGCGCCGAAACAATCAATTGCACTGCGCGCCTAAATTGTATTTAACGATTTTAAATTTGAATATTAAACTGTGCCAACTGGCACAGGCGCGTGTTGTACCTTTTTTAACGATCTAGTGTACATTCCTTGTTTGTAATGGGTTCTGAGATTTCATTGATGTTCAACGGCGTGATATTTGAATATCACAGACCTATTGGTGTTAGGTCGCTAATGATAGTTCTATTGCAGTAGATTATGCACATTTTTAGTTCTTTCATAAACAAGTGAGTTGCAGTTCAGGATAGATAAGGTCTCGGCAGCATTTAAGCATTTAACCAGATCTGCAAAATTTGAAGAAACAAAGAAATTATCCTCAAATCTAAATTAAGATTTTATAACAGCAACGTCTTGTCCACACTGCTATATGGAAGTGAAAATTAGCATCTCAAAACAAATCAAGAGAAAAAATTTTATGTATTTGATTCCAAGTGCCTTAGAAGGAGTCTAAGAATCAAATGGAACAATAAAACTATGAACCAAAAGGTCAGAGATCGCATTAACCAACAGGTAGTTTCGTTAAACAACATTTATGCTAGTTCGGATATACGCAAAGATTGACTCCAGAGAGAATTGTCAACCAAAGTGCTCCAATAGACTCTTGAAAAACAGGAAGATAAAAAAAATGAACTGGAAACAGAGAATTGATTGCATCTGGAAGAAACTGGAGGGATGCTGTGGATCTGGCTTCAGAACGAAAACAATAACAAAAACATTGACTGCCTCGTGTGTCACAAGACATGGGAGTTTCTAAGTTTAAAGCTACTAGTTCTATTATAGGACGCAAATACATTGTCAGCAATAGTTTGTTTAATGAAGTATCTTCTATCATAACTGTGACGGTGTTGTTTTTCATGGAAGTTGCTCCAGGAAAGGTATGAAATCGCTTGATGAAAGGGACTAAAAATAGTGCTAAAAAGACCAAGACTGTATGCAGAAGGAAAGCAGTCAGAAAGAAGAGAGTTACACAAAATTACAGTTCTTGAAAAGGAAGCGGTATCATAATATTTTATCACATTTTATTCTTAATGGCGATTCTGTCCATTTTAATGATTGCTTTCTACGGTGTATCATTTTATAATAGATTGGTTACTTTGATTACGATTTTCAGGTGGTTGTACCTGTACTATGCTAGCAAGTTTTGTTGGGTTAGGATTTTATGTCCTCTGTAATTAGTTATGTGTTGCAAATTTTGCTTGTGATTGTAGTAACTATTTTTTTTTTTATTTCGGTTGAATTAAATGGAGGTAATTGTAATATTGGGAGATGAAGATGAGAACAAATGTTACAGGTTATTACTTGGTATAAACTATCTTCTTTCTTTATCCATTCGTTTAGCTTGCTCTTTCCTTTTCTCCATCCTCAAAATAAAAAGGAAACATGATTTCACATAAATTCTACACTTTTCAGTCAATGAAAATGATTCCTTCTCGTTTGAAACGATAAAACTAACGAGCCTGTCAATAATATAATAATATTACCAGATATCTCCATGTTCTTTATCACGTTTTGTGAGCTCGAAAGAAGGAAATAATTGCTTTGTGCTAAGTTTATAAATCAATAATTATAATTGATGACCGCGTTAAGCAGGATTATCAAAGAGAGTGGATATTGGATAGTAAATAAAGAGTGGATATTGAGTTTACTTTTAGCAGCCTTGTAACCCTTGCTTTTCTTATTTTGTCACTTAATCCTCATATTCCATGAGCGATGTTTCTGGCAAAGGGGGATTGTAAAGTACAGTAGAACCCTGGGATACGGTGATCCTAGGATTCGTTTTTTTTTTCAGGTTACGATTTGGAATACGATGTTTTCCCGGCCCGGTTACAGTGTTATTCATAATGTAATTTGATTATATACATGTGTATTATATACTGTACTAATCACGTTTGATACACTAGTTCCCATCCGATCACCGAAATTAAGCAAGGATAAACCTGACCAGTACCAAATGGGTGGCCATTCGAGACTTCCGGGTACTGTATGTACTCTACGCTTATCTCGGCATTGTTTCCAGCCGTCCTGGACTTCTCTTTGCCCCTGGACTCAAGCAGTGCCGATTCAGGAAATGTGTGGTTGGTGATTGCGCAACACTTGCAACACAATTACATACGCAGTTGCCCCTACAGGGGGTATCCGTTGTCTTTCGAGACTGAACAGAGGCATCGCATTTTGTTACTAATTTTTAATGCCGTATCGTGTGATTCTACTGTATGTGAAACATGCTTGGACAGAGTAATGTCCCTTGGGGGAAGCAAAATAACATCCGGGTGTTTCTAGACATGCAATGAAAGATGCCATCTTTATAGAAGTAATTCGCACGTGTGTATATACGGTAATAAATCAGTGTTATACATCACCTTGCTCTTAGTTCATTACAGGGATAAATTGCTGTATTTAGACGGTTGAAATTTATTGATCTAACACTTATCATCAGTTAGTTTTGGGCTTTAAAGTAATATTGGTTTTAGTTCCTTACTTCAAGTAACTTTATGCCTTGTCTCGAGCGATTTTGATTAAAAAATCATATTGTCCCACAGGTTCTGCTGAAATGATTCAACAGACGTCAAACACAAAGAGACAACAATCACAAATCAAGGTAACAAATGAGATTTATTGCAGAGAAAAAGTGTTAAAAATGTCGCAAATATAATGCGTGCATGGCAGTTTATAGCTGAGAGCTTAATCATGCAAGTCAATTCAGAAATTCATCAGAAGAAAAAAAAATGTCACGATATATCTTCGTTGTAATTTGATGAAAGATCAGGCATGTGGATAATCCGTGGGATGAATAGAAAGGCGTAACATGGATATAGCAATTTCTTCTTCTTCTTCTTCTTCTTCTTTTTCTTCTTCTTCTTCTTCTTCTTCTTCTTCTACTGCTGCTCATTGTTTCTTTGTTTGTTGAGCATCATTCAATATTTTTCTATTAGAAATTCTTTCTCGAAGATATCGGGTACTTACCAACATCTCCAAATTAAAGTGTTTTTATGGAACGAATTGGGTTCGAATATGGCACACCCAGGTCGTCAGCTTGCATCGTCAACCACTGAGCCTCAATCACCTCCCTGCTGCTACTGTTTCTACTGTCGGTGGTGGTGGTGCTGATGCTGGTGCTGGTGGTGTGTTGGAGGAAGAGGAGGACGACGAGCAGGAGGAGGAGGAGGAGCCGGACCTACATAGAGCCTACAAAGATTGTACTTCAAGATTGTTTTGTCTGCTTGAAATTCTTATCATGTACCGAGATTATTTGTTAGCGCTATAATATTGCCATGTTTTTGTTAGCCCAGCCTCTGAGATTGACCGGTAGCTTATAAAGTCTGGGAAAATTTTCCGAATACACAAAAAGGAATGGCGGCTGTTCATGCACAGAAGCAATATTGTTCTTCTCACGTCATTGATTTGCAGTTCTGCTATCCACCGACAGAGACAGAGAAAAACAGAGGACAACGGATCCTGATGTTGAGTCGTCCTAAATTCTCATAAAAGCCATCCAATCATTTCAAAGGTATTGGTCATCGTTTATCTATTACTAGCGGGGGTACCCGGCGTTGCCCGGGTGTTTGTAGGTGTGTTTGGTGTTAAATAAAAAAGAACCCGGTGGGGGGGGGATGGATCGAACCCGAAGCCCTGAGGCGAAATTTCAAAATAAAATCGGCCAGCCAGAATGAGTTAGTGAAAGATTTTTGAATTTATTTAAGTAAGAACGAAATTGACAGGTGCGCGCCCGGAAGTCGTCGAGCGTGACGACGACGACGTAGGTTTGTTTGTTATAAGCGAAGTAAAAAAAGAAAACAACGTTAACACTTAAGTGGGGGAAAAACACAAAAAAAACTAACGTAAGGCAAACGAACGAAAACATGTACGCGACGTACATAAAATTTGTTCAGTTTTTCAACTATTTAAAGTAAATCAGGTCATGGTGTCATCTGACGCATGCATAGAACCGGTCGAGAGGGCCGTTTTTGTTGCCCCCCCCCCCTCCGTGTCGAAAATTGTCGATTTCGGGGTGAAAAAATGAACGTTTTTGGTCAATTTTTCGATATTTTTTGAGCGAAGGATGGAGCTTCAATATGATACTGAGTTTGTGAATTTTTGTTGTGTCTGTCGAAAGTTTTTAGCAGACACACAAACATACATACATACATTTTCGCGTTTATATATATAGATTAGTAGTAATAATAGTGCTACTAGTTTTATGGAGAGGCGCGAGCGAGCTAATGTCCAAGCAAATGAAAATAAACAATAGAACCCCGGGCTGGTGACGACCGGGATCCATGACGTCAAATCGTTTATGGGTCAGACCAGGCAAACGAAAATAAACAATGAAATCCCCGGGCTGGTGACGATCTGGATCCATGACGTCAATCAGTTATGGGTCAAACCGAAAACGAGCGAAAAGTGTTAATAACGAGCTGGCAAAGAACTGGGGTAGGATGTCGAAGATACTTCAATAAAAGAGAAAAGATAAACAAAGCAGACAGAGAGAGACGGGCAGCTGTGAAACGAATTGTCACAGTTCGTGAGCACCCCTACCACTAACCCCCACCACCGTCATTGTGTATGAAATGTGTATATTAAATCTATCGTAAAATAAACTAAGTCTGTTTTTATAAATAAAGTGTCTTGTATTCATTGATAAATGAATTAACTGTCCATTTTAATCGCTAGGCGATCACCAACCAGACATATATGTAACACTAGTAATATTAGTTGTAGTAACAATGACAGTAGTTGATAGTTTTACATGCCAAACGAGGTTTGATTTTGACGAATGTAACTAGTAAAGTATCATTATTATTATTTTAATAGAGTTTGCTCGCTGACAATTATCAGTGATGCTACCCTGGAGTTCAAGTGACAACAAGTCTCTTCAGATTTCCAGAACTTTCCACCTCAATAACCTTTGCAAATTATTTTGCCGTGCCGCAACAGCCGTTTTCTGTTGATTTCTCGTAAGCAATATGCGTTAGTCTTTTCTGGAAATGGAGTGACAATAAGCTCCCCCCACCCGGGTTTCAGTACTCTCGTTACATAATAAGGATCCTACGTCAGCAAATAGGGATTAAATTAGCTGGTGTGAATTTGGATAAGGCTTACATTAGTACATGTCAAAATACCCTTGCTGCAAACAGAATTGTACCTAGAGACAGGTGATGTGAAGTTGAAACGGGCAACAAAAGGACGGACACTGTAGACAAAACATTCGAATGATATCAAGATATGATGAATAAGTCACATTTTTGTATGAGACTTTGATGTCTGTCTGTCCGCATCTCTCATTTTTTAAGTCAAGGAAATAATTTTAGTAATGTAGTCCCTCTCTCTTTTTCCATAAGGAAATTATCTCCAAATAAAACCTTGAAGAAAACTCAGTGGACGTCTCCTTGTTTTGAATTGTCTGAAACAATATCCAGTTATACTTTTTCGATCTTCATCATTTCCTCTGAATCTGAAAACCCCTCTAATTTTAGGGGATGCGTAGATTTCCTAAATACTAAAGGTTTTATTCATCTAAGTAAAACAGCTGATGTTGGTGAGTTGATTGGTTGGTTAGTTGGTTGGTTGGTTGGTTGTTTTTGTTTTACGGCATATCAACCCTTTTTAGGTTATTTAATGCTAAATCCAGTGATTTTGAAGAAAATAGAAGATATATTTTTTCAAGTCGGTTTCTATTTAACTCATAGTTGGGACTCTAACAGGTACTACCATTCCGGGTCAGAGTGGACCTGGGAGTAATGGCAATTAAAGGGCGGTTTCACACTCCACAAATCCCGCAAGCTGGGGCCTCACCATCGGATATAGTTTAAGGTTATATCTAGGATCGTAAAATAGCTGAACAACAACCACTAAACAACACAGCTGATCATGAAACATGTTGAAGAAGAAAAGAAGCAACGACACAGAGAATAAAAAGACCTGCATGTATCCATCAAAAATACTTTTCATTTCATTAGTTTCTTGATCGCACGTGGGTGAAAACGAAACACTTTTTCACCTTTACAGTGTTTGGTTGGTGCTCTACCTCCTCAGCGTTGCCATTTTCGTTAATCCTTCATAACAGTTTTGTGTGGTACGAGTTGAAGCTGGTGTCACTGCACATATGTGCCTGTGAATTTTTATGTGACGGTCAGTTTTGAACAGTTTTCACTCATGTGATGTTCTTTTCATATGTATCTTTTTTCTGTTATTTTAATTGGAATTCATTATTGAGATGAGTATTATTTATTATTAAAAACGTGGTGAGACGACAACAACTATGGATGGCAGTAATTGCTGAGAATGCAGTTAGGAGATTCGAAGTTCCTATCCCGTCGCGATTACCACCTGACGAAGGCCAGGGGAATAGTTGGCCGAAACGTGGTGAAACAACATCTAAGAAAGATGAGGATAATAGTTTGCAATAAATTAAATTAATATTCTTTTTCTATTTCAAATTGGTAGATTCACGTTTGTTGGTTAATTTCTACATTTAGTGGTTGTTCTTGAGATTCTACCTGTTTTTATAATGGCCATTCATTGTATGGTCTAAGACTTCCTTTTTATTCTCATTTCTCCAATTTATTTTTTTCCCCAGAACTATTCCTAGTACTCCTACAATTATTGGTATTATAGTGAAAATCACTATAATACCAATAATTCATGTTTAGTTTTCTGGTCAGTTCCACGTATTTGATTGATTGTTTTTGTTTTTTTTTGGCCTCTGTGAAGTAGGATTTGGAAGATTTTTTTTTCTTCTTCTCGGCTATTATCATGGTCGATCTCCTTGATTGGATACGTTTGTCTGTTTGTACTTTCATGTCCCAGAAGAATTTGTGAATTTTGTTTTCCAATATTGTCTTTAATTTGTGTCTGTACCATTTGTCTCTTCTTCTTCTTCTTCTTCTTCTTCTTCTTCTGTTATATAGCATCTATATAACGAGTGTATATATAAATACATCTATGTGTATACATGTATGTCGTGTAGCGGATCGTGCCGTTTAGTGGATCGTGATGCGTATGCACGTGTATATACATGTCAATTTGTATACAAGTAATGTTCTCTTTTCTTGTAAGTGTAATGTTCATCAAACAGGTGGCTGAGTGTGTGCAGTGTTTACCCATATATTTCACATATAGAGACAGTTCATCAAACGAGATACATAACGTAACGAGGACAGTCCTTTTAACAAAGGATGAATAACATCTTTTCTGTGCGGAACATCAGACAAAAGGGAAACATGCCTTCTTCATCGTTCTTTGTGGTTGTTCCACAGACATGAACACACCTTCCCTCCGTAGAACTCACAACAACCAAGTTATCATTTACATACGTTATTCCATGATTGTGGCTTCTCTCGGAGTTGTATACGTTTCTGTGGAGTCTTACATCTTCTACCAGTTGGTCCACTAGATGCTTATGTGGACTTCAAGAAATTAAATCTCTTCAGAGCCAAACTCTAGTCAATCTCAACTAACTCCCCATCCACCAACTCTCTCTGCCTGGTCTGTTCCGTGAATATATCATAACTCGTTTTTCTTTCATCATTATCTTACGTCACCAACCAGGTCAATCTTACATCAAGGTCATTCTTGTTATTGTTATTATCTTAACTTTTGTTTATGTAACTAAAATTCTAAAATCTCTCATCACACAAATTTTTAACTGGCCTCGCCAATTCCAAACTTTTTTATATAAATATCCTGCAATTATTTTATTGTTTGCTAAACTGTTATCTTCTCATTTCAAGACATTTCTTTTGCTATCAAAATATTACATTTCAATACATTATACCATACCGCAATGCCATCTCTTGCTTCAATCAGATCATCGGTTACTTTCTGGGAATCCAACATAAGACACTTATTATTATTATTATTATTATTATTATTATTATTATTATTAGCAGCAGTAGTAGTAGTAGTAGTAGTAGTAGTAGTAGTAGTAGTTCTGGAGCCTATCAGTAATTATTATTAGTAGTAGTAGAAATAGTAGTAGTCAGCATATCAGTGTTTACTGTTATTATTATTATTATTATTATTATTATTAGCAGTAGTAGTTCTGGAGCCTATCAGTAATTATTGTTATTATTATTAGTAGTAATAGTAGTAGTCAGCCTATCAGTGTTTACTGTTATTATTATTATTATTATTATTATTATTATTATTATTATTAGTAGTAGTAGTAGTAGTAGTAGTAGTAGTAAGAAGATCTATTCCCTTATAACAGCGACTAAGGAAGTGGAGAGAGAGAGAGAATGAGAAAGAGATAAGTTTTAAATGAAACATGCTACACACACTTGTTTTAACTCTTCTGTTTTGTTAGTCATGCCTCCAGGCAACGCCAGGTACCTCTGCCAGATTCTTTATACAACATCTTTAATTGGGATGAGTTTTTTTTCTTCTTGTTCCAATAAGATTTAGAGAAAAAAAATTTTTTCTTGGTTTGATGTCATTTTTTGTGTTATCTTCTTTCCATTCACTGAGCTACGTTTTTCATGTCCTAACCTTTGTGCATACGACCCAATTATGACAAATCAAGTATTTTCTTTTTTTTTTTGTTGACATCTTGTATACTTTATGGAACTAAAGATCAATGGCATGCAGGATGTGAAAACATTGGACACACACACAAAAAAGAGCGGATAAAAGATGGCGACTAAAGAAAAATGTCACATAAAAAAAGTAGACATGAAAATTGCATTAAGAAGAATGGTAGAAAATGGGGTGGAGGTGATTATATGGAAATTGAAGGGAGAACGAATAAGGATGAAAAACAAAAGGAAAAAAAAGAAGGGAGTAGAAAAAAGAAGGAGAGGGGATAGAAAAAGAAAAAGGATAAAAATTAAAAAGAGAGGAAGCAGAACGAGAAAAAACATGGAAGTAGGAAAAAGAGAAAAGACAAAAACAGGAAGAAAAGAGAGAAAAAAGGTGATAGAAAAAGAAAGAAAGGAAAAGACAAAAGCGAAAGAGAAGAATAGAAACAGAGAAAGAGGGAGAAGTAAAAAAGAGAAGGAAGAAGAAAAAAGAGAAAAGGGGAAAGAAAGCGGTAGCAAAATAGAAAACCAAATTAGGGAATCAGAATGAAAGAAAAGCAGAAACATTGAAAATTCCGTGTGAAGAATCAAATGAAAGTTTCTTTTTGTTTTTACTAATGATTGTTAGGGTCAAAAACCTCTCGAGGATAAAGGTTAATGAAATGGATTGTCAGTTGAATGATGAAGAATATTATGAAAGGTTTGAAAATGATTAAAGGAATAAACAAATTTTGAATTCTCATGACGACGGTTTATATTTATGTACATTTATTGTCATTAACTTTGAAAAGAACAACGTTGTAGCCTGCAGAGAAGCAGTTCCATGCACATGTGTTCCACTGATGTGAAGTTATGCAAGAAAGAAAGAAAGTTTTCTGCAGTTATAAAAAGAAAGCAGGTTCTTGCTGTGAATGTCTTATAACGAGGAACCAGTGATTGGAGCTCAGTCGAGCACCTTCAGTGGAAATGACGATAGAGCAGAGAAAGACTAGAAACGCCCTTCTATGAGCAAAGAGTTTGTAGAGAAGAGATCACTGCCACTAGATTGTGAAATCAATTTTGTACTCTGTCAGGGCAAGAAGTAGTCCTGTGAACATCACCTCCCCAGATGTGGCTGTAGTATTCCATCTTAGGACGTATGGACTCTTATATACATACTAGCAGGGAAACCCGATGTTACCCGGAATAAAATGAGAATCAACGAATGTTCCACACTTCCAATACTTTTATTGCCATCAAAATCAGTGAAATCGCCTATTTTTCAATCAAATCAGTGACAACCCACTAACCAACAATCACGAGGTTGTTTGCTCAGCAACCGAAAAGGCTAACATGCTTGCCAGTCGGTTTGCCTGAAACTCCACACTGGACACTTCCAACCACCCCTACCTCAATTTCCTATGCGGACAGACGCCACGCTAGACGATCTGAAAATCACCCCTGCTCAGGTGCATGCTATCATAAAAAACCTTGACACTTCAAAAGCATGTGGACCCGATCTCATCCCAGCTGTGCTATTAAAAAAGTGCTCAGCCGAAGTAGCTTCAGTTCTCTCCAAACTCTACAACAAATGCCTTAATGAATCTTGCTTTCCGGGCTGTTGGAAAACTGCTTCTGTGGTACCAGTATTCAAGAATTCTGGCGAAAGAACTGACCCATTAAATTATCGCCCTATTAGCCTCCTCCCACTTTTTGCAAAAATATTTGAGACCTTAATTAAGCATGCTCTAGTCCAGCACCTTACAGATGCTAAACTTCTGACTGACAAACAATACGGATTTAGACAAGCCCGTTCCACAGCAGACATCCTCACTGTAATCTCTGAACGCATATACCATTCACTGGACAAACCGGGGAAGGACAGAGCGGTAGCTCTAGATATATCTAAGGCTTTTGACAGGGTATGGCATGAGAATCTCCTCAGGAAGATTAGATCATACGGTATCACTGGTAGAATACTTAACATAATTAAATCCTTCTTAGATAAGAGAAAAATTCAGGTTGTCCTTGACGGTCGTACATCTAAACAATATGATATAAATGCGGGAGTGCCCCAGGGATCTATCCTTGGACCTCTACTGTTCCTGATATTCATAAATGACCTCCCCGACAAAATTGCCTCTGAGATGGGTATATATGCTGATGACACCACACTCTATAGCATGCACGACAGGAAAGCAAATGAACATATATCCAAAGTAATGGCAGAAACACTAGAGGATGACCTCCAATCTGTAGTGGAATGGGGACAAAAATGGATGGTCACGTTCAATGCCGCCAAGATTAAATTAGTTTCATTCAATAATTACAAGAAACCTTCTCTTCCACCTATAGCAATGGCCAACGACTCTTTATCTGAGAGTACATCTTTCAAGCTCCTTGGCCTAATGTTCACAGGAAACATGAGTTGGAACAATTACATCGAGGGCATTGCCAGGGCCACTGCAAGGAAGGTGGGCTCTCTCTACCGTGCTAGAAAACTACTAACACCCGAAAGTATCCTGTGCCTCTATAAGGCAACCATTCGCCCATGTATGGAATATTGCTGTCATATTTGGGGTGGTGCATCTGCTACTAGTCTCTCGCTCCTTGACAGGGTTCAAAAGAGAGTCGCAAATCTGATAGGCCCTAAACTGGCATCTAAGCTTCAGCCTCTGTCCCATCGACGAAACCTTGCATCCCTCTGCCTGTTCTACAAGTATTTTAATGGTGAATGCTCTGATGAAATGCAAGCACTTTTTGTCCCCACGACGTGAACACCCTCGACAGACCCGACAAGCTGCAAAATCCCACCCCCACACTGTAGAGATCCCTAGATGTAAAAGATCTTTCTACTCCAGTAGTTTTTTCCCCAGAACCGCTAGCCTTTGGAATTCCATTCCAGGTCACTGCTTCCCCAACTGTACTGACATGCAGAAGTTCAAGTGCAACGTGAACCAACATCTTGCTGCCCAAGTCCCTACATAGTACCCCAGTAGTTGTTTCCCCTGATAGTAGCCCCCTACACCAAAGTGGCAATGTGCCTTGTTTGGGGTGAAAATGTAATAAAAAAAATTTTAAAAAAAATCAATCAATTTATTGCCTGCTCTAGGCAGGTACCTACCATGGTGCAACTGAAGGAAGCTTCACATGTCTTCTCGTAGTGTCTTAGTCTACAATACATCGTAGTCTACATTGCACTGTGGAGAACTTACTGTTAATTTTATGAAATTATTTTTACATTGTCACTTGAATTAAAGTTTAAAATGCAAAAGTCAAGTATCATGGTTCATTTGTTCTCTAAACAGAAACATTCATTTCGAATGCCCCACTGCTTTATCAAAGAACCTACCGTTGATTTTATACGTCAGGCCCTTCTGCTTGTGTGGTGATAAAACTTCTCAAATGCATTTGTGATGTTAGGGTGTATAAGGGTGTTAATCCATAGGGAGCTCTCTCTCTTTCTCTCTCTCTCTCTCTCTCTCTCTCTTTCTCTCTCTTTCTTTCTCTCTCTCTCACACACACACACACACACACACAAAGTGCCTTTTATATATAAGTAGAGGTCTCGTCAAAACAAGAATAATAAAAACGAAAGGTTAAATTTACTTAAAAAAAAAAAAAGAACGACACTAAAAAGGTTCCCAGATAACGCGGCATATATTCACCTAGTATACGAATATTCGGTTCCTGTCCAAGATTCCTTGTATATTAAAAATATAAAAATAAGGAAAATACTATATGATATACGCCGCTGTGACAAAGAGAAGATATCATATTCCAAAAATAACGTAAAGTGACCAAGTACTTTAATTTATAAATAAGAAAATTAAATTTATGAGTAACAGAAGAGCGTCCGTCTTGTCCACGATTTTAGAAACAATCTTTAAAACAAAAATAAAGGGAGATAACTCAATAGTTCAGACTTGCGAGATTTATGCTGCAATGCCTATGAATTCCCATTAATCGCTTAAAAATGATTTTCTTTATAGAAATCAAATAAAATTACTTGAACAATTTACGTGATTTTTAGAATGTGATATTTTCGTTGATTTTTCAGTACGTACAGATTTTTCACATAAGACCAGTATAATTCTTATAACTTCCGCTATTTATTAATGACTATTATACTGATTAGGTGTGTTTAATTTGTCGATATGTTACAAACGGAAATCATTTCTGCCCCTCTCCCCCAATCGTTTGGGCTTTGTCCGGCAAAACTGTTTCTGCTATCACGAAGTTGATTTTTGGATCGATTGGAGAAAGAGAATATCGATGGAAAGGATTTAACAATGCAACTAGTACGGTTGAAGCTCAAGATGGTGTTCAACATCTTTTGCGGTGCTTATTTAGAATCACCCTTAGTAAAAAAAAATTTTTTTTAAATACATAAAAATCTGTATGTTGTACATATTTGTCACGAAATGAAGATGTCATATTCCAAAAATCAAAAATTGATCAAGAAATTTTGTTTTTTGTTTTTTTTTAATATAAAAAAAGCACATTTTATGACTAAGCAAGACGGGGCGATCTTCGTCGGCCATATGTTTGATCCAGCATAAATAAGAGGGAAAAAACTACATTCGAAGTATCAAGATCAAAATCAGCCATATAATGGATGCAATTGAGTATTACAATCGCGTAAAATCGTCAATTTTTATTTTATTAGTTAAAAAAAAAAAAAGACTATTGGATACATTTACGTGATTTTTCGACAATGACAACTTTGTTCCGTGGCGAAAACGTACATCATAAAGATTTTTCTGTATTTTATTAAATAGATGTAAATCTAAATAAATAAGTGTAAATCTAAATAAATAAGTGTAAATCTAAACAAATAAGTGTAAATCTAAACAAATAGGTGTAAATCAAATGAAATAGGTCTAAATCTAAATAAACAGGTGTAAATATAAACAAATAGGTATAAATCTAAACAAATAGGTGTAAATCTAAATAAACAATTGTAAATCTAAATAAATAGGTGGAAATCTAAATAAATAGGTGGAAATCTAAACAAATAAGTGAAAATCTAAACAAATAAGTATAAATCTGAACTAATAATTGTAAATCAAAATAAATAAGTGTAAATCTAAATAAATAACTGTGAATCTAAACAAATAGACGTAAATCTAAACAAAAAGTGTAAATCTAAATAATTAGGTATACATCTAAATAAATAGGCACAAATCTAAATAAACAGGTGTAAATCTAAACAAACAGGTGTAAATTTAAATCAATAAATATAAATCTGAATCAGTAAGTGTAAATCTAAATAAATAGGAAATGGTATGAATCTAAATGAATAGGTTAAAATCTAACAAATAGGTGTAAATCTAAATGAGTGGGTGTAAATCTAACCAAATCAGTGTAAATCTAAACAAATAATCGTAAATCTAAACAAATAAGTGTAAATCCAAATAAATAGGTGTAAATAAAAAAACAGGTGAAAATCTAAATTAATAGGTGTAAATCCATACAAGTAGGTGTAAATAAAAACAAATAAGTGTAAATCTAAACAAAAAGGTATGAATCTAAATTAATAGGTGTAAATCTATTCAAATATGTATAAATTTAAACAAATAAGTGTAAATCTAAATAAAAAAGTGTAAATCGAGATAAATAGGTGTAAATCCAAACAACTAGGTGTAAATAAATACAAATAGGTATAATTCAAAACGAATAGGTGTAAATCTAAATATATCAGTATAAATCTAAATAAATATGTGTGACTCTAAAAATAGGTATAAATCTTAATAAATAAGTGTAAATCCAAATAAATAGGCGTAAATCGAAATAAATAACTGTAATTCTAAACAAATAAGTATAAATAAAAATAAATGTGTTCAAATATACACAAATAGGTATGAATCTAAATAAATAGGTATAAATCTAAACAAATAGGTATAAATCTGAAACAAATAGGTCTACATTTAAATAAGTAGGAGTAAACCTAAAGAAATAGCTGTAAATCTAAATAAATAAGTGTAAATCTAAATAAATAGGTGTAAATCCAAAATAAATAGGAGTAAATCCAAATAAGAGTCTCAAATCTAAATAAATTAGTGTAAATCTAAATAAATACTTGTAAATCCTAATGAATAGCTGTAAACCTAAACAAATAAGTGTAAATCTAATAAATAAGTGTAAATCTAAACAAATAGGTGTGAATCTAAATAAATACGTGTAAATCTAAATTAATAGGTGTAAATCTAAATAAATATGTGTAAACCTGAAAAATAGGTGTAAATCTAAACAAATAAGTGTAAATCTGAATAAATAGGTGTAAATCTTAATAGATAGGTATAAATCTAAACAAACAGGTGTAAATTTAAACAAACAGGTGTGAATCTAAACAAGTAGGTGTAAATCTTAATAAGTAGGTGTAAATCTAAACGAATGAGTGTAAATCTTAATAAGTAGGTGTAAATCTAAACAAATAGGTGTAAATCTAATTTAACAGGTGTAAATTTAAATAAATAGGTGTAAATCTAAAAAATAAGTGTAAATCTACATAATACGTTTAATTCTAAAAGAAGTGTTAATCTAAATAAATAGTTGTAAACTTAAATAAATAGGTATAAATCTAAACAAATAGGAATAAATCTAAATAAACTGGTGCAAATCAAAATAGATGTAAATCTAAAAAAATAAGTATAAGTCTAAATAAATAGGTCCACAGTTAAATAAATAGGTATAAATCTAATAAAATCAGTGTAAATCTAAATAAATATGTGTAAATCTAAAGAAATAGGTGTTAATCTAAACAAAAAGTTGTAAATATACATAAATAAATCTAAATAAATAGGTGTAAATCTAAATAAATGTGTGTAAATCTAATAAATAGGTGTAAATCTTAAATAAGTATAAATCTAAACAAATAGGTGTAAACTTAAACAAACAGGTGTGAATCTAAACAAGTAGGTGTAAATCTAAATAAATAGGCGTAAATCTTAACAAATAGGCGTAAATCTAAACAAATAGGCGTAAATCTAAATAAATAGGTGTAAATCTAAATAAATAGGTGTAAATTTAAATAAATAGGTGTAAATTTAAACAAGTAGGTGTAAATCTAAACAAGTAGGTGTAAATCTAAACGAATAGGTGAAAATCTAAATACATAGGCGTAAATCTTAATAAACAGGTGTAAATCTAAATAAATAGGTGTAAATCTAAACAAATAGGTGTAAATCTAAACAAGTAGGTGAAAATCTAAATAGATAGGTGTAAATCTAAACGAACAGGTGTAAATCTAAATAAATAGGTGTAAATCTAAACAAGTAGGTGTAAATCTAAACGAATAGGTGAAAATCTAAATAAATAGGTGTAAATCTAAATAAACAGGTGTAAATCTAAATAAATAGGTGTAAATCTAAACAAGTAGGTGTAAATCTAAACGAATAGGTGAAAATCTAAATAAATAGGTGTAAATCTAAATAAACAGGTGTAAATCTAAATAAATAGGTGTAAATCTAAACAAATAGGTGTAAATCTAAACAAGTAGGTGAAAATCTAAATAGATAGGTGTAAATCTAAACGAACAGGTGTAAATCTAAATAAATAGGTGTAAATCTAAACAAGTAGGTGTAAATCTAAACGAATAGGTGTAAATCTAAATAAATAGGTGTAAATCTAAATAAATAGGTGTAAATCTAAATAAACAGGTGTAAATCTAAATAAATAGGTGTAAATCTTAACAAGTAGGTGTAAATCTAAACGAATAGGTGAAAATCTAAATAAATAGGTGTAAATCTAAATAAACAGGTGTAAATCTAAATAAATAGGTGTAAATCTAAACAAATAGGTGTAAATCTAAACAAGTAGGTGAAAATCTAAATAGATAGGTGTAAATCTAAACGAACAGGTGTAAATCTAAATAAATAGGTGTAAATCTAAACAAGTAGGTGTAAATCTAAACGAATAGGTGAAAATCTAAATAAATAGGTGTAAATCTAAATAAACAGGTGTAAATCTAAATAAATAGGTGTAAATCTAAACAAATAGGTGTAAATCTAAACAAGTAGGTGAAAATCTAAATAGATAGGTGTAAATCTAAATAGATAGGTGTAAATCTAAACGAATACATGAAAATCTAAACAAACAGGTGTAAATCTAAACGAACAGGTGTAAATCTAAATAAATAGGTGTAAATCTAAACAAGTAGGTGTAAATCTAAACGAATAGGTGAAAATCTAAATAAATAGGTGTAAATCTAAACAAACAGGTGTAAATCTAAATAAATAGGTGTAAATCTAAACAAATAGGTGTAAATCTAAACAAGTAGGTGTAAATCTAAACGAATAGGTGAAAATCTAAATAGATAGGTGTAAATCTAAACGAATACATGAAAATCTAAATAAATAGGTGTAAATCTAAATAAATAGGTGTAAATCTAAATAAATAGGTGTAAATCTAAATAAATAGGTGAAAATCTAAATAAATAGGTGTAAATCTAAATAAATAGGTGTAAATCTAAATAAATAAGTGTAAATGTAAATAAATAGGTGTAAATCTAAATAAATAAGTGTAAATGTAAATAAGCAACCTTCTTGTGAAGCAAAAAGTGAAAAACTTAATGTATGTTATGTTCTGATAATCTGATTTTCTCCGCTTTCCAATCACTGGCAAGAATTTTATCTTTGCCCGTGAATATTAAGACGAAGCTTTTCATGATCATCTATAGTAGTTATATATATATATATATATATATATATATATATATATATATATATATATATATATATATATATATATATATATATATATATATATATATATTTACTTTTTTTTTTTTACAAAGGAGTCTACTTATCAAAGCCTGAGGCCACTCGTGGATAAGGGTTAATGAGCGTACAGTAGTCAATAGGAAAATATCGTAGTAATCGTTAGTAGTGGAAATTTGGTAAATTGGGTTACTTTAGGGGAACGGCTCATCACGAACTTGTTCACGTTGGACTTGAAGATGACTATATTGTATCCAATTGGAAAGCAGAGTTCCATAGATGTGCAGTTCTAAGAAAGAAGCTTTGTTCATGGAATCTACGTTTAGGTTAAGGCACAGATAAAGAGTGGGGGAAATTATTGATAGTGGTTTCAACTAAACGAGTGTTTTTCATGAAAGTCAAGCCAGAGGGAAGTATAGATTGGAGGTCAGACGAGCACTTGCCATGAAAATAACGAGAAGGCCGAGACAGGCTCACAAGGTCTTTTCTGTGAAAAGGAGGTTGCAGAGAAGAGAAAAGGGCATCCCCACTAAGCTACGAAGTCTATTTTGAACTCTGTCAAGGCAGGATAAGCTGCTTCTAGCAGCCCCTTCCCAGATGTGGCAACAGTACTCTGTCCTTGGGCGTACTTGGCTCTTATATAGGAAGAGATTTGCATCATTGATAAACTACTTCCTTTTGTATAAGTTTACTGCAATATTATTTATAATTTACCGGTTTTTATTTAGAATTAGCAGGGGTACCCGGCGTTGCCTGGGTGTGTTGAGTAAAAAAAAATCAAAACAACAGATTGGAGAAATGTGTTTAAGTAAACAAAAAAAAAAAAAAACATGATAGTAGGCAGGCAGGCTCAACCTCGTAACGCAAAGGAGGAAAAAAAAACGTAACCTCTTAGTCGATGTCTCAAGGGTGCGACCGGAAGTCACGAACGTCAAAATTAAGCGTAGTCAATCGAAAAGGAAACAATGACTTGCAAAAATAGCCACGCAAAAACGGACCCCTCCTTGTAAAACTGGCTAGTTGAGTGTGAAAGAATTAATCTTTTTGGTTGTGGTCTGAAAGATCAAGGTTCAAAATGATACCAATCTGGTCAGGTTTCAATGCGTCTGTTGGACGTTTTTGGTGGACATACAAATACACACGCATACACACACATACGCCCCTTTATATATTAGACTGGTGGGGGTACCTGACGTTTCCCGTGTGTGTGAAGGTGTTGTAAGGAACCAAGGACGGGTGTAAAAAAAAAAAATGGTAGTGGCAGGAGGATCAAAACAACAGTAGGCAGCCTGGGTAGAGAGAGGTTTAAAAAAATGGTACTAGGCAGGCAGGCTCGAACCTGTAATGCAAAGGAGATAAAGGTAAAAAAAAGCCGTGATATCTTAACCGATATCTCCATGGCGCAACCAGAATTTGAGAGTGTTTAAATTAAGCGTAGTCAATCCAATGGTGACGATGACTTTGTGAAAATGTCGATGCAAACAGCGACCCCTCCTTGTACAAAACTGCTGAGTTGAGGATGAAGGAATAAATGTTTGTCCAATTATTTTTTATATTTGTCGTCCGAAGGATCGTGCTTGAAAATGATACCGATCTGGTCAGGATTCGTCGCGTATGTTGAAAGTTTTTGGCAGATATACAAACACACACACACACACATTTTGCCTTTTATATATAGTGATTAGTAGATGATCAGATTACATTTAGTATTAAAAAATACAGAAAATTTTTTATAATGTATCTACTCGTCATGGAACGAAGATATCATGTTCCAAAAATCATATAAATTGATCAAGTATGTTTTTTTTAATCAAGAGAATCAAATTTTAGCGGGAAATTTTCAATTATTCTTAATTTTTGGACATCTTTCTACCGGGAATATATATATATATATATATATATATATATAGGAAAGTATTTCTTCAAAACTCTGTGGATTAAGGACTATCCACTTATTAAGTGTTTCCTTTTCAGATTAAATATGTTTTTAACTCTTTTTCAAAGTGTTTTTTAACATGTTTTATTAACTATTTGTCGAGAAAAGAAACTATTACAGTGGAAGGCTTTCTGTCATGCAAGGATTCTAATCATGGAGGGGAGGAATTTTGTTGCTTATCATCAGTTATCATTTGAAAACCAGATGTACTTAATTCACACTCATAAGTTTTTATTCATTTTTGTATGAAGTACATCTTACACGTGGTTTGGTGAATAGCGGAAGACCACTAAACAACTCCTCAGGGACAAATGAGCTTAATATTTGTTACAATTCGAAATAGAATCTATACCTCAGTAGTATATATGTTCTTATAAGAAATGTGTGTGTGTGTGTGTGTGTGTGTGTGTGTGTGTGTGTGTGTGATTAAAGATGAAAGTGATACAGCTGGTGAAGTATCTTATACTAAACACACCTTCTGAGTTTCTAAATGAGAAAAGCGTATTCTCCTGTTGATTTGTGCTGCTGATAATCGGTGGGAGTGAGACCGGTCGTTGGGTGTGCGCGTGTTTTGCCGTGCTACGCTACCCCCTCCGATAAGCGTGGCTGGCGTAGTGACTTAGAAACGCACGCTATGGCGGACGCCAGAGGAGACGACTCCTTCTTATTATTATTCTCGTCTTCTTCGAAAGGAATACCACCAGAAGACGGCTGTTATTAGGAGAAGGAGGAAAAAAAACCAAAAAAAAAAAAACCAAGATAATAATAATAATGAGAAGAACGTCAACGACAGCAGTTCCATAAAATAAGCACCAAACGGTTAGTTGCGTTGGATTGTTTGGGTTTTGTTTTGTTTTTTCTTTTACCTTCTTTTGTATGGGTTGCCGGATTAATGAGAAACTTTTTTTTTTTTTGGCACTAGTGCAGTTTAGCATCCCCAATAAAAGTGTTTTCATTTTAGGAGAGTTCTGTAGAATTAACGAAGCCCGTGTTAAGAATGGACTTTCAAAATGTGCCTGTGAATGTTAAACTGCACAAGTGTCTTTTTTTTTTCAAAGTTGCATTCTACGATGCTTAATATATTTTTTAATTCATTATTATTTTCGTCTCTTTGCAGATTTCTTTTTGATCGATAATTTAATAAACTCGTAGAGGAATGTTAAATTCTATTTCAGTTATTATGGTATTGTAGATAAATATTTTTTTTTACTAAATCACACTTACACACACACACACACACACACACACACAAAATAAAAGTATAATTTTTAGGTGATTACGTGTAAACATCCATAAAAATTCGGATAAAAAGAAATTTTAAATTATTTTAGAATTTAGAACGGGGGATCACTTTCGCATATAAATTTAACTTTAAGTTATAAAAAATTATGAAAATCCATCAAGGAGGATACATTTTTCCGGAAAATTAAGTGAAATTGCAGTTTCCGTAACCCCGTGAAGATTACGAAAATATGGGGACATAACTGAGATTGCTTATCAAATTCAGAGTTCCAATTTCAGAGAAGAAGCGCAGAGTTCCAATTTCGTTTGTTCTTTAAAAAAAATGATAATATTTAGGAAAATTAATTTAATTTAATTTACTGACCGGTTTTGCTGTTTGTTTCGATAAATGAATTAGTTGGAACTGTTTTTTAATATCAATATATATTTGGAACTGTTTTTTTTAAATATAAATATATTTTTTGCTAAACTAACTTATCTCCCTTGTTTTACAAATTAATGGCCGCCGTATTGTCCCCCCCCCCCCCAAAAAAAGAAAAAAAAGGCAGTTGTCCTACTTGATGAATTTTCGTCATTTATGGATATATTAGTATTTTCGACATGACAATTAAGTAAGTAATATTGCTTTTTCTATCGCCTCTATCTCAACAACAAGCACCCTATAAGCAATGACATTATATTTTCCGATAAATAAATGAAAAGTATAATTGTTATAATGAGCTGGAAAACAATACGTTTTTTTTTATTAATTTTTTTTTTTTTTTTTTTTTTTCTAGTTTAAAAAAATATTTTAAACAAAAATGTTTAAGATACATTTTTTTCATCGATTCAATAAATATCAGTCGTTATCTTTTTACTAAGTAAAGCTGATGAATTGCAAAGATACTATTTTCTGTCGCAACCCTTTTGGGGCTTCTTGAATTTTTAATTTAGCCATTTATGAAAAAATTGAAAATTTAATATCTTAAATAATTTAAGCTAAAAAAAAAAACTAATTGATTGTTTCCCATAAAACTTTGGTAACATTTTTAGTCATCATAACAATTTAATTAAAAATGTTATTAAATTAGAATTTTATTTACCGGGGAATGTTATCTCAAGAATTGGGAAAATACTGATTTTTTTTTTTTTTTTTTTTTTTTAAGAATACCTTAATGCTTTGTAGCATTAAACTTTAATTCTTGTCAAAACATGTTCTGGTCGGCGCTTTAAAATCACTTTAGAATTTCACACAATCACCGAAAAAATATAATTTGTAAATCGGAAATGGTTTGGAAAAGTGTAAAATGGCATTTCTAGTTCAAGTTTATACGCAAAAGTCGGTACTGGTATTTCTTCGGCTTTTGAACCGGACAAAACTTTTCTAATACCAGTATCCAAGTGTAGTTATTGGTCCATTTGTGTATTTAAACCAAAACAAACAAAATACTTTGATTATTATATTAAAGGTTGGACCTGAAGAATCTTGCCCCTCTATTTTTTATTTATGTTTTTTTTTTTTTTGCCTAGTTCAGCAGATTATTATCTAATGGGCACTAGTCTATACTAGATTATAAAAATTTTTTTTTTAAGTCAATATTTAAATATTTGTAGTTGGTGCTCAGTTTCTAATGCAACGTTCTAGTAAATTGATCACCCATTTTAGAACCACACGATGTCTTTAGGCCAAATTTCGCGAATTTACCTTTTTTTATAAAAAAAAGGAAAAGCTAAATTCGCGAAGTTGATCGATTTACTAGCACGTTGCATTAGAAACCGAACACCCTCTACGAATATTTAAATATTGACAGTTTTTTTGTTTTTTTTTTATAATCTTGTAGACTAGTGTCTATTTGATAATAATCGCTGAAAAAAAAAAAATTTTTAAAGAGAGGTTCTTCAGGTCTAAAACTAAACTAAAATGTGAATTCCAATCGTTTGGTAAAAGACTTAAATAATCTTTTATTTTGTAAAGTCGAGTGTAAAGTTTGCATTATTTAATGGCCTCCCCGCAAAGTCATTTTTTTTAATGGATCATGATGATGGAGTAGTGTAAGTTTCGATTAATCCCGTCTGCATTCCCTTGGGCAATAAGCCTCTATTCCCCATCCAATGAAAAGAGGAGGAGGTAATGCCGAAAGAATGTGTTTACATATCTCTCACAGTGACAAGGCTAGACACAAGGTTAGTTTATGATGAGATTCAAATTGGGGGGAGAGGAGAGGTCTGTCCCGGTAACAAAAATAGTTTGGTCGGATATCGCTTACGGACGAGCCCGTCTCAGGCGACAGGCAAATACTTGGGAGGTTTAACCCATCTTTCCTTTAAAAAAAAGAAGAAAAAAAGAAGAGAGGTGCTTGTTGGATAAAAAATAAAAATGCTTGTTAAGATAGTCGGCAGATCGATTCTTCAATATGTGATTTGAGTAAAAAAAAAAACAATACTTTACTTTCGTGTCGAAACTAGTTATCTATCCAAAAATTATGAAAACCTATCGAGTAGAACGACTGCTATTATGTTTTTAGTAAAAAAAAAAATCTATCACTATCGGCTAACAAAACGTCAGCCAGTACAGTAGCGAAAATAGATATACGTATGTTCCCTGTATTCGCAGTCTTTAAGGTGTTCACATCTAGGAAAAAATGCCATTTCCCTGAATTTTCCGTAAACATTTAACGGTCAATTTTTACATCGTGCCTCCAGCGTATTATAAACACCCCAACCTCCCGATGTTAAAAACGGCTTTCGGAATAAACACCCCCACCTCAAAAGCTGTTCTTAACATAGGGATGTTGGGAGGGTGTTTATTCCGAAAGCCGTTTTTAACATGGGGTGATTGGGGTGTTTATACTACGCTGGGGCAGGTAGTAAAAAATTGACTCTTTTAATTGATGAATATTCATAATTTTTTTTAAATAGATAACTATTTTCGAGATGGCAATTAAGTATTGTTTTTGCTTAAAACAACATATTTTTAAAAATCGATCTGTCGACTATCTTAACATCAAAGCACCCAAAAATGTAATGCCCATTTTTTTCGGTTCGATTCTGACAAATGACAATTTTAAGTTATTATAAATCGTGAACATGCTTTCTTAACAAGCTGTACTTACCCGGCGTTGCCCGGGAGAGTTTTCACTCATTCTTTCTTTTGTGTTTCTATTTAAATAGGATTTTAAAAGTTAAATTTAAATATTGCCGTATAGTTTCGCCATTAAATTATTAATTGAACCAAATATAAAACTATAACGTAATGTGATTTTTACAACCTTATTGGATGTAAAAAGCTTCCTAAAATTAAAATTATTATTATTATTATTATTATTATTATTATTATTTTTATTTTATTTTATTTATTTATTTATTTATTTTTTGTTTACCACACCCCCGTAGTTTACTCTCAAAATAAAATGAGATTCTACTTTTGCCTTATATTTTATCTTTTTTTTTGGGGGGGGGATACATGTAAACAGCCTGAAAAAAAAATACCCGGACATTTTTAGAGTTGGAGATCACTCCTATACAAATTTATCGTATAGTGAGCATCCACTTCCGTGCCATTTAGCTTTAATTGGAGACATGTAATTAACCTCTCTTTTGAATTTTATAGAAGCAAAGAATTTGTTCGAGTTAGAGGGAAGTCTTTGATTTTCTTTGAGACAGAAGGGTCGCTGATCGAGGGCTTTCTTTCTTGTTTTTACTTTCAATAAAATTAGAATCAATATTAAATGTTTTAGCGTAGTTTTTTTTCCTATTCCTGGTCTCCAAAATGAAGGAATATATATATATATATATATATATATATAGGCTCCTATATGGTTGACTATTTAAAAAAAAAACTGATTACATATAATGATAGATGTATCGAGACACAGGAATGGGTATGTTTGATCTGGCAGAACGGTGGTTCATTAAAATTGTGGGGTCTGCGTTCGCGCCTGGTCCACAAAGTATAGAAATATAAAATTTAAAAATTAAAAAAAAACGTTTACAAGTGTTTTTTTTATATAGATGTACATAAGAATACTTTGATAAGTATGTTTTAACTTAAATAGGGATGGTATAATAAAATTGTCAGGTCTGCGTTCGCGCCTGGCCCCCATAGAATGGAAATAGGCACAAACTTTAATGAAGACTTTTCATATCTATCTGCGTAAGTATATTTTGATAATTATGTTTCAATTTGAAGAAATATGGTATAATAAAATTATGAGGTGTTCGTTCGCACCTGACCTCCATAGAATGGAAATATGTCACAAAGTTTAACAAGGTTTTTTAATATAGATCCACAGAACATTGTGATAAGTGTTTCAGTGTGAACAGGTATGATATAATAAATTATGGGGTTTATGTATTTTATTTTTACTTTCATCATATTTTGCTTTGGTTTGATACCCCCAAATTCGAAGCTATCTTTTTACAACCCTTCCTTTTCATAACCTATCATACTTTCATAAATCAGAGTCCATTTTCTGTAGGCTGTCTTTGAACCCAGTCAACGACGGATATTTTCGCTAGTGTATATATATATATATATATATATATATATATATATATATATATATATATATATATATATATATATATATATATATTCTTTACAATGATAAATAATATAAAGTGTGCTATATCTCGGTGGCCGTGATAGGCATCCATAGATTGTCAATTGTGACGTCAGCAGTGCCGATTACGAACGGAGAAAGCCGAAGCAGTTCTAACTTTTACTGAGTTTGAAGACAACCGATATACAAATTTAATTTTAAAAAAAACTGTTACATTTAGCAGACGACAAATTATACTTTCTTTTAATTTAAATAATTACTAGTATTTGAAGGTGAACTTTGCATTTTTTATATACACCTATTTTGCATTCCGTCAAGGTTGCATACGTTTATTTGCAAGGATAAATGCTTTCTATTTAAAGGATTCCCCTCCCCCGCCAAAAACAACAAAAAGGGAAACTTTTTGTTTTATGAATGTTTTCTCTCTGGACATGTTTTCCCCCCCCCCGCTCCCGCTTTCAAGCATCGCCCAAAAGGCTGTCCAAATGAGCCCAGAGCACACTCGTTTGCCCATGAAACAGAAACTGGCGAATGAGCGAAGTTCGTTAACTCCCTCGCATTAATTGTATAGCCTCTATGAGCCATGCTTCTCTCCCACCTCAAAAACAACAACAAAAAACAAACATTACTCTATGCAAAGTGATAAAACCACGCGCTTTGCGCTGAATACATCAGAAAAATAAATTAAAATTATATCCAAATAAGCAGACCCCTCTCATAATAAAAGTAAATAAAACTAAACAAATTTAAACGCAAGAAAAACTTTTGGTAAAAGGACATAGCGCATGAGACCCCCCCCCCCCCACTTCCGGCTAAGTTTCAGGAAAAGCGGTGAAGGTCGAAAATCAATTCTCTGTGTGTTTTATAATTTATAATTGTGTACATTAAAAAATTGAACTGATATTTTTCATTAGAAATTTAGAATTTTAATCTTATCACAAATATTTAAATGTTTGATTTTTTACAAATAGTAAGATTTTTTTATTCGTATATTTAATAAGATTAAAATTTCCTGCATTTTTTAAAAATTATTTGTAAATTTTTTTTTTTTCTCGCCTTGTTAAATACTGCACAATCGCCGAAAACTTGAAAAGCCTGCTTTGTAGATTGGGGTGATTTTTTTCTTCTTCAATTTCAATATTTATTATATAGATTCTTTAAAACTTCTCTCCCATTTTCAAAGTCTCTCCCCTCCCTCAAGCTCTCCTTTTCGCTCTCTTCAAGCTCTCTCCTTTCGAGCTCTCCCCCTCCCGTTCAAGCTCTTTTTCTCTCACCCCTTCTTCAATCTCTTTTTATTTCCAACTTCTTCCAGCTCTCCTTCTCTCCACCCCCTTGAAGCTCCCACTCCTTCGAGCTCGTTTTCTTTCAGCTCCTCTTCGCTCCCCCCCCCCTTAAGCTCTTTTTCTCTTTTCCTCTCCAATCCTCCCTCAATCGCCTTCAATGTACTCCACTCCCTCTCTGCCACTTTAATGACACACCTTTAATATTCCAGACCATTTTTACATATACCTGTGACATTTTATTGAACTTCCGATAAAAAAAGAATCCGCCGATTTATAAACTCGCCATTTTTTTTTTTTTAAGGACATTTGCTCGTTCATTTTATTATTATTGCTATTTACTTGCCTCCCCACGAGAGCAGTTAGACAACAGGTCCTTTTTTAACGTGGGGGAAAAGGAACAAAAATAAAAATTCTCTCAGTCGTGAAGGATTTCTCCTCCACTGAGAACAAAAAATTGAAGTGTAATCAGAACAGATACTACACTTTGATTTTGAGTCGAAGAATAAATCAAAAAGAAATCAAACTGCCTTGTCAGCTAAAAGAAATGTTTTTCTGTGTTAAAATTAAATAATTTTATTTGAAACTTTATTTATTTTGCATGACCCCCCCCCCCATCGCCACCTGTTAAAAGAATGCCATTAATTTTATTTTAAATAAATCATTTCAACGAAAAATGCGGTTTTCAAAACTCTGCTTAGCTTCACTAAACATTTTACGATAAAATTGATCACATGTTCAGACACGTTTTTCGCGTTATTCTTGGAATGAACCTTCGGCTACGATCGAATGATTATTTTTTTTTTAATGGTATTATTTGTTTTGACAATAAAAGTGCTCTAAAAAGTTTCGCATAACATGCATTGCGTTTATTCCATGTTAAATATACTTTTTTAAGGTGGTTTTAGGGAGAGGGAAAGGGGCTCTATGTTATTTTTTATTGAACTTTCACAAATCTATAAAAATGAAAACGATGTTCTTTTATTTATCATTAAATTAAATCTATTTTCAGAGAAAACAGCAACAAAAAATAATTTTGGGGATCTTTAATTTTTGATTTATGTTAACCATTTTTTTTTTTTTTTTTTTTTCAGTTGAAAAAATTTTCATTTTACATTTTTTTAAGTAACTTAAGAAATTAACGGTTAATGTAATCTCTATAAATAGAATTATGTTACCATCTTTCGTGCGTGTTTCTCGCCTTTTTACATTTATCCATTTTATTGACTATTTTAATTAATTATGGAAAAAAAATCATCTTATTTTAGCGAATTATATTAATTATAAAATTAAATCCACTGTAATGCATTTTGGTTTCTTCATAAAATATAGCAATTGAAAAATTAATGGATTACCTTGTGACCGTTCAAAATTTGAAAGAAATTTAGAATCATTTAAACTGTCGAATAGAAAGTCGTTTTGACTGCTCTAACTATGAGTCATAGTTTAAAGTTAAAAATAATCGATTATTTTCCGTAATTTTCTATGTATGCTAATATTTTTCAATAATATGTATTTCGTAAAGTTTTATTTGCCATATTTATTTCACTACTGCGTCCGAATGCACAAGTACCAAAACTGTTTTTTTTAATTGTTAGCAAATTCTTGTTTTAAAAGTTTTAATATCTTTTCTTTTTTTTTTTTTTTTTACATCTAATAATTTTATAGAGATTAAAATAACATTAGTTTTATAACAATTTGGTTCAATTTAATATAATTTAATAACTCAACGATATAATAATTAAATTTAACTTTCAGAATGTTATTTAAAAATAATTTCGTAATAGAAAAAAATGCACACATAAAGAAAGAGTACAAAACGGATGAAATGAAAGCTAAAACCCGGGTAACGCCGGCAATGAGATTTACCAATAAAAATGCGCTTATATATCTTTGGAGGAGAAGAAAGAAAATTAACACGGCATTAAACCAATTGTAGAAATCTAAATTTTCCCCAAATTTGTCTCTAATTCTTAAATTTTCTTATTACCATTTTTTTTTTCTTTTTTACTTAATTTTATTTAATTTTCGTTTAAAATTCGATAGAATATTAATGTATGTTTTTATTATTGTTATTTAGTTTTCATAAAATGAAACCATTTTTTTGTTTTGATTATTGATAATGCAACTTTATTTTTATAACGTGAAATACAAATATTTTTTCATAGAATTTTAACTTATCAGCCCCGGCTCTGCCACTGAGTAAGTTTTTAAAGAAGGAAGGGGAAAAATGACTGAAAACGATGATAATTATTATTTTGACTAACAAAATCATTACCCTTTCCTCCTATATTATAATTAGAAAATTGGTAAAGTCGAAATACAGTTGTTTTGGGTTTGTTTTTTTTAATTTAATAAAAAAAATTCAATGTCACTAAAATTTTGTTGTGACCCCCAGACAATGACCTGTAGTTTGTTCGTCTGCCTTTCAATGTGTGAAGAATTTTAATTTCGAAATAAGATTTCACCCTTTTTTATGGCAGCATTTATTTAATTAGAAATCCTTCGTCCAATTTCTGATGTTCTTAAAATTTTCAAAGTAACTTTAACTAAAAGACAATTTTATAAGATTGTAAAATTTTGGCGAAAAGTGGAATCGAAGTGTTTTTATTTCAGCCGTTTTTTTTTTATCATCGAAACAAACCATTTTTCACACATGGAATTCAAATATTTACAAACCAAACTGCAAATAGTAAACACCGAAATAATCCCCCTTTTTTAATTTTATCAAAATTGTGCATTTTTCTTGTGTTTTTTGCTAAAGTAAATGTAAAGATACGTTTTTATTATTTTCTATACACTTGCTTACATTTAATCGTTCAAACAAAAATAGTTGTGCAAAATACCAATCGTGCTTTTTTTTTTTTTTTTTTTTTTTGTATAGAATTTTCAAGTTAAATTCAATTTTTACGTATTCTCTATTTATTCAATTGTTAGGTGAAAGTACAGAATAGTTTTTTTTTTTTAAGCTTCCCCTTCTTATTATGAATGGGTCTCTAACTATTAAATTTATTATTTCAGCACGGTCCGTATTCTGCATAAATACAATAGTAAAAGTTTGAAAAACAGTTTTCTTTTTATGTTCTTCATTAAGACATGAATTAGTTGTATGTTGCAAAAGTAGTTTTTTTTTTCTTTTTTACTTTTATCAAAATACATTTTTAAAATATAATTTTTGACATATGAATTTGATTGTGACGAATTGTTAATCGAAATTATTATCAAAACAATGGCTGGTATTGTTTTAATCTTTATTTATGAAATGACAGGATGTATATAGCTTCTAAAACGTTAAATATCTCAATACATGATGATGATTTGCTTAAAAAAAATAAGCCAAATAAAATTAAATTCGACAGTTTAAATGCTTCTAAATTTATTTAATATTTTAAAAGTTTACAAAGTAATTTATATTTTTCTTTCAATTATTATTGAAAATGGTCCAGTGTTCACTTGTTAACGGAGAAACCGAAATGCATCCGAGGGGATTTAATTTCGTTATTTTTATTTTTTTTTTATTTTTTTATATATGATTTAAAATTTTCGTTTCAGTACTTGTACTTGACGCTATAACATATTTGGTTTTAATAAATATCTGATTAATATTAAATAATAAAAAAAAATGTTTACATCACATAGAGGTGAGAAACATAGAGGAGGCACACGAGAAACGGTCGCATAATTTTAATATTAACTTGCATGCATGCCATTCATAATGATATTGAAACCTAATGTTAGAGATTCGTCGTTTATCGGTTTTTAGTTTCAAACGATTGACGACGCAATTAAATAGAATTGCAATTTCTTATTTCCATCATTCGCATTTGCCATTTTTTGTGTTATTTGTAGGTGACTCATTCATTACTCATTGGGGAGGGGGGGAGAATGTCTTTAAACAAAAACATTGGAAGAGAGAAGCGAATATTAGTTTCAGAAGTAATCTTGTCTGTCATTCTTATCGCGTTTTCATTTCTAAAAAAAATTGGAGACTGAATTCAAACGAAATAAGTTATTTCGTCATTTCAAATAACATTAATTCCCTGTTCGTTACCTACCCAATTCATTTCTTCATCAATAATAATGGATTTCATATGAAGAAATCGTCGACAATCACACTTACGTAGCAAGACTGACATTTAAACGTAAACATTAACTAATAATAATAATAATAATAATAATAATTATAATTATAATAATAATAATAACAATAAAGAAAGAACGACATAATCTGCGTTTGCCCCCCCCCCTCCCCGAAAAAAATGGTCGTGAAAGGTCAAGGAGAATGGAAAGCCTGAAGAGAGTGAGCACTGTCACTGTCCGACCTCAACTGAAGGGTTACATTGTGTTGAACCCGGAAGGGTCTTATCACCCTGGCTCCAGAGAAAAACAATTGTATGCGTGATAAATCATTTGTAGTAGACTGTTAATAAGAAAACATAGAAGGATTTGCGATGGTTACCGAAAGAGGTGGGGATTGCTGAAAATCTGGAGAGGCTTGTCACTTAGACTCCAGAGAACACACCTGGAAATAACTCGCGGGAGAACTAGTTAGTAGATAATTAGTAGTACTTATTCTGGCTTTTATTGTTGTTCAGATGAGCATAGTATTCCAATAAATCAACTTATTTTGGTTGGTTGTTTTTAAAGCCAACCATATATATATATATATATATATATATATATATATATATATTACAACTGACAATAGTAATATTTTTTGTGAATGAAGGAAGGAATTAGCGATGTGAATATACGACAACTAAGCTAGCAAAACATGAAAGCAATTTTCACGTGACAAATAATGGATATTTCGCGTTTATAAGCGTAAGAAGCCAGACATGTGAATCTGGATGAGGTAATATTAAAATGAGGTCTACAACAAAAAGTGAATTAAATAAAAACGTCAAAAGATCGCAACAACAAAAATAGCTTATAGGGTGTAAATGTTGAAATCGACCGTCTAAACACTTTCTTGAAAAAATTGAATACAATTAGTGTATAGACATGTGTGTATCTGAAGCTGCTGCCAGGACACTGTATATACAAATGTAGGCAAATTTGAGCATATTTTATTGGTTTGAAAATATAGGTTCTTTTTCCCCAATTTTCATAAAATTTTAACCATAGAATAGTATTATAATCTTCAAAAAGCCTGCAAATTTTCATGTAGAACCAAAGATATGAGCATTTGAATATTCAATTTGGCTACGAGTATAGATATATCCACACACACATATATATATATATATATATATATATATATATATATATAAAGCTGGATGTGTGTGTGTGTGGTTACGAATAGGCTTCTATATGGTTGACTATTTTAAAAAACTGATTACATATAATGATAGAAGATGTATCGAGACACAGGAATGGGTATGTTTGATCCTGCAGAACGGTGGTTCATTAAAATTGGGGGTCTGCGTTCGCACCTGGTCCACAAAGTATGGAAATAAAAAAAATTTAAAATTACAAAAAACGTTTACAAGTGTTTTTGATATAGATGTACATAAGAATACTTTGATAAGTATGTTTTAACTTAAATAGGGTGGTATAATAAAATTGTGGGGTCTGCGTTCGCGCCTGGCCTCCATAAAATGGAAATAGGCACAAACTTTAATGAAGACTTTTCATATCTATCTGCGTAAGTATACTTTGATAATTATGTTTCAGTTTGAAGAAATATGGTATAATAAAATTATGGGGTGTTCGTTTGCGCCTGACCTCCATAGAATGGAAATATGTCACAAAGTTTAACAAGGTTTTTTAATATAGATCAACAGAATATTGTGATAAGTGTTTCAGTGTGAACAGGTATGATATAATAAATTATGGGGTTTATGTATTTTATTTTTACTTTAATCATATTTTGCTTTGGTTTTGATACCCCCAAATTCAAAGCTATCTCTTTACAACCCTTCCTTTTCATAACCTATCATACTTTAATAAATCAGAGTCCATTTTCTGTAGGCTGTTTTTGAACCCAGTCAACGACGGGTACTTTTGCTAGTATTTATATATATATATATATATATATGTATATATATATATATATATATATATATATATATATATGTATATATATATCACCTTTTGGCAATTTTAGAAGTTCGAAATATTAGTGACTATTGATCAGAATTTAACAAATGAAGGCTCGTTGGAAAACTATTGACCTGAATTGTGCAGTGTGCTATGTGACATTTGCCCTTACGGTCACACATTAAGGGGATCATCCATCATCCAGAGCCTATTTTTGGCACTTTTTACAGCCATAAAATGTTTCACTCATAGTCATTTGTTTTCCTAGTTTTGCATATGAATTACAAAATATCTGATATTTCCCCAAAACCTCTGGCCTTGATAGAAGGGAGACTAAAACTTGCTGCTATGGTTTCAAATGATCTGAGATAACACCAAGGGGAGACTTGATTCCAAATATTTCTCATATGTCTATCTCCCCTCTTTGATTTTCATGCATAAAGTAAATTTCACAGTGCATAAGGATGGAGATATTCATAATCGTATCCTATTTTCAAAATTATTTCAGATCATTTGATACCATAGCAGCAGGTTTTAGTCTCCCCTCCATCAAGGTTAAAAGTTTTGGGGAAATATATGAATGAATGTTTTGGAAGTTAATGTTATTATTGCATAGTAATAGGGGGAAAGACGTTTTAACACTGTATTGAGCGATACGCATAAATAAATATGTATCCATGAAGAATACAACATTTCTGACCCCTATAAAATCTCATTTTGTTAAAATCTCTATTCGAGTACATTTACACATTTTAAGTGTTTTTCTTTTGATTGCATGCGTAATATTAAACCGATTTTAACTCTAAACAGTTCGTTGTATAATAATAATAACCATAATAATAACAACAACAGGAACTATTTTTATCGCATATACACAATTTTTATCACGTTCTGTTTAGACCGCCGATCTCAACATTTACCAGATTGAGTTATTATACAAGAGAAGAATGAGAGGGTGACTTAATTGAAACTTTTAAAATACTGGAATTTTGTAATCCCGAAAGGAAATCTGATAAAACACATCTTTGCTAACACTGTAATTCACACCAACAACAAATCTCAGCTTCAAGCTGTTTTTTACGGCTGTGAAACACTCAACTCTTTGTCCCTTCCCCAATTTGTCTTTCTTAGAGCAGCTATTCCCCTCATATGCAAATTGATGCCACATATAAAAAGTATCCAGCTATTTTTCCCCTATTCCCACACCTGTCATGCCAAACAGATGTGCTGCCGCGTACGTGAGTAGTATCTTCTATTACAGATTTCAACAATTAAAAAGAAGTCTTTACAAATAACTTTATTCTATTAAATGTATCTAAAAATTAAATCACCAAAAAAATAAAAATTAATTTTTAATTCGTGTTAAAATTACTAAAAAAAAATTAAATAAAATAAAAATTCGCTCTGGGATTTTTCAATTAATGGAACACAACAATTTTTTTTTTATTAATGTCTCTCGTCGCACTCGTAACATATTAGCAAAATCAATTTTAAAAACAAAATTTCCTACAAAATGACATATTTTCTGAAAGAATAAATGAGAAATGCATAATAATGGATTTAATTTTATGATTAAATCATTTCATTTAAATAAGATTTTAAATGATGAATTTGGATTATTCTGACTGTAACCTCTGACCTTTTTCAGGTGCATTCAGTTGAACTCTGGAACCTGGATAGAATTTTAGACTACACCTTTCTTATCATCTATTTGGATTTATGATCTAATGGTCAAACGCGTTGGTTAATAATCAGTTTAAAATGACAGTCTTTTGGTGGTTGAAGGTTCAATCTTACTTACAGGTGATAATAACTAATTTCCCTTTCACTTTTCCTTATTGTTCTGATGACATAATAAAGTGATATATAAATTTTATTCCTCATCTTTCATTTTAATATTATTGTTTTTGCTCCCCTTCATAGTGTTGAGCATTTTTTTATCTTGATAAGTTTTACTTTTTATTTATTTGCGAACTCTTAACCTTATCTTTATAGTTGTTGTTTTACGTTTCGGCCAACTATAATAGCTGTTGGATCAGTAATATCTATGTTTTTTTTGTAAAATATAGATCAAGCACATTTTCTATTGGATCATTTTTTTGTAATTTTTGGTATTTATATTAATTTCGACATGACATGTAAGTATGTAATAGTGTTTTCACCTGAAACGTGTTTGCTTTAAATCCCATTATACTACAGAAACACCAAACCTTTTGTTTTAATTTTACGATTAAAACAAAAAAGCTTACTAGTGTATTGCTGTAATTGCACTAATAATCAAGCACACGTTTGCAAAACCTCAGTGATATCAGCAATGTTGCAATGAATTAATCATTTCATATTATCTGTTTACAAACAAAAATCATTTCTTTTAACATGAAATTATTTTATTATTTACATGTCTCCATGTTGGTTTCCTATTTTCTTCATGGTTCGATTTCACTTTATGGTTAGTTGAGTGAACTCACACTCTGACATCTGATCTGAATATGCATCAAGGAATGCTTTCACTTTGCACACTTTTATAATACCAGTTACCTTTAAAATAATAAACGCAGACATCAAATACAACAGCATCTTATGTGAAGTAAAGCGAAATGTTCCCCTATTTTATTGACCGGAATAACTGACAATAGGTTTTGTTATTTATTTAAGTTTAATCATTTTTTTATTTTAATTTGATCAGTGTTATGAAAAAAAGATATTTTTCAATTAAATTAATCAATTTCACTATTTAGTCAGAGTTAATGTTTTAGTTTTTTTTCTTTTATTTAAAGAAAGTTGTGAGTTTTCACTCTCTCAGTAAAGTGTATCAAGATAGATACCCATTACACCAGGTAATTTATTTAGTAAAATACATAATTTTTACGTTACTGATTGCTAATACAGAGTTACCAAAAAAAAAAAAAACAGAGGACATTCAATTGTTTTTCTGAGCATTTTACAGTAAATGGAGAAAAAAGGCCAAAGACCCTAGTGTTTTGATGTGATGTTTTGAATATAATAAACTAGTTATGACCGAAGTTTCATTTCATTCGAACAAAACATTAAGAAACGAGGCCTAATTAGAGTTGGGGCCCGTTTTTTTTGGTCACCCTGTACTACAGTGGTATATTATAGTAATAATCTATCACATTTTCTGACATTAACATTTATGGATTGTTTTAAATGGTGCATAGTTAAGTAATTGAGCAAACACTACATATTTATAAGTTATATTCATTTCTTTATTAAAATTAAAAGTGCACCTAAAATACACTTGAGCTAAGAATGGCAGATAAAACTATTACTGTTATTGTTGCTCGTATGTGCATCCGTACATTATATTGTATAATCATTCCAGTAATTATAGAAGCAACTGGACTCATGAAAATTAATTTTTAAAAATACCTGGCAAATATATCCGATGAATCAAGTGCAGGAGAGATTCCAACAATTGCACTTAAATGGACGGTCAGAATCTCAGAATGATCTCTCGTTGGAATATTTGAGATAGTGGGTGAATGTTTGGAATCCAGTAGGATGCCCTATCTCCAGCTTGAATAAACTAATAAAAAAAAAGTGAAAAACATTTCATTAAGCGTCATCTTATAAAATGACTTAAGAATTTAGTACACTAACATCACATATAAATTGTAAATTTAACGTTTATTAAAGCTTTTTTTTTTTTTTTTGAGAAGGAGAATATCGTCATTTCTTCATCAGCGTTAAATGATGATGAAATGAAATTTTCAAAACCTTTATTATTATCAATAGTTACTTGCTAATAAATTTGACTTTTGTACGGTTTTAGTAGTGATGGGACGATTCCAATATTTTTCCCAATTCCGATACAATTACTGATTCCGATTTTTTATATATCTATAAATATTTAGCTATAGAGTTGCTATTTTTTCTCGATTATCGTAAAAACGTTAAATGTGCAGATATTTTCTCTAACGTAAAAATACACTTGTGAGGTATGATATATAGATTTTAGTTTTACTATTAGTTTAAAATCAATAAATATTTATTTTCTCATTACTATTAACAGTGGAAGAATTTTGTTTTAAACAAAATGAGAATAATTAAAGAAATCGTTTTTGGCATCGGAAAGTAGATACAAATTTTTCTCATTCCAATACCCCAAAAAGTTCTGATTTTTCCGATTCCAAAAAATCGTCCCAACACTAGTTTTCAGTATCCTAGTTTCTCTTTCCAGCTTTTAAAAATAGAATTTTGAATGTTGAAAACATAGACAGTACTTTATTTTATTTTAAGCTTTCAGCATTACAATTCTTTATTATATTTTTTATTTTTTTTAATTTGGATTTCTAGTGCTATCATAAGGGCACCAGACATCTATTAAACAGCAACAAAAAAATGTAACATTTGATTAATACAAATAGTAATATGGGGTTATGAGATGGGAGTAAGTGTTTCTTGGGTTCCTCTTTTTCCATAAGTAATTTCAGGAAACAGGTCCTACTAATTATTAATAGTAAACAAAAATAAGCACTTTTTTATTAACCCTTGACACTAAACTGAAATCCAGAGTGGCTGTCAAGAGAAAACTTGTCCTTTATTAGATGTAATCTAAAATTGATCGTATGGCACTATGAAAAAAAAGAAATGTTTATTTTTCGTGATAATTAAATTGTGTGTGTGGAAATTAGTATGGTGATCTTTTTTAGGTACTTTAAAAAGAATTGCTCTCCACTTTATCGTATCCTTCTTTTTCTCACCTTGGAGGCATATTGTTACACAACTACTGTAATAGACCAAATTTATAGGAAGGAAAGCAACTTGGGGGAGCTGGGTAGCAAGATGTTTGTTCACAATACATTTAAGTTTATGCATGTTGATACAGTCATGAAACTGAGCAGGGAGAAATTTCCAAAGACAAGCAATTTTAGGGAAAACATCAGATTAGAAAATCTTCAGGTATCTATGGATTTCTACTAAGTGTGATTGTGTTATTGGGTGGGTCACATATTTTTGTTGAGAGGCGGTAGAGATGGAATACGTTCACTGGAGCACATTCCATGGAAGTACTTGTAAAACAACCATGAGGATGCAATACTCTAGTGATGCGACAGGGGCTGGAGTTTGGCAGACAGTGTGGGATCTAAAATGGCATTTTATCTATTAAAAAAAAATATATCAAGAAAACCAAACAAATCTGACCCTGTCTTTGCCTGCCCGTAGTTGTTCTATTTACTTACCCCATTTCCCTCCGAAGACAAAATTCGATACAAAGTCTGTTTGTTATATCAAGGATCATACTCCCTTGAAAAGAACACTCTGGACTTGATACCGAAAGTAAAACTTGCCTCAGTTTAGAAGGATTTCTCCTAATTGAGTACAGAATAGGTACTAAACATTGAATTATTTATTTGCAAAAAAATATATAAAAATTCACATTTTAGACAAATCAGGCAAAAGGCCATTTAAAAGTGTGGGGAAATGGATGTTGTCGATCATCTTTGTCTCTATGACTAAAAAATATCTATTCTATTCTTCGCTAGAATCATCAATCACCATAATACCACATTTACTTTAGGGGACGTCCTACTTAAATTTCCCAATCGTTTTTTAAAAAAATTATTGAAAATAAATAACAAAGTTGAAAAGAATAAATAAAAACTACCAGTAAAAGCAACCATTTTTTTTTTGTTTGTTTTTTTTTACGAGGTAGTCACCACTTATCAAGGCCCGGAAGCCACTCGGAAGGGTTATTGCGTGTACAGTAATCAATGGGATAGTATTGTAGTAATCATTAGTATTGGAGATTTGATAAAGTGTCTTACTTACGGGGGCGGTTCATCAGGAATTTTTTATGTTGGACTTGAAGACATCCAGGTTGTAGTCAGGTGGGAAACAGGCAAACGGAAGAGATTTCCACAGACGTGCACTTCTAAGACAGAAGCTTTGTTCATGGAATCTACGTTTTGGCTTTGGCACAGATAAAGAGTGGGGAAAAGTTTTGACAGTGGTTTCAGCTAGACGGGTGTTAATCGTGAAAGATTGGGGGGGGCAGAGATTGGAGCTCAGACGAGTACTTGCCATGGAAGTTCTAAAGTTTAGTACTTTTTTTTAATGTAAATTTGTGATTTGATATCCAATAATAATTTGAAAATTTAAAAACCGAATGGTTTATCATTTTTTTTATTAAGCGATTAAATTTTTTTTTATTCTGAGATTTTTGCTGTTAAAACAACTTATTGATAGAAGATTTTTTTGTCTTCATTTTGTTGTCGAGCCTTCATGGAGAAAGAAAAGGTACCCGCCTGATATTGTTGACAGGTGCCGTAAGTTTGAATCAATATGGATTGGATGGTTAGTGCAGATTTTGAATAGAGAAAATTCGTTGCATCTTTCACAAGTTTTATTTGAAAATTTAGAAAACCAAATAATGTTATTTGTATTTCATTAAATGATTAAAATTGTTTTCTTTTTTCTGAGATTTTCATTGTTAAAACAACATATTCATTATTCAGTGATTTTAATCATTTAAAAAAAAATGTAACATTCGGTTTTCTAAATTTTCCAAATGTTTTAAAAAATGTGATCAATTTTCTCTGTCCAATAATGTTAAAATCTTCAGATTATTAAGTACCAAGTTTTCTAATTATAAAATAAAAAATAAAAAAATAATATTCCTTTTAATTTTTAAACCAGATTCATTTATGAATCTATGATATAAAATGATCGACCACTCCCTTCTTTTCGGGAGTTAATGCTATCTTCAGATTTTTTCCCTCTAATTAAAAAAAAATTTTGTTATTTAAAAACATTTTTTTTTTTTTTTCATTTATTATATTGATTAAGCGCCAAATTCTTGTGCAAAGCAAAAAATTGTTAAATTTAATTGTTAGATTTTTAGAGCAGCGATAAACTTGGTTTGCTATATAAGTTTTACTAAAACGATTTTTTGGTCAAAATTATATATAAAAAAACATTTCTATTAGTTTTTAGTGGGAAGTTTAATCAGAATCGGGAATAAAAAGAATCAGAACCTTTTGGAGTATTGGAATCTGTATTGGAATGTGAAAAATTTGTGCCTATTTTCTGATGCCAAAAACAATCTTTTTATTGTTATTTCTTTGTTTTTGTCTAAAACTTAATTTTCCACTGTTCGTATCAATGATGAAATGATAAATATTTATTGATTTTAAACTTAAAATGATAAATATTTATTGATTTTAAACTTAAAATGATAAATATTTATTGATTTTAAACTTAAAATGATAAATATTTATTGATTTTAAACTTAAAAATGATAAATATTTATTGATTTTAAACTTAAAATGATAAATATTTATTGATTTTAAACTACCAGTAAAACTAAAATCTATAGATCACCTTCTACTAATGTATTTTTACATTTGCACTAATATATGCACATATTGCACAGGTTTTTGTAGAAATCTGACCCCTCCACACACACCCACACACTAAAAAAACAAGTCTATATTTAGAAATTTAAAAAGGATCGGAATCAGGAATTTAGAAAAGAATTAGTAATTGGCGTGGGGTCTCTACTATGTAACACCGTAACAGGTCCAAGTGAACAAAAATTACCCCCCCCCCACAACTATTATAAAAGCCCACTAATTATTCCCATCCCCTTCAATGGCGATCCATGATGTGACCTTTGACCTTATTCAAGTATATCTTTTCAAACTTGAACTGGTGCTGTCTGAAGATACCGGCATCCTGACTTCCTGGCCTAAAATGCACTAAACATTGGTGTTTTTTTTTTTCTTTTGCAAAACTCAATCATGTTCTACAAAGTCAAAAACAAAAAAGCAATTTTCCTCTACAAAACACCAAACCAAACGCCATGTATAAATACTTGAACATATAAAGAACTTGAAGCAAAAAAACTTTTACTAAAATAACTGGATTCTACATTAATAAACCCAAGAAAGGTTGACATGCCGTAAAGCAAAAAAACCAAACCAAACCGAACTTGAAAACTTGATAGTAGGTATCACAAACCAGCTTAGAGTTTACTCTACGAAAATAAGTAAATCGAATGAAATTTTCTTCATTTTCAACTTGTGATGACTCATTTTATTTTTTGTTCTTGCAGACAATTCTAGTATGAATTTTAGGCGTGTTCTACTATTCTTATTTCGGTTGTTATATTCATTATGTTTCGGTTGATGTAACCTCTGACCTTCTTCAGATGCATCTTTTTAAATTTGATAAAAAAAAAAAAAAAAAACAGTAATACTACACAACTAGACAAGGTTAGGTTTTAGACCCCTAAAATTCATCCTAGAATTGTTCATATGGATACATGGTGTCACAGATAATAGCGTTGGTTAACAATCGGTTCAATACTTATTATAAGTGACAAAAGCTAAAATTAATACTTCTACCTACCTATCATGGCTGATAGAATGTGAACAATCTACTCCCATCAATTAAAAAGGGTTCAGTTAAAAAATCTATATATGTTCTCAAATTAGACAAAAATTCCAAAGTTTTACTATTAGTAGGTATCCCAAACCAAAATTTAATTTTCCTTATGTCCAAAAAACTTTTAATGTTATCACATGGATCTTCATAAAACATAAACACTGATAGCAAATTTATTTTGATAGTACAATTTGCTAATGAATTATGACCATTCAAATTTGTTGCAATAGAGAAATTGCCGTTTTCTTGGATCATAAGGCAATTTTCAATGTATAATTAAGAATGCTTCAAACAAGTGAAAAATCCTTACAAATGTATCACGTCATCTTGTGGTAAAATGAAAATTAATTATAATGGAAGGAAAATAATTATTAGATCAAACTAATCTAAACATTGGCAAAAATCGCATTTCTTTTTGAAAAAAAAATAAAACATACAAAAATGACATCAAAGCATAATCGAGTGTTTTTTATTATTTTTTATATTCACCTCAAACAAGGTACATTGCCACCGAGACTTAATAGACTACTACATTGGATTATAAACTATATCTATAGGGACATCCTAAGTGGGGAGTTACATGTCGAGATTTTTGTTCACATTACATTTAAATTTCTGCATATATGTCCCTGATTGAACCAATATGCAAAAATTTAAATAAAACCGGGAACATGGAGGGACTTACAAAGGTAAGCAGTTTATCAAAGGAAGCTATTAGAGTAGAAAGCCTTTCAGCACCTGGAGACCTCCACGGAGAAGAGAAGGGATTTTATCTACATCAAGGAGGCACCAGTGCTGCAAGTTTGTTTGGCACATGTCATTGAAATGCTTGTGAAGCAAGCACACAGATGTAACATTGCAGGGGCAGGGGTTGGAGCTTGGTTATTAGATTACAAACTCTTTTTTTTTTAATCTTTTTTAATAGGAAGAAACGAGTGGTTGATGCACCAGCCCAAATGTGACAACAATAACCTATGCATGGGTGAATGATGGCTTTAGACAGAATACTGGCAGGTGTATTTTTCTAGCTTGGTAAAGGTAACCCATCTTCTTTGCAGCCTTAGTAATATCTTCTATGTATTTGTCTCAATTCATGTTAGTTGTGAACATTAGGCTGAGGAATTTGAATGATAGAGTATGGTACTTATTAACCATGGCGATCCGTATTTGAAAAGGTTTCTTATATATGTTAAAGGAAAGGAGATTTGTCTTAGTAGCATTAAATGTTACCATTCATTTACATCCTCATTCCACTACAGATTAAGTCATTTTCTAGGATCCAGCCTTTGTCTTGAACATGTGTACAGTCGTTTTGTCCAAATAAAGTATGGTGTCATTAAATATACCCATCTAAGACACAATTTAATCAAGGAAGTTGTTTATGAATATTAAGATTAATAATGATCCAAGAACTAACCCTGGGCCACACTCACATTAACGCTATGTTGTTAGAATGCATAGTCATCAAAGACAACCTGCATCTGTCTTTTGACTAAAAAGGATTTGATTATATTAAATATTCCTCTAGTAATACCGTACAAATTATTTTCATGAGAGTATCTTCATGCCAGAACTTGTCAAAAGCTTTGTATATAGAGAGCACTACTGACCTAGCTCCACTTGTTGAATGTATGGTTTATATGTTCAGAGATAATCGTTAGAATATCTACAGTAGAACGAGCTTGCCTAAATCCATATTGTTGGTCAGAAAGAAGTTTAGCATTAACAAGGTGGTGGACTGACAGTTGATTAATGATTTATTTATATAAGAATCATTTCAACAGCTAATACATTGAATCTTCTTAATATGATTCATAGCACAGTAGAGATCAATCAAGAGCGGTTTTAGCAGTAACTCAATTAGAAAAAAAGTCAGATTTAGATTATGTAAAAGCATAGGGAAACAATCTAATAGGTTAAAAATTTAATTCACTAAAGTTTTCAACTGAGGTTTTTGTGAAAGACAATTTCACATATCTAATTAATTATATTGATGGGTAGCCATTTTTCTTTATAATGATTCTGTTTTTATATGCATAGAGACACACAATATCATGCACATCCATTTGAAAAATCATCAGCATTTAAAAATAAATCGTTGTAACTGAAAATAGTACCTTGAAGTAATCTTTAAAAAAATAAATGATACAAGAAAGAATTGTACATTTATAAAAAGAAAAGATGAAATTTCATTAAACAAAAAAAGTGAGTTGAAAATGAAGAAAACTTCATTTGATTTACTTATTTTCGTAGAGTAAACTCTAAGCTGGTTTGTGATACCTACTATCAAGTTTTCAAGTTCGGTTTGGTTTGGTTGTTTTGCTTTACAGCATGTCAACCTTTCTTGGGTTGTTTAATGCAGAATCCAAATGGCGTTGTGGATCAAGTACTTGATAAAATTTAGTTGTAAAAGTTACACTCTTCTGGAGGTTGAAGGTTGAGTTCTTAGTGCAGGCAACAATACAACTGTGAATTTCTAGGACTTCTACCTGGTAATGGCTGACGTAACGAAAGCATGCTATCTCTGTGGATTAAATAAAGTGTTTTGTTTGAAATTTTGTACTGCTTCCCATGTTTAACAAGATATGCCTGAAGAAGGCCAAAGGTTACATTGGCCGAAATGTTGTGAAAATAACACTCAAGATGAGAACAGTAGTCTGAACTTCAACTCAAAAATTCTGAAATTTGATTCGCAAAAGGATCACATATGCTTTGTTTTAATTTTATTTGAAGTCTACATAATTTCGATATCTCACGTACTTTATAATAATATAATTTATAATAATATACATTTTTTAATAATATACATAATTTCAATATCTACATAATTTCGATATCTCACGTACTTTATCACTACTCAAACTGCTTGTCGTTCGTTAATCTATGGTTATCTTCATTCAATCACATTTTTTCCAGAATACTTTGCTCGGCTTCATCAGCTTGCATTCATAGAAATGCTGTGTTCGTTTTTTGTCTTATAGAACCACTTATTACAAAGTATACAAAAAGCAACGTTGAAATGTACATTGACTTTTTGAAAATATGTCCCTTCTTTTCGTAACCCCCATTCATCTCAATATGCATGTATTGTGCGTCAGTTTTTTCAAGACAAAAACACAAAGAATGAGACCACTTTTCTTTTCAATATGACTATAACTATCAACATGATCATGTTATGTTCTTGCTATTTAATCCAGTAAATCTTAAATAATCTGTACAAATCTGATATGACTTTTAAAGTATAATGATGTAAGTATAATGAAATAAGAAAAAATCTCAAGCAGAATTGAAAAGCTGTTTAATTCAAGAATAAGAAAATACATTTTTTTAAGCCTTTTTCTTATAAAAGCATACATTTTTATGTACAATTTCAACCAAATTAAAAGAACTGGCTATTTAGCCATCTTGAATTTTTAATATGATGCCTGTGTCAGCAATTTATATTTAAAATGATCACCAGTGATAAGTGTTTTTCATTGTTTTGTTTTCTGTATCCTTGTTATAAAAGCATAACATTTTATAGATACAAAGTTCCTTCAATAAGTTTCCAGACTTTTTTTCATACAGAGACTTTTATTGATAATACACGCATGAAACTCTAATCCCCTTCAAAGTAATCTCCTCCAGCTGCAATACACTTGTACCGTTCCAACAACTTCTGGAAGGTCCCATAGAAGTCCTCTTGTGTGAGCGTTTCAATGACCCTCGTCATAGCCTCTTTCATCTCCTCAATTGTTTTATAATGGCAGCCTCTAAGGTTTTCCGTGAGTTTACGGAATAACCAAAAGTCATAGAGAGCAAAGATAGGGAATTGTTTTGATGCCCATCTTGATCAAATAGTCTGGGACAGGGATGGAGCACACTTGGGACAAACTTTGCGTAGATCTTCTGAATATTCAGTTCCTCATGAATAATTGTGTGTACAGTTTCCACACTGATATCAAACTGTGCACTTATTGTCTCTATAGATACAATGGTCCTTACTCATGAAATTTTTTATTTGGGCAATCAACTCTGGTGTTCGGACTTCCTTACTCCTCCCACACTTATCATCTCTCACAGACTCCCTGCCTTCCTTGAATCTCTTATGCTACTCAAAAACTGATGCTTGATTTATGCAAGCTGGTTCAAAAGCAGTCTGAAGTATTTCATACATTTTTGTGGCATTTTTTGTAAGTTTAAAACAAAATTTTTGTGCATATCATTCTTCTAAAGTGTCCTCACGTCCAGATTGCCTTTTTGAAATTTACCAGCTGTGATAATCTCGCTTTAGTAGGATGTATTCCAATTCTTGCTGTAGTGGTTCGTTTGGACCTGAAATCTTAAAAATTGGTCAGTCATCTCATAAGATGTATAGCAATAACATACTGAATTTTGAAGAGTTTACAACAATTTTAAATGCTCGTACAAAAAAAATCTGGAAACTTATTTTTAGTAATGTCACAGTCAGTAGGAGCAACTAATTTTGTTGATTTTGTTAAGTGATAATTTTAATAATTTTACCTGGCTTTTGCAGTAATTGTTAATACTTAGTAAGCACCATGACATGTTTTAGTTGAAAAACACTGCATTTGTTGTGATAACCAAAAAGAAATATTCACTTTTGTATATCTTATTTGATGTTTACCAACAAAAGATTGAAAAAAATGCAATAAGTTAAAACTTTGAAGAAAAAATATTAATCCCAAATATATTTTGTTTGTGTCACTGAGAATTACTGAAGAAATGATGACTTAGAAATAATAAATGCATGGGCAATAAATCTTTAAAATAAAATTATTCAATTTGATTCTTTCATTTCTTAATGTATACAAAATTAATACAACTACAGTTTCATTCTATCCTTGATGATTTTACTCCACAATACACATCAGATGGTGAACTTGAAACGATATATCATGCAGGTATATCAATTTGTACACTCAGCCTTATAACCACATCATATGATTTCTCAGCAATTATTTTGGTTCCATCAGAAATGTCATTGTTGTGATACTATGGACGCCCCCCCCCTTAAATGTTAGGAATTTAAAAAAAAATGATGAAAAAAATATAACACAAAAAAGAAGGGAATAAGTTTATCAACAGAACAAAGGTATAGGAAGTTGTTCACAAAGGCACACAAAAGAAGCTAAAATAGGATTGTTAATCAAGATGTGGCAGTTATTGGGACAATCAGACAATAGAGGTCAATATATTTAGAGTTAGTTTAAGACTCAAGCTCAGATAACAGTTAAGGACAGTTTTAAGTTTGGAACTTAATTGGGAATGCAAGTTGTGGCTTGAAGCAAATTGAGATGAGTCGACGGCAACTGATGAACACAACCTTGACAGAAGATGTAAATGTGGGCCTTAACATTTAGAGGGTTGTTTCCTCGTAATGAGATTCCACATACACTCAGTTCAACAGAATGTATCAGTCTTTTGTTTTATTTTTGTTTTTATACTTGTGAACCTGTGCACACCCTCCAGGCAGCTACCAATGTAAGAACGATATAGCCGGAAGAGAATATGAAAGAGAAGTGCACAGCACATAGGCGTTTGTTGTCAAGCGGTAAAGCACATGGTCCCACTATCTTATCAGACATTAAGTTACTTTGATTTTCTATCCATCAGCATTATTATTCTCTAAGATGTTACTCCTAAATATTCGCTTGATGATAAATAGGTCTATGACAACAATATTCTAATCATTGTTTTGACTCTCGAGTATATATCTGACACAGTTTATCAACCGATAACCACACCACTCTATATAAAAGCATATAAGATATTAATGGATATACACTCGAGTGTCAAACAATGAAAAGAATATGCTGTTGTCCTAGCTCTAATGATAAACCATTTTGTCAGTGCTGAGTAGTTGTATTTGATGTTGCGGCACTTCTGCATTACATGGACGGCGCCATTATTAGGGGTCGATAACTCCAATTTCTTCTTGGTCAAATAATATAACAAATAAATAACAAGATTTTTTTTCCAAACACAAAAATATTGAATAAAATGTATCAATATATAATTGTAAAAATATTTATTGAAAAGTTTGTGTAAGAAAATGATTTTAATAAAACAATTTTTGCATTAAGGCAACATTGATCCCCCCCCCCCCCCCGGAAACATTTTTTTGAATTAAAGTAAAATTGTAACTGTAACAAAATATGGTTTTAATTTTTTTGTGGCGCCTGTTGAAGGGTCAGCAACATATTATAGTTTTAATTCTTAAATTAATAAACAATTTGAATGGAGAGAAGCGCCACCTGGTCACAGTTTAGTAAAAAGCACTAAAAAAAAATGGCACTGTCCATGTAATGCAGACGTGCCGAAGTTGCTCCTAATGACTGCGAGATTACTGAAAATGCACACCTTCACTATCACCCTCATGTTTCTTATATTTGCAAGGACAAAGTTCAGCCATCAATTTTTTTCAGCTTTCTCATTAATAAGGAATAGTATGGCACTTTTTTGGGGGGAAATATCATTATGAAATGAATATTAAAATTTGAAATTTAGCAAAGACAAAACGAATGATATGCTTCTTTTTTTTTTCCTTAAAAGAAACATTTAAAGATATGAAGCAAGCTTTCGCCCTCTTCAAAGCTTTTTCAAGTGATTTCTTTTTGTTAATCCATATCTTTTCCTCTTGGAGATGTAAAAATCTCTCTGGTTTGTCGTCTATTGGGACATTAAATTGGACAGTTTTAAGTCTCTTCAAGTAAAAGTCTCGTCAATGTCTCATCTACTTTAATAATATTTTCGTTCCCTTAAGGATCAATTATCAAATACTAAAGCAACACTCTGAAACCTCTTAGAATGTTGGTATTTGAACAATTGCGTTTTTATCAATCCTATATAGTCAGGATGTAGTATCGCAACCTGAAATAGCCTGAAGTAGCAGTAAACTTTCATCTACTTTAACTACAAATAGGTCTACATCACCACTAAGATGATATACACTCACCCTAGCCTTTTGAAGTTGAACTCACAGGGAAAAAAATAAAAGCTTGTTTGTAGCTGTTACTCAAAAAGAACACTTCTTCATGGTCAGCTAATTATTTTCATGAGGTAACCATTCTTACATCTAATTTGGGTTGTATTTTTAATAGAAACATTGAGGTATTTTCCATTGAATACAACTGTAGCATTTTAACTACAGCAGTGTAGTAAAGGTTAGTGGTGGAAATTGGGTATAATTTGATTATTTAAGGGGATGTCTCACCAAGAACTTGTTTACATTGGATTTGAAGACGACCGTATTGTAGTCAGCTGGAAAGCAGACCAGTAGAACAGTTTCACAGGTGGGAAGTTCTAGAAAAGAAGTTTTGTTCATGGAATTTTCATTTTGATTTAGGCACAGATAGAAAGTAAAGGACATTGTTCATAGTGGTTGTAGTTAAACGAGTGTTTTTTTGTGAAAGTTTGACAGAGTGGGATCATAGATTCCAGCTACCATGAAAATAACGATAGAGTAGGGACCGGTTCACAAAATTTGCAGGGAAAAGAAAAGTGCATTAGGTTTAAAGTCAGTTTTTAACTCTATGGTCTTTGAGCAGTTCCTGCCCAGATGTGGCAATAGTACTCCATTTTAAGACATATCTGGCTCTTATACAAGTAGAGAATTGCATCAGGAGTGAGATACCTTCTGGAACGGTAGAATGACGCAACCATTTTTCTAGTGATTTTGGCAACAGATTTGATATAGGTCTTCCATTTGAGATAAGGAGTGAAAGTCAGACCCAGAAGCTTGTCAAAGCAAGGAGCTTCTTTGAGATGAGAACCATTCATATCAGTTGGCGCCAAGTGGTGATCAGAGCATTTATAATGAAAAGATAGAAGCTTGGTTTTTGGTGCATTAACATTAACCAGCTACCTTTTATCCCATTGTACCACATCCTCAAGGTTGGAGGAGAGAGACTCAGAGAGATCTTGATCATTGTTGGTCTTTAAAGTGTTGCCATAGATGGTAGTGTCATCTGCATGTATGTTGACAAATGAACTTAGAATGTGATTTGGGAGATCATTGATGAAGATAAGGAAGAACGTTGTGCCAAGGATGGATTCTTGAAGTATGCCAGCATTGAACTTCTACTCATCGATGACTACTTGTAAAATTTATCAGAGAGAAAAAATTTGATAGTTGAGAAGACATTTCCAGATATTCCATGACTGGAAATCTTGTGTAGTAGACCTTTATGCAAAACCCTATCAAATGCTTTTGATATGTCAAGAGCTATTGCTTTAGAGAGGAAATCCCTAGCGATAGATTCACTGATCCTATGTGAAATTAGTCAGTACATCGGCTATAGATCTCGCAGGATGGAAACCAGTGCTTGCCGGTAAGTTGTTTTTGCTGAGGTGGTTGACAATTTCAATCTCTGTCTTTCATCTCTATTTAAAACGTATTTAAGCAACTTACTCATGACACACAGAAGACTAATTAATCTACACTGAGATGCAGAAGACTGATCTCTAGTATTTTTAGGTACTGAGCAAACTAATGAAGTTTTTCAAAGTGTTGGGAAGTATTTCACCTTCAGGCATCGATTGAACAGCTTTGTAAGAATTAGTGCTATTTCCGGTTTCAGCTTTTTGAGTACTATAACTTGAACATTGTGAGGACCAATTGCTTTGCTGGCATCAAGGTCCGTGATGAGTTTGGCAACATCATGAACATGTATGTGGATGTTGCTCAGATTGTTTTCAGTTTTGGGAGGAAATTTGGGAGGTAGCTGGCCTTGATTGTATATGGTTGAGTTTGCTGCAAAAGTTTGTGGCAAATGGTTTGTTTTTGCTACAGTTCTTAAGGTGACCTTAGTTTCAGTGTTTTTAATGTAAAGTTAGTTTTTGTGATAAAAGCACATGGTCTCGCACTTGACAACAGTCGCTGACTCCAATATTGTACTGTGGATTTCTTCTTCGTCTTCTCTTCTGACAGTGTCATCATCTTTCACATATTGATGACTGCCGAGGGTGGTGCATTGTCGCAAAGTATAAAAAAATAAAATAAAACACTAACGTGGACACATTCTGTAAATATCAGTCGCACCCTGCATGTGTGTGACACCATCGGATCTCTGAATGCTAAGGTTCACATATATATCTAATGTCAAGGTTGTGTTCATCAGTTGATTTATCAATTCATTTTCCATCTCCGAGCTTCTGTGTCTAACTCACAGTTGTTGTCAACCATAACTGTCGTCAGCTGTTGCAAACCCAAGACTGTCCTCAACAGTTCCTGTCACAAAATCCATGGCTTACTTAAAACTACACATAAAAATAACTCTAAAATATATATCCTGTCCTTTTCTTCCCATTCACTGCCACACCTTGACCAACAACTTCATGTCAGTTTCCTTTTGTGTGACTTGAGAACAACTTCCTATTTTTCTATTGTTCTGTTGGTAAATCCATTTCTCCTTTTGTCATACTTCTTTTTCTCTTTCTCCCCTACTTTCCAACACTTGCCGTGGGGAACGCTAACAGTATCGCATTTTTGTTTTTTTAAGAATGTACTTAAAGTTTGGGTTTGTCATTTTCGTTCATGAAACCCTTCTTTTCAAAGAGGGACGTGTGAATTCAGCTTGTATTGAAAGTTAGTATTGGTGGCCCTTTGATAGTGAAAATAGCAATTAGTTTTTGAAACAAAAATATGGATTCCATACTAATCCATACTAACCTTTTCAACATTAATACATATATACTAGATGTACCCGGTGTTGCCCAGTATTAAATGTAATGTTAAATTCCTTTAAAAATAATGAAGTAAAAAAAAACAAAAAAACTGAGACATGTGCATGCAAGTATTATGTTTTTTTCTAAACAGTTTAGTTCTTGTAAGTTTAAAAAAAAAAGGGCTTGAGCTGCTACTGAAACCAAAATCTAAAGTCAGTGAGTCAAGTACAATAACCATTACACCAACTTGCCAAGATCTTTAAAAAGTGTTTTCAAACTTTGTGAAAAACTTGACAAACAGATAAAATTCTGATGACTTTTTCAATTTTGACCCCTTAGTAGCCCTTTGTTGGATACAAACCAATGAAACTTTTTCCATATGTCTGAATACTCTCTATACTAAATTTCAAGTCTGTAGATTAAAAATTTGTTGAGTATATAGATTGAGAAGTGTTTTCACACACATTATCACTTACATATACTAGTGGGGGTGCCCAGTGTTGCCCAGGTGTTTGGAGGGGGAAAAAAGTGTTAGTAGGCAAGCAGGCTCGAACCTGTGGCGCGAAGGCGGAAAAGAAAATGAAAGAAAAGCTGACATCTTACTGCTATGCTATGATGCGAGAGAAAGCGAAAAAGTTTTCAAATTTATCAATGTCAATAAAAAAGTTGACTTGAATAAGTCAAGAAGCACGCAGGCGCAGAAATGAACGTTGGCTGAAGGCCAGTTAAGCTTTCAGCTTTCTGCCGTATTTTGCTTCCTCATGATGTTGGGGAAAACCAGCTCCCCACAAAAAGGGGAGCTCTCCAAATGAATAGCAATTGTCTGATATCTGATATGAAGGGTTTCCCCAACATTGATCAAAGCTAATCGCTTTTCTGGAGGTCCTGGCCGGAAAGCCAGGCGATCCACTTTACTTTGATTAGTTTTGGTTAAGGAGGGAATAGAGGGAATTTTTTAAAAATCGAGCCAAATAAATGTAGAGACGACGTCGTTTCGCAAATCATAGATATTATAATCTAGGAAGTATAAGGAAAGTTTTAAATAAATGTAACCTCACCGAGAAGCCCAACGAAAAAAGCCCTTCTTAGATATACAAAAACGTGCGGCCGTTTTGCATTATATATATACTAGCAGGGGAGGGGGGTATCCGGCGTTGCCCAGGTGTTTGTAGGCGTGTGTTTTTGGGTAAATGAAAAGAAAAATCGTTTGTTGTTTTAAAAAAAAACAAAGCCTTGACGCACAGTTGGAAAATAGTAAAGTGTGAAAAAAAAACGTACGACCTGGCAAGTGCCCGTTTTTAACGAGTTAATGACGTGAACTTTGAGTGCGGGACAGTGTTTTATTTACCGCAAGTCTGTTGGCTTCTATTTTTTATACGAAAAAGCTTAATGCACATGCGGCGATCGTAAGCAATAGCTATTGAGCAGTTAACATTTTCTGCGAGACAGTTTTTAATGAGGTCAATAACACCGTTTGTTTTTACCTAACTTTGGGGAAAACCAGCTCCCTGTTTATTAGGGGGAGTGTCTCGTCTCGAAATGAAAGCAACTGTCTGATATGACAAAGCCAATATTGACCAAACGTTACATCGGTTTCTAGAGACAACTGGCCGTGTGCCAGTGATTCGAATCGAGTTTCGCTTTTATTATACAAGAAAGACAAATGTACACGTGCCGATCCGAAAATGTTGAATATTTAACATTTCAAAGTCGGGCAAATTAAATAGAGAGGCGACCACCGTTGTTAAGTCGTAGATATTATCATTTAGACGTGATATAAAAAGTTTTAAAAATGAGCGATGGCCTCGAGAATCCGCCGGAAAAAAGCCTTTTGAAGACATACACAAAAAGCGAGCATACATACATACACACATTTTCGCTTTTATATATATAGATATCCTAGGGTTTGTTCTCATGGAAACTGCCGTATCTTGTGATAGAAATCAAATACGACTTTGATAATCATCACATTGATAACTGATTCAATCAGCTCATATTCTTTTTAGGTATTCAAATCATTGATAATTTCATGAGGTGATAGTCATAAGCAGGGTTGTGGAGTTGGAAAGTATAAAATCTGACTTCAACTCCTTGAATTTTAAAATACCAACTCCAATTCCTTATTTTATTCTTCCAATATTCAAACTATTAATGCTCCAGAGATTAAACAATTTAACTTTGACTCCTAGCACTCTTATGAATCCAACTCCACAATCCTGGTAACTAGATGCATTCTGAAGACAAAATGGTAACATTCTTGGGTGTAAAAGAGACTTTTATGGCTATCATGTTTTTTTTTATCATCCTGGTCATCAAACCCCTTTCATTGTTGAGGTTCTTAGATGCTAGAAAGCCTTCTACTCTAATAGTTTCTTCATGCAGATTTCTAGACTTTGGAATTCTCCTGTTTCAAGCTTTCCTAACTGTACTGATCTGTGAACGTTTAAATGTAATGTGAACAGATATCTCACTGCTCAACTCCCCACAGTCTCATGTTAAACACAATCCCAAAAACTTGTTTGAAATGAAAAAAAGTAAAAAAAAAAAAAAAAAATCACATTTTGCACAAATTTATCATCTTTAGTATGACTGTTCAAGTAATTTAAAGACTAAATGGTAGGGTTGGGATGATTAATTGAAATCAGGAATCGGAAAAATCAGAAATTTGGGGGGAATCTGCATCGGAATTCTAAATATTATTGTCTATTTTCCAATGTCAAAAACGATTCCTTTAATTATCTTTTTCTTTTTATTTGATTTTGTTTAAAACAAAATCTTCCACTGCTGGTAAGTAATGGTGAAATAATAAATATATTTTGATTTTAAGCTATCAGTAAAATTAAATCGATAGATCCCCTGCCCCTCCCACAAGAGTATTTTTTACGTTTGAGAAAGTATCTGCACGTTTAAAATGTGTTTTTATGGTAATCAGGAAAAATAACAATTTTAAACTTAAATATTTAGAGATGTATAAAGAATCGGAATTGATAATTGTATCAGAATCGGGGGGAAAATATTGGAATCGTCCCATCACTACTAAATGGTAAAACAGAATGTGCAAGTTCTCATTTCATTTGAAATGGCTGATCAATTTATCATTGCTGTGAAACTGTGTTCAGTGTGTACAGCCTCAAACATGGTCTGCATGGTTGATGTTTGCATGATAAATCCAACTGCACCAAGAACACATTTCTTGATTTCGCTATCATTTTGACTTTTCTTTATCAACATAGAATGTTTGATCAAATGTAGGTACCACCCATAATGTAGTTTGCAGACTGTTTACTTCCAAAGTAATAAATAATGACTTTCAAATCTATGAGAAAAACGGGACGTGTTAGGTTATTGATTGCAGTTTAGATTGGTCAAATCTGAAAAAAAGTATGTTTGTAAAAAGAGTTAAATTTTAAAACATAGACAAAATCCAAAAGCACTTTCTAACTGCTTTCTCTTTCTTTCTCTCTCTCTCTCTCCCTCTCTCTCTCTCTCTACCTACCTACTTAAGGGTTAAATACTATTTTGTTGTTACTCTTTTTCACCTCAAGACTTCAAAAGTATTTCGGATTGTGTCCAACACGGGACTGGGTAGTTGAGCAGCGAGATGTCTGTTCATATTACATTTAAATTTCTGTATATTAGTACAGCCAAGGAAGCAGGAAATGGGAGGGGAGGTTTCCAAAGTCTGGCTGTTCGAGGAAAGAAACTGTTAGAATAGAAATCTTTCCAGCATCGAGGGATCTCAACAGCGAAGGGATTGGATTTTGCTACTTGTCAGGTTAGTATTACCACTTGTGGTGATATTTTCATTTGTTGATGTAAATAATGGACTGCATTGAATTTTATAGTTTTATTACTTTTGACTTCAGAGAATGATATACACTGGAGGTAGTTGGGGGGGGGGCAAATAACATCTAAAATAACATCTACCAGCTGAAGGTGAGAATGACAAACAGAAAATTAGTAAAAGATGAATCACTTGATAAAGTAATCTTATATTACAACTAATTAAAATAGTAGAATTTTTTTTTTAAACATAACTCAATCTCAGAACTAAATATTTTAGAGTGTATTTTATGTTAGAGTATCATAGAAAACTTTTTGGAAAGAAACATTGATGCTTGTCCAATATAGCTGACTTACGTTACTGTTTGATGTACCCACTCTATAATGGCAGTTTTGGAATTAAATGTCAAGTACTAACTCAAAAAGGTGCCAAGAGATCCGAATTGTTGGTGTTACTATCTAGGAGGAATTGAAACAAGAGTTTTTGTGGTTTTGAAACTGAAGATTATTTCTGATCACTTCTTTCAATCGTGGTATGAAAGATGTGACTAATGCCAACATTCCGATCTGATGAATGATGTTCTCAAGGCTTTGTGGTGTGTATTGGCAGCAATTTACTGTATCAAATCAAATTGGCAAAAATAGAAAAGTGCAACAAGCTCTGTGAAAAGATGTGTACATCTATATATCCTCTGAATGTTTATTCAAAGCAACTTTAAACGTGAATATGGTAGCTAGTGTCACTACCTCCACTTTTGGTAGACTTAAGTATTTAAAAAAAAAAAGTTTTTTGTAAACAACGTCAGTTCCTTGATACATATTTGCACGTTATTCATAATAAAACGTTTCATTGCAGGATGATTCGAAGCCATGTTTATTCATTGAGTCTACCAAGATCAAATTTCTCTCTTGTATTGAAATTGTAAACGTTATATTTGATAAAGTATGAGGCAGAAACTTGGCAAGTTTTGATTCCTAACAGCATGAAGGAGATTTTCTGAGAAAAAAAAAAAAAAAAAGCATCAACACCGTTTTTGAAACTTATTAAATAAGTTGAAATATATAGTGGACATTATCATGAATATAAATCATTTCCGGTTCTTAGACTATGTTAGACCTATATTTTATTAGTAGGCATCTTTAATCCTACAAAATAATGTTCTTAAACATTTGAAGGGGGGTGACCGTAGCATTATAAGGATGTCACAGTCAATCTTGGTTGCCATCTTGGAAATCCTATCCTTCACTAATTGGATTGTGATCAACTTTTGATATATTACCATGCATGTTTAATTCTGTTGAGATTTGTTGTGAAACATTATGTTTACTAAATTAGTCTTGGAGTAATTGGCATTATAATTTATTATATTATGATTATAATTCATTATAATTAAAAAATATATGGCCCCCAAGAAGGTGACCAAATCCATTAAAATGCCAATTACTTCCAGACTAATTAGTGAATATAATGTTTCCCAACAAAGTACAAGGTGGAAGCCTGAGTTGTGCAATCTGAACTTTTAGCATGAGTCTGAGTCCAACATTTTAATTTCGGAAGAATCAACAGAAAGTTTGAATATTGGAAGATAACGAGTTGGGGTTGGATATTTTCAAATTTTGGGAATTCTCTGTCAGATTGTATACTTTTAACTCCACCACTTTAGTTGAAACTGAATTGTTTTTGTATGCAACATAATGAAATCATAAAAATCGTCTTATTAGCATTTAGTTCCAAATTAAATGTGAATGCACCTGAATTAAAAAGCAATTAAAAATTTGTCTCTGCTAATAATTGTCCATTAAAATAGTCTGTTTTCTATAGATTTAAATCGGTATGAAATGTATTTCTGGTACCGATTAAGTAAACTAACTAGTTAACTGTTAAGTAAAATTAGTTATAAATGTAACGTGCTGTAGTTTGAAAATATGAAGAACAATACAAATGCATGAATTGAATATTTAATTTTCGTCTGTTTCAATGTAATCTATATTTATTAATCGTCTGATCATGTGAAAAATTATGTTTGCTTTGTTCATGACACAATCTAAAAACTAAGGGATTCATGTTTGTTTCTTAAAAAATCACATTTTGATGTATTTCACTTGAAAGGCAAAGATGCAAATATTTCAACTTATTTTTTTACCTTTTCTCTAGGAACAAAGTGTATCTGTGTTACATTTTCAATAAAAAATAAAAGTTCTCCATACATGGGGTGTTTATACATGGGCTCCTTTTTCCGCTTCTTTGTGGTTGTTTTTTTTTTTGGTTTGTCAGCACCATTTCATCTAATTGCTATCAAAGTAAACTTTGTTTTTATGTAGAAAGTAATGCCTTCACGGTAACATATCGCCTTAGATTATCAATTTTTCTACATTATTGGCCAACTGCCAGATTTGACTTATGATGAAATGCACTAAGTGTGACCTTTGTTAAAATCCACACTAGCAAACTTAGTCACTATTAGCATAGAATCTCTAATATGTAACATTTTTTTTTTTGATGTTACACTTAATTTAGTTCTTGGTCAGTAAAGGAGAATTTTTTCTTGAGGCATTTTTTAGTTTTGTTCAAGTCTATAGTTCCCCTTCTCGGGAAGCTGGATATTCCTCACATAAAAAACTGCCCTTGTGTCTAACTTTGCTCTCGTGGGGAGCTAAGTAAGAACATTTCAGCTTAAGAATTTGTGTGTGTGAAGAGACAGATTAACTTTTAACTAATAACTCGTATTCTAACTTTTTTGCAGTCAAACTCCTTTCTTTTAAGCTAAATCTAACAGCCTAATAGTATGTGTGCATATTAAAACTGTATATGAACCATTATTATTAAACAATATAGTTGTATTAGGTTATTGCAAAAATAATGTCGTTTTTGACGTTTAATTTCAAAATATCATAACTCCTTTCATAATAAACTTTATTAATAGAAATAAGAACCATTAGAATTGACACATTTTTGCCAACAAGAAACAAGCTTATTTATCCCATTAGTATAGAAATCCGAAGTTTGAGAAATGATTAAATCATTGAAGGTCGGTTCGGCATCATCTCGGCTTTTGAAGCATATTTTGCGCAGGAAGTTGTCCAGATGCTTGAAAAAGTGATAATCGGTGTGCGAGAGATGCTGTCAATATGGCTAATAAGGCAGTCTCATAGCCCAATTTGTTCAGCTTCTGCAGGGTCAGTTGAGCAACATGCGATCGAGCGTTGTCATGGAGGAGAATTGGTTCCTTCATATTGACCTAATCTCAGGCACATATGTTGGAGCTTCTGATGCATTTCGTGAATTTGTCGGGTGTACTTTTCAGTCGTAATCATTTCACCCAGATTCAAGAAGCTGAATGGATGAGACTAGGCGCAGGCCATCAAACAGTCACTATAACCTTTTTTTGGTGCAATTTCGCCTTTGGAAAGTGTTGTGGAGTTTCTCTGGCATCCAACCACTGTGCCGAATGTCGCCGATTGTCATAGAGGATCCACTTCTCATTACATGCCACAATCCGCTCAAGAAATGGGTCGTTTTTGTTGCACAGAAGGAGCATAGAAGACCCCTGAAAATGATTATTTTTTATTATCGTTCAATTCATGTGGCACCCATTTATGCAACTTTTTTGACTTCCCTCTTTGCTTTAAATAGCGAATGACTGTTGAGTGGTCCACCTTAAGTTCAACAGCAACTTCTCATGTGGTTTTGTGAGGATCAGCTTCAATTAAAGCTTTCAAATGTTCGTTATCAACCGCAGTTGGTCGGGCGGCTGGCCGTGACCATCTTCATCTTCGAGGCTCTTGTCACCATTTTGAAATTTCTTGAACCACCGTTGTGGCACACATTCATTAGTGGTTCCTGGGCCAAACGCATCATTGATATCATGAGCTGTTTGATTGCCAGCTTTTCAGCTTAGTTTGAACTGGAACAAAAAAATCGTATGGATTTTAATTTTGTCCATGCTGTCGAAAAACCTGCAAAAAAATGAATGAAGAAATTGAGAACAGTAACAAATGCACACGATTCGCTAGAGCGAAAAACGTGCTTTAAAATGATATATAACATGGCTATATATATATCAATGAATTCAGAAATCATATATAAAAATAGCATGTGAGATAACGATATTGTTTTTGCAATAACCTAATATATCAATTATTTTAGAAAATCTGACAAAATGACTTTATTTTATTTTCATTTTATTTTCAAGGAATGTGCACAGCTAAATATTCAATGACTCTGCCGAGATGGATGGAGTCAGCTGTAAGTCCAGGAAAACACGACGGACATGTGTCCGTTTTTTTACACAGCGTCTAGTACAACATTAATAACAATATTAAAAAGGAGTTTCTGGACACTTTACAAGATTAAAGGTAAGAGAAAGAATCCTAACTCTTGCTCCATTTGATTGTTTGTAAAAAAATGATTGTAATAAATATTTTCTTATTCAACTAATAATAAAATAATGATTGTAATAAATAATTTCTTATTCAAGTAATAATAAAATAATGATTGTAATTAATATTTTCTTATTCAACTAATAAAATAATGATTGTAATATTTTCTTAATCAACTAATAATAAAATAATGATTGAAAAAAACATTTTCTTATTCAACTAATAAAATAATGATTGTAATATTTTCTTATTCAACTAATAATAAAATAATGATTGTAATAAATATTTTCTTATTCAACTAATAATAAAATAATGATTGTAATAAAAATGTTCTTATTCAACTAATAATAAAATAATGATTGTAATATTTTCTTAATCAACTAATAATAAAATAATGATTTAATAAATATTTTCTTATTCAACTAATAAAATAATGATTGTAATAAATATTTTCTTATTTAACTAATAATAAAATAATGATTGTAATAAATATTTTCTTCTTTAACTAATAATAAAATAATGATTGTAATAAATATTTTCTTAATCAACTAATAATAAAATAATGATTTAATAAATATTTTCTTATTCAACTAATAAAATAATGATTGTAATAAATATTTTCTTAATCAACTAATAATAAAATAATGATTGTAATGAATATTTTCTTAATCAACTAATAATAAAATAATGATTGTAATAAATATTTTCTTAATCAACTAATAATAAAATAATGATTGTAATAAATATTTTCTTCTTTAACTAATAATAAAATAATGATTGTAATGAATATTTTCTTATTCAACTAATAATAAAATAATGATTGTAATAAATATTTTCTTCTTTAACTAATAATAAAATAATGATTGTAATGAATATTTTCTTATTCAACTAATAATAAAATAATGATTGTAATAAATATTTTCTTAATCAACTAATAATAAAATAATGATTGTAATAAATATTTTCTTCTTTAACTAATAATAAAATAATGATTGTAATGAATATTTTCTTAATCAACTAATAATAAAATAATGATTGTAATAAATATTTTCTTATTCAACTAATAATAAAATAATGATTGTAATAAATATTTTCTTATTCATCAAATAATAAAATAATGATTGTAATAAATATTTTCTTATTCAACTGATAATAAAATAATGATTGTAATAAATATTTTCTTAATCAACTAATAATAAAATAATGATTGTAATATTTTCTTAATCAACTAATAATAAAATAATGATTGTAATAAATATTTTCTTAATCAACTAATAATAAAATAATGATTGTAATATTTTCTTAATCAACTAATAATAAAATAATGATTGTAATAAATATTTTCTTATTCAACTAATAATAAAATAATGATTGTAATAAATATTTTCTTAATCAACTAATAATAAAATAATGATTGTAATAAATATTTTCTTAATCAACTAATAATAAAATAATGATTGTAATAAATATTTTCTTATTCATCAAATAATAAAATAATGATTGTAATAAATATTTTCTTAATCAACTAATAATAAAATAATGATTGTAATAAATATTTTCTTAATCAACTAATAATAAAATAATGATTGTAATAAATATTTTCTTATTCAACTAATAATAAAATAATGATTGTAATAAATATTTTCTTATTCAACTAATAATAAAATAATGATTGTAAAAAACATTTTCTTATTCAACTAATAAAATAATGATTGTAATAAATATTTTCTTATTCAACTAATAAAATAATGATTGTAATAAATATTTTCTTAATCAACTAATAATAAAATAATGATTGTAATAAATATTTTCTTAATCAACTAATAATAAAATAATGATTGTAATAAATATTTTCTTATTTAACTAATAATAAAATAATGATTGTAATAAATATTTTCTTATTCAACTAATAAAATAATGATTGTAATAAATATTTTCTTATTCAACTAATAAAATAATGATTGTAATAAATATTTTCTTATTCAACTAATAAAATAATGATTGTAATAAATATTTTCTTAATCAACTAATAATAAAATAATGATTGTAATAAATATTTTCTTATTTAACTAATAATAAAATAATGATTGTAATAAATATTTTCTTATTCACTTAATCAACAATTCCCCCACTAACCAACAATCACGAGGTTCTTTGCTCAGCAACCGAGAAGGCTAACCTGGTTGCCAGTCGGTTTGCCTCAAACTCCACACTGGACCCTCTAAACCACCCCTACCTCAATTTCCTATGCGGAGAGATGCCACGCTAGACGATCTGATAATCACCCCTGCTCAGGTGCATGCTATCATAAAAAACCTTGACACTTAAAAAGCATGTGGACCCGACCTCATCCCAGCTGTGCTATTAAAAAAGTGCTCAGCCGAAGTAGCTCCAGTTCTCTCCAAACTCTACAACAAATGCCTTAATGAATCTTGCTTTCCGGGCTGTTGGAAAATTGCTTCTGTGGTACCAGTATTCAAGAATTCTGGCGAAAGAACTGACCCATTAAATTATCGCCCTATTAGCCTCCTCCCACTTTTTGCCAAAATATTTGAGACCTTAATTAACCATGCTCTAGTTCAGCACCTTACAGATGCTAAACTTCTGACCGACCATCAATATGGATTTAGACAAGCCCGTTCCACGGCAGACATCCTCACTGTAATCTCTGAACGCATATACCATTCACTGGACAAAGCGGGAGAGGGCAGAGCGGTAGCTCTAGATATATCTAAGGCTTTTGACAGGGTATGGCATGAGTCTCCTCAGGAAGATTAGATCTTACGGTATCACTGGTAGAATACTTAACATAATTAAATCCTTCTTAGATAAGAGAAAAATCCAGGTTGTCCTCGACGGTCGTACATCTTAACAATATGATATAAATGCGGGAGTGCCCCAGGGATCTATCCTTGGACCTCTGCTGTTCCTGATATTCATAAATGACCTCCCCGACAAAATTGCCTCTGAGATGGGTATATATGCTGATGACACCACACTCTATAGCAGGCACGACAGGAAAACAAATGAACATATATCTAAAGTAATGGCAGAAACACTAGAGGATGACCTCCAATCAGTAGTGGAATGGGGACAAAAATGGATGGTCACGTTCAATGCCGCCAAGACAAAACTGGTTTCATTCAATAATTACAAGAAACCTTCTCTACCACCTATAGCAATGACCAACAACTCTTTATCTGAGAGTACGTTTCTCAAGCTCCTTGGCCTAACGTTCACAGGAAACATGAGTTGGAACAATTACATCGAGGGCATTGCCAGGGCCACTGCGAGGAAGGTGGGCTCTCTCTACCGTGCTAGAAAATTTCTAACAACCGAAAGTATCCTGTACCTCTATAAGGCCACTATTCGCCCATGTATGGAGTATTGCTGTCATATTTGGGCTGGTGCATCGGCTACTAGTCTCTCGCCCCTTGACAGGGTTCAAAAGAGAGTCGCAAATCTGATAGGCCCTAAACTGGCATCTAAGCTTCAGCCTCTGTCCCATCGTCGAAATGTTGCATCCCTCTGCCTGTTCTACAAGTATTATAATGGTGAATGCTCTGATGAACTGCAAGCACTTGTGCCCCCACGACGTGAACACCCTCGACAGACCCGACAAGCTGCAAAATCCCACCCCCACACTGTAGAGATCCCTAGATGTAAAAGATCTTTCTACTCCAGTAGTTTCTTCCCCAGAACTGCTAGACTTCGGAATTCCATTCCAGGTCACTGCTTCCCCAACTGTACTGACATGCATAAGTTCAAGTGCAACGTGAACCAACATCTCGCTGCCCTAATCCCTACATACTACCCCAGTAGATGTTTCCCCTGATAGTAGCCCCCTACACCAAAGTGGAAATGTGCCTTGTTTGGGATGAAAATGTAATAAAAAAAAAAAAATAATAATAATAATAAAATAATGATTGTAATAAATATTTTCGTAATCAACTAATAATAAAATAATGATTTTAATAAATATTTTCTTATTCAACTAATAATAAAATAATGATTATAAAAAACATTTTCTTATTCAACTAATAATAAAATAATGATTGTAATATTTTCTTAATCAACTAATAATAAAATAATGATTGTAATAAATACTTTCTTAATCAACTAATAATAAAATAACGATTATAATAAATATTTTCTTAATCAATTAATAATAAAATAATGATTGTAATATTTTCTTAGTTAACTAATAATAAAATAATGATTGTAATAAATATGTTCTTATTCAACTGATAATAAAATAATGATTGTAATAAATATTTTCTTAGTTAACTAATAATAAAATAATGATTGTAATAAATATTTTCTTAATCAACTAATAATAAAATAATGATTGTAATAAATATTTTCTTAATCAACTGATAATAAAATAATGATTGTAATAAATATTTTCTTAGTTAACTAATAATAAAATAACGATTGTAATAAATATTTTCTTAGTTAACTAATAATAAAATAACGATTGTAATAAATATTTTCTTAATCAACTGATAATAAAATAATGATTGTAATAAATATTTTCTTATTCAACTAATAATAAAATAATGATTGTAATATTTTCTTAGTTAACTAATAATAAAATAATGATTGTAATAAATATTTTCTTAATCAACTGATAATAAAATAATGATTGTAATAAATATTTTCTTAGTTAACTAATAATAAAATAATGATTGTAATAAATATGTTCTTATTCAGCTAATAATAAAATAATGATTGTAATAAATATTTTCTTATTCAACTAATAATAAAATAATGATTGTAATAAATATTTTCTTAATCAACTAATAATAAAATAATGATTGTAATAAATATTTTCTTAATCAACTAATAATAAAATAATGATTGTAATAAATATTTTCTTATTCAACTAATAAAATAATGATTGTAATATTTTCTTAATCAACTAATAATAAAATAATGATTGTAGTTAATATTTTGTTAATCAACTTATAATAAAATAATGATTGTAATAAATATTTTCTTAATCAACTAATAATAAAATAATGATTGTAATAAATATTTTCTTAATCAACTAATAATAAAATAATGATTGTAATAAATATTTTCTTATTCAACTAATAATAAAATAATGATTGTAATAAATATTTTCTTATTCAACTAATAATAAAATAATGATTGTAATAAATATTTTCTTATTCAACTAATAATAAAATAATGATTGTAATAAATATTTTCTTATTCAACTAATAATAAAATAATGATTGTAATAAATATTTTCTTAATCAACTAATAATAAAATAATGATTGTAATAAATATTTTCTTCTTTAACTAATAATAAAATAATGATTGTAATAAATATTTTCTTATTCAACTAATAATAAAATAATGATTGTAATAAATATTTTCTTAATCAACTAATAATAAAATAATGATTGTAATAAATATTTTCTTATTCAACTAATAATAAAATAATGATTGTAATAAATATTTTCTTATTCAACTAATAATAAAATAATGATTGTAATAAATACTTTCTTATTCAACTAATAATAAAATAATGATTGTAATATTTTCTTATTCAACTAATAATAAAATAATGATTGTAATAAATATTTTCTTCTTTAACTAATAATAAAATAATGATTGTAATAAATATTTTCTTAATCAACTAATAATAAAATAATGATTGTAATAAATATTTTCTTATTCAACTAATAATAAAATAATGATTGTAATAAATATTTTCTTATTCAACTAATAATAAAATAATGTTTGTAATATTTTCTTATTCAACTAATAATAAAATAATGATTGTAATAAATATTTTCTTATTCAACTAATAATAAAATAATGATTGTAATAAATATTTTCTTATTCAACTAATAATAAAATAATGATTGTAATAAATATTTTCTTATTCAACTAATAATAAAATAATGATTGTAATAAATATTTTCTTAATCAACTAATAATAAAATAATGATTGTAATAAATATTTTCTTAATCAACTAATAATAAAATAATGATTGTAATAAATATTTTCTTATTCAACTAATAATAAAATAATGATTGTAATAAATATTTTCTTATTCAACTAATAATAAAATAATGATTGTAATAAATATTTTCTTATTCAACTAATAATAAAATAATGATTGTAATAAATATTTTCTTATTCAACTAATAATAAAATAATGATTGTAATAAATATTTTCTTAATCAACTAATAATAAAATAATGTTTGTAATATTTTCTTATTCAACTAATAATAAAATAATGATTGTAATAAATATTTTCTTATTCAACTAATAATAAAATAATGATTGTAATATTTTCTTAATCAACTAATAATAAAATAATGATTGTAATAAATATTTTCTTATTCAACTAATAATAAAATAATGATTGTAATAAATATTTTCTTATTCAACTAATAATAAAATAATGATTGTAATAAATATTTTCTTATTCAACTAATAATAAAATAATGATTGTAATAAATATTTTCTTATTCAACTAATAATAAAATAATGATTGTAATATTTTCTTAATCAACTAATAATAAAATAATGATTGTAATAAATATTTTCTTATTCAACTAATAATAAAATAATGATTGTAATAAATATTTTCTTATTCAACTAATAATAAAATAATGATTGTAATAAATATTTTCTTATTCAACTAATAATAAAATAATGATTGTAATAAATATTTTCTTAATCAACTAATAATAAAATAATGATTGTAATAAACATTTTCTTAATCAATTCACTTGGATCCAATTTATCAAACTTTTTTGCCTCATAAATTTGCTCCAGATGGTTTGATAGTATTGAAATACTCACATCAAATGCCTTTCAACAATTGCTTTTAACTATTTATAGTCAAAAGTGCATGGCTGTCCTCGATCTTCTTCAGCTTATTGGTATGAAATTTCTGAAATCAATTTTGTCCTTTCTGGTCACCTCTTAATCGTCTCCCCATTGTTTGATAAGCAGTAATGAGTTTGAAGTCATTTTTACTTTTAGGTGAATTTTTTTAGTCTGATTATATAAACATCAGAAAAACCTTTAATCATCATTTCGATGATGTTGTCTCATCTAAAGTTCAACAATTTTCTTATGTTAATATAATTTCACTTATAATAGCTTTACATATGAATTGAGCACTTGAAAATATATTGCTTTTTTAGTTCAATACATTTGAACTTATTTTATCTAATTTATAAAACTCACCAGGTCTGTCTTCATATTTTTCAAAGTGCATCTCAGCTGGGACACAAAGTTGTAGAACGGTGCAATTGCATTTTTTGGGGGGACTATTCTTTTATTGGGTTTTTAGCCGGTAAAAGCATCTGCTACATTGTGTGTGTGCGCGTGTGTGTGCCTGTCTGTGTACATTTCCCTACGCAATAACTCAGTCAATTTTCAGTCTACAGACTCAAAATTTAATATACAGGGTATTGAGATTTGGGAAAATCTTTGCAATCCGTTTTCGGCCAGAAATTTGGATGTTAAGGGGTCAAAGTTCAACGATTTGACCTTTGAGAACTCTACCAAACTCCTCCGACAATTTTGGGTCTAAACACTTGAAATTTTAGATATAGGTACCTTGGACATGGATCTAACTTAAAAACTTGATTTGAGCCCAAAAGAATAAATTTTAAGGGGTCATAATAGGCGTCAAAGTTTTAAAAAAATTGACCTCTGCAGTCTCTGCCAAATTACTCAGACAATTTCTGGTCTAAACATTTGAAATTTTGCATAAAGGGTATTCAGAGATGGGCAAGCTTTTTAATTGGTTTGGGTCGAAAATTTGAGCTACCAATATATAAATGTATGTATTTTTGCATGTCTGCCTAAAACTTTTGACAGAGCTGACGGATTTTCACAAGATCAGTATCGTTTGGAAGCTCGAGCCTTCAGATGACAAATACCAAAAAATTGGCTAAAACCATTAATTTCTTCATTCTCAACTCGGCACTTTTCTACAGATGGCGGGGTCGCTTTTTTCGCCAATATTTTCGAAAGTCATCCCCTCTTTTCAATTGTCTAGCCTTAATTTAAACCTACGTCACTTCTGGTTTGGCGGTGGTCGTAACAGCAAAGATGTCATGTTTTTCCCCCGTTCTTTTCCTCCTTCACGGTACGGGTTCGAACCTACCTTCCTACTACCACTTTTTTTTTTTTTTTTTTGTTCAACATACACCTCCAAACACCCGGGCAACACTGGGCTGAAATGCTAGTATATATATCTATAATATAAAGCTGAATGTGTGTGTGTGTGTGTGTGTGTGTGTGTGTGTGTGTGTGGTCATGAATAGGCTCCTATATGGTTGACTATTTTAAAAAACTGATTACATATAATGATAGAAGATGTATTGAGAAACAGGAATGGGTATGTTTGATCCTGCAGAATGGTGGTTCATAAAAATTGTGGGGTCTGCGTTTGCACCTGGTCCACAAAGTATGGAGATAAAAAATTTTAAAATTAAAAAAAAAAACGTTTACAAGTGTTTTTGATATAGATGTACATAAGAATACTTTGATAAGTATGTTTTAACTTAAATAGGAATGGTATAATAAAATTGTGGCATCTGCGTTCGCGCCTGGCCTCCATAGAATGGAAATAGGCACAAACTTTAATAAAGACTTTTCATATCTATCTGTGTAAGTATACTTTGATAATTATGTTTCAGTTTGAAGAAATATGGTATAATAAAATTATGGGGTGTTTGTTCACGCCTAACCTCCATAGAATGGAAATATGCCACAAAGTTTAACAAGGTTTTTTAATATAGATCCACAGAATATTGTGATAAGTGTTTCAGTGTGAACAGGTATGGTATAATAAATTATGGGGTTTATCTATTTTATTTTTACTTTCATCATATTTTGCTTTGGTTTTGATACCCCCCGACTTCGAAGCTATCTCTTTACAACCCTTCCTTTTCATAATCTATCATACTTTAATAAATCAGAGTCCATTTTCTGCAAGTTGTTTTTGAACCCAGTCAACGACGGGTACTTTTGCTAGTATATGTTGCTTGGGCTTTTTCCCTTTCTGCAGTCATAATTGCCAATTATGCTTAACGGTTAACATGGATCAGATGAAATTAGGCTTGAGAGATTTACAATAATCCAGATAATGCTAATTCAACATTTTCAATAGAATAACATCAACATTGTGTAAACTATTTCATCAGTTGATTGTGCTTTTCTAAATTCTGACCAGTAAAACTGTAAAATAAATAAAATAATCATTTGCTACAAATTCTGTTCTTGTCTTTAATTTCTTTTCACTTTTGGAAAATATTTATCTTGCAGTCTTGACTTGTTAGAATTTCAGAGATAATTGTTACCAACAAACATGCAATGTCTATTATATTCAAGAAAAATCTTCTTTTTTTTTTCTTATTTACTAATTTTTCTCTTTGTTCATATAATTTTCTAAATGTTTAATTGTTAAAAAAAAGTCTGATATGCAAACTTGTTTGCTAATACTATAAGTCTATTAATTATTATAATGATGTCCTGTTCTATTTATCTTGTAAATTAAAATTTACCACTAGATATTGTAAATTCCTTATTTAAATCATAAAGAAAGAAAAGATACATTAAATTTTAATGTCGTAAACTAGCCTCTCCTCCATTGAATCCAGTAAGTGAGTTCATCATTAATGCTGGAGTTCCTCATGGATCCATCCTGGACCCAACTCTATTCCTGATCTACATCAATGATCTCCCAAATTATATCCTAAGGTCATTTGTAAACATTTATACTGATGACACTACTATCTCAAAACAAAAAACACAAAAAAAACTAATGTAAGGCAAACGAACGGTGTTAAATGTAAGAATCGAAAAAACAAAAACGAAAAAGAAAACAGAAAAACGAACGTTAAAACTGCTTTAAAAAAACTGAAAAATAAAAACTAAAAAAAAACACATGAAAAATGGCTTAAATAAGCCTGTTTCGATATTAAAATTTTAAAAATCGGTGGGTGGTCGGTCGGGGGTGGGGGTTTAATGAAAACCTAAGAATAAGCGAAGTAAAAAAAAAAAAACAGAAAAATGAACGTTACGTGAAAAATGGCTTAAATAACACTGCTTCAATATTAAAATTTAAAAAATCAAAAAAAAAAATCTCACACCATGATTCGAACCCAAAACATTTAGATAATGACCCAACGCTCTAACCAACTTACCTAACACAACACACATGAAATTCTCTCAGTTCTTCAAATATTTAAACTAAATCAGGTCATGACGTCGTCTGACGCATGCGTGGAACTGATCTCGTCATGAGAGGTTGGTTTTTGTTGCCCCCCCCCCCCCCGTGTAGGAAAGTGTTGATTTCAGGGTGAAAAAATTAACGTTTTTGGCCAATTTTTCGATATTTGTCGGGCGAAGGATGGGGCTTTCATATGAGACCAAATTTGTGAATTTTTGTTCTGTCTGTCGAAAGTTTTTAGCAGACATACATACATTTTCGCTTAGCGAGGGGTACCCAGCGTTGCCCGGGTGTTTGGGGGGGTTAAAAAAAAAAGTATGAGGATCAAACCCGAACCGTTGAGGCAAAGTTGTAAATTAAAGTGTGAAAAAAAAAAACGTGCGATGTTAACCATTGCCCCACCGCAAGATGCTAATGGAAACACGTTTGAATTTATTTAATTAGTTGGATTTAGCAGGTGCACGTTTTAAATGAGGTCAAGTTTTGACTGCGGGATAGTATTCATTTATTGCTGAACGCTTTTTTTTCCCCCCGAAGATGTTATAGGAAAAAGACTAACCCACATGCGGCGAGCGACAAATATTGAATATTTATCTTCCCAAAATCGAGCAAATTAAATAGACAGGCGAGCTTCATTGTTAAGTGTGAGATATTACAATTTGTATGTGATATAAAAAGTTTTAAAAAGTTGTGAACCGACCGACCGCTTCTCTGAAAGAAGCCTTTTGTAGACACACAGAAAAAGCGAACACACACACATACATACATTTTCGCTGTTATATTTATAGATAAATTTATTTTGTTCACATTCAGTATAATTCGGTAATGAGTCCCATTATTTCTTTAACCCAGAGCACTATAACAGAAATTATATAAATCTAATGAGGGTCAATTTCTCATCGTATATCATGTACTGTACAAGATGAAACGATAAATTTGTCACCCTAAAGAAAACAACACTACAGCTTTATTTTTAAAACTTTTGTTGAAAAAATCAATTAAGGTAACTTGATTGTGTAGTAGAGCTGACATCTATTCAATGTAGCTGCCTTCAGTCTCAATCACTGCCTCCATATGGGTACGAAACTGGGACCATGTCTTTTCCACAAGCGTTGACAGGAGCTCAGCGAATACTCGGGGGATGGCGATGATCATACTTACTTTGGTGTTGTGGGAGGTCATGTTGGTGATGTTCTCGATGTATGACCAAACGAAGTAGTCCAGCGAGTTCAGGTCGAGGAAAGAAGAGGGCCAGTGAGAGAAGGGTACAAAGTCGTAGCACTCCTTTTGAAACCAAGCCTGGGTTTCTTTGGACTTCTGGGCTGGTACCGAGTCCTACTGCCACACCCAGAGTGTGCCAGTGGCCACCTGATTGCACTGGGGGATCACCACATCCAGGTACACTTTGGTGTTGACTTTCAAGCCGACTTCGAAAATGTTAGGTGACATGATGTGGCCCTCACTTGAAACCACACCAAAGACCATAATCATAGCTGGAAACTTTGTTTTCATCATCCTGGGCATGTCCTCAAGCATTGGACTGTCCAGATTTGCATTTTGAGGGTGTTGGCAATGGTCTTGTCGTAACTTGGATTAGTAGAGAGCATGAGTTGTACAGCGGTGCATCTCCAATCTCGCTCATGGAACATTGTGTCACTTTCAAACATGATAAAAGACTCCTATCGCTGTTGGGATTTGTACACAACTGGACAACTAGTAGATGGTCTATAAAAAAAAAAAAAGAAAACGGTTTTCATCAGACGGAAATGGAATCATGTTGTCTTTTTTAGGGCAACAATTTTATTGTTCCACTCTGTATAGGGACATGTTAATTACTATGCCAACTTACAACTATCAACTAATAAAACAACAAATACCAAGATTTAGTTTTTGAATATAAAATATACAATATAACACAAAAAATATTTATAGGAATATTCAATTCTCTCTTGATAGCAAACCAACAAAATGACTTCAGTTTAATTTTTCATTTATTTGTAAATAAAGTAAAAATGTTAAGTTCTCATTCTTGTGAATTCGTTTTTATTTTTGAATACA